>NC_141057.1:32386566-32986566 GCF_041138505.1 Cibotium barometz | reverse complement strand
CTTATTAATGAAAATAATCTTACATGGGAGCAAATCAAGGCTATTCTTAAAGAAAGAGACTGCCTTGTTGACTTTGAGTTAAAGAAGATAGATACCTTCCTCAAATGTCAAAGAAGAGAGGTAGACCTTTGGATGTGTACCATTTGAAGTTTATCTAACTTTCTAAGGATGCACCTCCCTTGACCAACAAGGCGTAGCACTAAGGTGGCTCAGTACATCCACTAAATTTTAAAGTTGAAGCTCTTCAACCAACCTCCATCTTTTATATTGTGCTCCAAGCTAAGGCCAAAGAAGAAGCCATGCAAGACCAAGGTAGGATTGTTGGGGCAAGTCAAGCCTCAAGTCAAAAGCATCTTCCTCCTCCTCCTAGAAATGGGCGATCCGATTCTGGCCAAGGTTTCAAGGCCCCTTGGCTTGAGATGTAAAGTACCTCTATCTCATTTTCGAGCCTTACTCTTGAACTTCTTCAAAGGGCCAAGGAGAAGAACTTATGCTTTAAGTGTTTTGATAAGAACCACAAGGCTCATGAATGCCAAAGGCCCTTGACTTATCCTCCCCCTTCTACGATGAATCGTCATCCAACCCCTTCAGTTAACTCTCGCCTCAACCCTTGGAACAATTGGTCTAGCGGGAGTGTAGCTCATGTAGTCACTATGAAAGATCAAGAAGAAGAAGATGCCCTTGTTCATGCAGTTGTGGAGTCTTGAGGGCTAAATAGACAATATTCTATCATCAAGATTCTTACAACCCTCAAAGGTATAAGTTTTTACCTTTTGATTGATTCAGGCAGTTCACATTCATTTATCTCTCCTTAATGTCTGAAGATGCTTGGTATTAAAGGTAGAGAAAATAAGAAGTCATTAAAGGTAGAAATGGCTAGTGGATGCATGGAGTTCTCTAAATTAGAGATAGATGAGGTTCCATTTCTCCTTGATGGCCACCTTATCAATCTTTCAAAGTTATTCCTTTGGGAATATTTCATTGCATTTTGGGTATGGATTAGCTTAGTAGGAATGATGCTGACATTCATTGTTGTTGGAAGTTGGGTTCCTTGACAACACCTATATTCCTAAACCTTGTACGCCTAATGTTATAAAGGCAGCCTATGTCCAATACCACCTATTCCAATTTTCTTCATAGTTGGTATTGAGGGGGGGTATTAAAAGACTAAGGTCATGTAAAAGGGTAGGAGAAGGGTGTGTGTGTGAATGGACTTATGGTCCACTAGCTCACCTATTTAAAGGCAAAGCTAGAAGGCATTTGATAGAGCAAAAAGCCAAGTTGTATGTCTAAGTAACTTAATAAGCAAGTTCTCTTCTTGTATTTTGGGTCTCTCTCCTCCACATGTTTGAATCTAGCATGAGCACCACGTTTTCTTAACAATTTTGACGTCACCGGCTCTGATGAGCGAAGCAAAATGGCTTTTGCCAGGTTGAAGATAGTGGAAATAGCCAGGGTGGCATGGAGAAACCATTGTGACACCAACCATCTGGACAGAAATACTCAGTCCTGGAACGACCTTAAAACCTATTTAAGGAAGAGATTTTGTCCCCCTAGATTTTTGGAAACCAAAATGAACAAATTCTTAGAGCTGAAGCAGGGGAGCAAAACCATCGAGGAATATCATCAGGCCGCCTTCGCTCTTCTACTCAAATATTCACCACCTCTAGATGAAGAGCAACTCATGGCCAGATTCATTCGAGGAATGAACGAACCCTTGGACACACTGGTCAAAAATGCCAAGCCAGTGTCCATGGCTAAAGCTGTTAGAATGGCGAAGGACTTTACCAAAGCCTTCATCGTAAAAGTCTTGCCAAAGCCAGCTCCCTCATCCTTTAAAAGATTTCAGACACCAGGAAGTTCTTCTAACTTTTCGCCTCCAAAGATAGGAAGCTTCAGAAATGAATGAAGCCCTTTCCCCGAAGTACATTCTTAGGAACTATGGCTCTCTCTAGAATGCAAAGGGAAGAACTTTGAAGCGAGAACAAATGCTTCGGATGTCAGGGATTTGGGCATCGGATTAAGGATTGCCCATCTCCTTGAAAAGATGTAGGGGAGAAGAGAGCTTGAGCTCTTGCAAGCACAACACACACTCACTCACAAAACCCTAAAAGAGAACACACAAGGTGAGAGGCTGAAAATCTTCTTCTTCTTCACTCTACACTCAACACACCATATACAAAGATAAGAGTGCACAATATGAAAAGGTACTCAACCAAATACATACTAGGGTTCTCTATAGTGTGAACCCAACTAAATGAGCTGGCGCTATAACTATGCCAGTCTCTAGAATGGCTGTCACACAGCCTGTCATCCCACTGGCCGCATACCACCCATGATCTCACTAACCATGCCAGTGGTGTAAGTGTGGAGCCTATCCCCCAAGCGGGTCATCACTGTCCACCGTCTCACTAGATGAGCTCGATATCTCAACACTCCTTCGGTGGGCCAAGAAAGCCAGGGTCCCAGAGTTCAAAGACCGACTCCTTCATTTTAGTCCAATCAAGGTCCCCCGCACCAGAATCAGGCACTAGAATCAGGGTAACCCAAGAAGAGTGCCAACTCAGCCTCCTGCAGCCTCCATGCAAAGCAGTTTCCAAACACCCTCCCAGAATTGGAATAGCCAAAGAGAGAGAGTTCCACCTCAGACTGCAGTAGCTAGAGCAGTCACCAAAGAAGCTGAGGAAGTAGAGGAAGAGAAAGGACAGATCTATGCAGCAATAGAGCATCAGGGGAATAATCGTCAATTCTCAATCCTCCAGACTCCAGTAGAGTACTGGGGTAAGCAATTCAAGCTTTTGATTGATTCAGGTAGTACTCATTCTTTTATTTCCCAGGATGTCTAGGGAAACCTATGCAAGTAGAATTAGCTAGTGGGAAGATTCTTTTCACTCACCTTGAGACTGACCTTATTCAGTTTAGCCTAGATGGGAACATAACAGAGTGCCAATTCAGAGTCCTACCCCTGGGAATATATGATGGAATCCTTGGAATGGATTGGCTCCAAAAGAATCAGGCTGACATTCATTGTCACAAAGGAACCATCTCTTTCCTTGACCTATGGAATTGGAATTTCCGGATCCCCAGTGCTACATTTAGTCAAGGCTTCCAAATTATTAAAAGGGCTCAGAAAGAAGCAAGCTGTGTATGTCATTTAAATGAATCTAGTAGACATAAAATGCAAGGCTAAAGAACCAGAGTGGTTAAGTGAGTATGCAGACAGTAGCCCAGCGTGCATACAAAATGCCAGTCCTTGAAGCCATAGAACTTAAGGAATAGTTAAGACAACTATTAGAGCAGGGATTCGTCAAGCCCAGTGTCTCACCTTGGGGTGTGCTTGTTCTCTTTCAAAAGAAGAAAGATGGAACGTTAAGACTCTGTATTGACTACAGAGGATTGAATCAATTAACAATTAAGAATAAGTATCTTATTCCTAGGATTGATGAACTTTTGGATCGGTTAAGTGGGACCCAAATGTTCACAAAGATAGATCTCAAATCCGGTTATTACTACCAGATCAGAATCAAGGAGCAAGACATCCCAAAGACAACATTCAATACTCACTATGGGCATTATGAGTTCACAGTCATGCCATTTGGATTGACTAATGCCCCGGGGCAACATTCAATCGCCTTATGCAAGATATTCTCAGAGAATACTTGGATGATTTTGTTCTTGTCTTCTTTGACGATATCT
The DNA here is from genome assembly GCF_041138505.1 of Cibotium barometz. NCBI lineage: Eukaryota > Viridiplantae > Streptophyta > Polypodiopsida > Cyatheales > Cibotiaceae > Cibotium > Cibotium barometz. Next base: position 32,982,870 of record NC_141057.1, on the reverse strand, counting down.
TAGTATACTCAAAGAATGCTGCAGACCATGAAGATCATGTGCGCAAAGTCCTGGAAATCTTAAGGAAACACCAACTCTTTGCAAAGAAGAGCAAATGTTCTTTCTCTGTTGACCAGGTGGAATACTTGGGATTCATAGTGTCAAAAGATGGGATTTCTCTTGACCCCGCAAAGATCCAAGGAGTAGTTGAATGGCCACAACCCAAGTCAGTAAAGGAAGTCAGAGGATTCCTAGGGTTAACCGGATGGTATACAATCTTTATACCTACATATGCTCAGATAGCATCCCCTTTGACTAACCTTCTCAAGAAAAGTACACTTTTTCAGTGGACTGCAATGTGTCAGAGTGCCTTTGACAAGCTAAAGACAGCCTTAGTAACCAACCCTGTTCTTAAATTGCCAGATTTTACCAAACCCTTTGAGGTAGTTACTGATGCCAGTGGATTTGCCTTAGGTGGTGCTCTAATGTAGGAAGGTCATGCAGTGGTCTATGAATCCCGAAATCTCAAAACACATGAGAGAAATTATGCCATCCATGACTTGGAGTTACTCTCAGTAGTGTATGCTCTGAAGTTGTGGAGACATTATCTTTTGGTTCAAAGGTTCACCTTGATGACAGATCATCAAAGTCTGAAGTGGGATCTTCACCCAAAGGGATCTCAACATGCGTCAAAGGAGATGGATGCAGACCCTGCAGGAATTTGATTTTGAAATAAAGTATCGGTCGGGGGAAAGAAAATGTGGTTGTGTTGCAGATGCGCTCAGTAGCAATAGAAAAGCCTCCTTGCTTGCAATTACAGTGGTGTCAAATCCATTGATCAATGAAGCAAAGGAAAAAATCATGCAGGACAAATTCTTTGCCCCTATTGCTACCCTTTTGATGCAGGAAAGCAAGACTCCTTAGGAAATGAGTCGAGTTCTTGGGTACAAATTGGATGAAGGATACATGTATTATAATAATCGGCTATGTATTCCCAATGATGAGGGAATAAAGGGAAGAATTCTGAGAGAAGCCCATGATAGCCTGATAGTTGGACATCCAAGGTTTATAAAAATCTATATGTCTGTGAAGAAAAGCTTCTTCTGGCCACGACTCAAAAAGGATGTACTTGATCATGTGCGAAAATGCTTGATGTGCCAAAGAGTTAAGGCAGAGAGAGTCAAGATGCCAGGGAAACTGCAACCTCTAGACATTCCACAGATGAAGTGGGAATGCATCAGTATGGAATTTGTCATTGGATTACCTTCAGTGCAATCAGGTTACAACTCCATTTTTATGGTAGATAGTTGACAGGCTGACCAAAGTTGCCAATCTAATTCCAATGAAAGAAACATACTCTGCAGTGGATGTTGCCAGAGTTTTCCTTAAGGAGATCTTTAGATTGCATGGTTTACCCAGGAGGATAGTAAGTGACCGAGATCCCAAATTCACATCGAAATTCTGGACTGCATTCTTTGAAGCAATAGGAACTTTCTTGGATCTCAGCACAGCCTATCACCCCGAAACTGATGGCCAGATGGAAAGGGTGAATCAGGTAATAGAAGATATCCTTCTCGGTCGGCAGGGAACCCAAGAAGTGGTTAAGTCATCTGCATTTGGTCGAATTCGCTTACAATGCTTCTTATCATCGAAGCATTGGGATGAGTCCTTTCAAAGCTTTGTATGGACAAGATTGCCTTACACCATTGACTTGGTCTGAGACCCATTGATCAGAGTCGAAATGTCCAGACAAATGCTTGACGACATGGACCAGCAGATGCAATCAATCTGTAAAGATATAAAGGCAGCCCAAGACAGACAAAAGCATTATGCAGATAAAAAGAGATCTGAGAGAGAGTTTGAAGAACCAGATATGGTCTTCATTCGAGTATGACCAAAAGAAGTTCCTTATCCTTAGGGAAGTACAAGAAGATCTCTCCCAGATACTGTGGGCCGTCGTATGCTGTCATAAAGAAAGTGGGCAATCTAGCCTACAAAAACTGTCACGTAGGCTGTAACGCTTGTGATCGACGGCAGACCGGATGGCCATGTCCGGGGTTCAGTGGGAGAGGACGCCCATGCGGAGTCATGGGCGGCCAGGCTAGTGTGGACGGCAGGCCACACACTATATAGCCTGGGGGATGAGGGGCAATCCTCATTCTTCCTCTATGGCTGGGTGGTGAGTCCCCTCTTGTGGTAACGCCCGTAGCGGCGTTATGGATATCTAACACTGGTATCAGAGCGTGGTTCGATGGGGTCGTCAGGGTCTGCGCGTGATCGGGGGATCGGAGCCCACTCAATGGTTTTCAACCATTCATCTCCTCATCCTTATCTCCACAATGGAGTGTGTGGAGGGAGGCAGCCAAGAGATTTTTGAAGGAAAGAACTCTCTCTCTCTCTCTCTCTCTCCCCGTCACACACAACAAACGAATTACAGGCATTTTTTCTCTCGGATCGGAGCATCTCGGAGAAGCGGCGCTGTCCAGCAGGCTCGCAGGAAACACAAATCGACAGGCAACCGTAAAGGGGGGTGACTATTCTCTCTCCACCACTGCTCATTTTATTAGCATTTTTTAAAAGTAATTTCCGAGTTCTCGCATTGTTTTTTGCAAGAATTAAAGATGTCTGCTAGGCGTAGTGTGTCCCCACCGCCTTCTACTTCTCTAGGTTTTTCCGGTCTCTTGTCCTCGATCGTCGCGGGTTTGACCCCGACCGAATTGTCAGGCCGTACACGCCCGACCGTTGTTCGGTCCGGAGTGCGCTCGTCGATCACGCGTGATCCGTCAGTGCCCTCCTCGTCTATTGACCCCACCTTAGGACCCAGCGAGCCCGCAGTGGCCGCATTGGCAGATGACCCCTTTCTAGCACGAGCCAGAGGACATGAACACCGACGTCGTCGAGGGGACCGAGGAGGACCTCTTGGAGTACGACGACGATGATTATGACCTATTGGACCCTGCTGACGTCCTGACAGAGACGGAGCTCTCTAGTGGACTGTTTAAATATCTTAATGCCAAACTAAACAATATGGGTAAAGTCCAGGCTGATTTAGTCACGATGCTACAGAGCATCTCCACATGGTTAGATGCACTGATAGCCGCCTCGGCTAGTACTCCGACTCCTCGTGGTAGCCGAGTTCCTGCGGCACGGGTGAGCGTAGCCTCGCCAGTGGTTGCAGGAGTACAGGCCGATGCGCCTCTGCGGGGCCGTCCATAGCGACAGCTTCATCGTTATTAAAAGACTTAAAGCTGCCTAGTTTTGGTGGCGAGGAGAAGGAGAGAAACAAGGGCTCGGTCAATATGTTTCTAGCGAAGTGGTCAGATTTGCACGCGCTGCGATAGCAGCCTAGCCGGATACAGCCCGTAGAGGCTAGCCTCTTATTAACCGGCAAAGCGTACAAGTGGTGAATGAGTTTGACAACTCGCCCTGCCACTTGGACAGAATTTGAAACGATGTTTCGAAAAGAATTTTTGCCTGTTAATGAGGCAGAGAGAAGCTGCGAGTTATGGGACAAGTGCTCGATGGAGAACAAATCCCTAACTCAGTACATCTCAGACTATAGGGAGATAGTACTCAAGCTAAAGGGAATCGATGCATTCCAGACATTGCGAGGCTTTAAGAGAGGCCTCAAAGATGATTACCTTGAGTACGTAGAGCCCTTACAGCCTAAAGACTTAGCAGAGGCAATTAAGTATGCACAGATATTTGATGACATCAAGCGCCGTAGTGCGCGTGGTGGTTCTAGCAGGGCCGAGGGTAGTGAAAAGAGGAGGTCAGGCCTCAAAAGAAAAGGGTTCCGCAGTGATAAACAAGGGGATAGGATGGACCAAGAAGGATAGGGTGGTCATTGGTCTAAAAAACCGCGACCATCCAAGAAGAAAAGAGACAGGGAAATCCAAAAGAAAGAGCAATATATTAAAGCGCGAAAGGAAAATCGCTGCTTTAATTGCAATGAAGTAGGGTACACGAAGGCTGAGTGTCCAAAGCCTAAAGCCAGCACGAGTGGCAAACAACGAGCCCAAAAAAGATGGTAAATCTTCTAGGCAGTTGCATACAGTGCAGAGACTCCCTCTCAGTTCCGCAGTGTTCAGAGAGGTGACAGTGTGTCATTGTGATGAGAATCACGCTTATTCAGTGACACCAGTGATGTGGCAGCCTACTGTAGGTCCGCATGACATGGTGCGCATGTATGGCACCATAGGTGGCTGTAGAGTCACAGTTTTTATTGATGATGGAGCTAGCCACAACTTCTTGAACTACTCATTAGTCAAGAAGTTGGGGTTGACTGAGACCCGGAGTGATCACGAGTATACTGTTGGCCTAGCCAACGGATATGATAAAACGGTATGGAATATCGTAGTATTGGGGGTCCCATTATCTATGCAGGACTACGAGGCTCCGCTTGACTTTCAGGTCATGCACTTAGCCAGAGCAGACGTATATCTAGGCAGGGAGTGGCTGTATGGCTTGGGCCCTAGTCTAGCTCGGAATTACTTACATAATACGCTATGTTTTGAGCACGGAGGTAGAGTCATCACCCTGCAGGGCGACCGTACTGTCCCTGCCACACCACTTATTTCCTCCATGGAGCTGTGTACAACGGTCCGCAGAGACCAGATAGCAGAGGTATATGCTTGTTACCCTCTTTTGAATTCTGTTTCCGTAGATGAAACGATAAATGATGTTTGTGTAGACAAATAAGGAAAACAAAATAACCTTGGATGAGACCCACTGTTTGAAAACCCTGTTTATGAATTTATTAGAGGAATTTCAGGATGTTTTTCCTGATGATTTACCAGATGGTTTACCACCATCTAGAGAAGTAGACCATGGCATCGAAGTTATGCCAGACTCAAAACCTAAAAGCAAACCTGCTTATAGATTAAGCCACTCCGAGGCACAGGAGGTGAAAAAACAATTGACGGAATATTTGAACAAAGGCTTCATTCGGCCTAGTTCAAGTCCGTGGGCATCGCCTATTCTTCTGGTAAAGAAGAAAGACGGATCTATGCGGATGTGCATAGACTATAGGGCTCTTAATCAGATAACGATTAAGAACAAGTATTCGATGCCACGCATGGATGAGTTGTTTGATCAACTCTATGGATCTAGATACTTCACAAAAATAGACCTGAGATCTAGGTATCATCAGGTTAGAATAAAAGTAGAAGATGTTGCGAAGACAGCATTTAAGACCCGTTTCGGGCATTTTGAGTTTTTGGTTATGCCATTTGGACTAACCAATGCTCCAACGACGTTTATGACGCTGATGGACAGTATTTTACGTCCATATCTAGGAAAATTCGTAGTAGTTTTCCTAGATGATATTCTTGTGTACAGTAAAACACAGAAAGAACACATAGAGCATTTGCGTCTAGTGTTCGAGTTGTTGCGAAAAGCACAAACTATTTGCAAAGAAGAGCAAATGTGAATTTTTTGAAACAGAAATTCACTACCTTGGCCATATTATATCCGCCGATGGTACGCGGATGGAGTCAGAAAAAGTAGAGGCTATTCTTAAATGGCCAGCGCCGAAGAATCTCGAGGAACTGCAGATTTTTCTTGGCATGTCGGGGTTGTACCGACAGTATATAAAGGACTACGCGAAGATCGCAGTCCTGTTGACTGACCAGTTATGGTCAAAAAACTAAAAACATTAGTTGGGGGGACGCCCAACAGAAAAGCTTTGATAAGCTCAAGGTGACCGTAGAGCAGCTGCACCTGTTTTAACTATTGTCGATCCAAATGAGCCGTTTGTTTTGGAAACAGACGCTAGTAATGAGGCCATTGGGGCCGTACTTATGCAAAGGGGACGCCCAATTGCATTTGAGAGTAAAAAGTTAGATCGTGCGTAGCGTAACTACTCGGCTTACAAGCGAGAGTTACTAGCGATAGTTCATGCACTGAAAAAGTGGAGACACTATTTATATGGTGCTACTTTTGAGGTCCGGACGGACCATGAAAGTCTGAAATGGCTTTCAAGTCAAAATGAACTGAAGGGTAGAAAAGCTCGGTGGGCAGAGATTCTACAGGAGTTTGACCTTCAAATACGTTACCAGAAAGGTAAGTATAACATGGTGGCAGATGCACTTAGTCACATGCCACAGATTAATGAACTTAGTTTCACAGTCTTCAAGAATGATTTCTTGGAGTCACTACGTGGTTTATGTCAGCATGATCCATCTTTTACAAAGGTTTGGCGCGCTGTACATGTACGCACTTCTTCACAGACGCGACCACCTCCCTCGTTGGCACGGATTGCTAGTCCGGAGAGACTGGCCGAAGGTGCAACGGGAAGGGAAGTGAGAGTTAGTCCGGAGAGACTAGCCGTGTCTTCGGGGTATAGTTTGAAGCCGAAGAGCTCTGACGTAGGCCCTTCATCACCTTTTTTGACTGCCACGGCTTCAAAGGGGAGTGATAAACTTCGTCGGGGGGAGAAATATGCTAATTACTCCATTGACGATGGGTACTTACTCTACAAGGGTAGAGCATGTGTACCAACTATTGGTGACTTTCGGGCCCACATTCTTAAAGAAAGTTATGATAGTCCAAGTGCGGGTCATCCTGGGATTCAGAAGACCTATGCACTAGTAAAAAGACAGTTTTATTGGCCTAGTTTGTTTAAGGACGTCCAGACTTATGTGCTGAAATGCAGTAAGTGCCAGGTCAATAAACATGAACGTCTTAAGGTTGGAGGACTACTCCATCCGCTGGAGATTCCTCAAGGGAAATGGGAAAGCATTTCCATGGATTTCATTACCGGTTTACCCAAGACGAGTCAAGGGAATGACTCGGTGTGGGTGTGGTAGTGGACAGGTTAACTAAAATGGCAAAGTTTATCGCCACGAAGAAAACTGTTAAAATGCCAAATTTGGCAAAACTCTTTATTGAACATCTCTACAAGCTATATGGCCTGCCCGCAGATATAGTGTCGGATAGAGATAGAAAGTTCAACAGTCATTTTTGAAGTTCCTTATCCTTAGGGAAGTACAAGAAGATCTCTCCCAGATACTGTGGGCCGTATGCTACCATAAAGAAAGTGGGCGATCTAGCCTACAAACTTCTTCTGCCTCCCCATCTCAAGGTACGTGATGTATTCCATGTCAGTTTGCTTAAGATGTATGTACCTAGCCCGAGTCACATGCTTGATGATGAACGATTGATCTCTCCGACTCAAGGCCAGATAGTACTCCAACCTGAGGAAATCCTTGACGTTCGAGAGAAGATTCTCAAGAGCAGAGTCCTCAGAGAACTCTTAGTAAAGTGGAAGTTCTTCCCTCTAGAAGACGCCACTTGGGAGAAAGAAGAAGAGTTGGCGAAGGATTACCCCCACTTTGCGAGATGAGGACATCTCGCCTTTTTCAAGTGGGAGAGGATGTAAGATTCCTCCTCGAGCTGAATATTAACTAAGCCTCTACTTCAATCCCTTGTAATCATTCTATGTTTCTGAATACAAGAAAATATTATTTTTCCTTGCTTTGCCTAGTGAGATAAAAATTTCTAGAGAGTGGTAAATCAATATTGGGATATTTTTGGATAAATAAATTCCACAGATATCAAAAAAATGTTTCCGTGAAGAAACAGAAAATCAAAATAGATTTTCCAAGGTGCAATTGGAATTTAAAAAAATTGATTTAGAAGACCTTAGCCTAAGGGTCAAGATTTAGAAGACCTTAGCCCAAGGGTCAAGATTTTTGAAATTTTTTTGATTATGGTCCAATTAAGGTTCCTATGGACCAATAAGATTAATCCAAGTGTTGGGACAAGATAAATCCAAAGAATAAAAGAAAATACCCAAAAATGAGTAAATGCCCACATAAGATGAAGAGTTGACTAAGTACTAGGTTTATTAGTTAAAAATTATGAAGTATTAATAAAAAAATGAGTAAATGCCCACATAAGATGAAGAGTTGACTAAGTACTAGGTTTATTAGTTAAAAATTATGAAGTATTAATAAGAAAATGAGATATTTTGGAGTAATCATTCATTTTTGACACATGGGTAAGGAAAAGGGGACTCTTTAAGGAGGCGCCTACTTCACATGTGTGGATGAGTTTTAAACTAAAAAATAATGGTTGGTCTATAGTTTGAACCTAACTATGTGAGCTGGTGCTATAACTATAACATAACTCTAGTGCTCCAAAGTGGCTCACATAGCCTATCATCCACTGGCGGCACATCAAGCATAATCTCACCAGCCATGCCAGTGGAATAAGTGTGGAAGCTATCGGGTTATCAATGTCCACCGTAGCACTAGTTAAGCTCGATATGCCAACATATCCTGCATCACATTTGTGTCAATTTGATCATACAAAATTTCATAACCCTTAATTATTTTTATCTCACCATCATCAGTGATCTCCCAATCAATTTGCATGCAATTTGTATTCAACTTTTTGAGAGGCTAAATGCAAATCTCCAAAACTTGTTCCTTGGTTAATGTGGGTGCCTCATCCCATGCCACATATCCATGTGTAATCATCATCAAGCCAAATTGGGTCATCATAAGGACCATCATCATACACATATGCATATTCATCCTTGATGTTTGTAACATCTCTTGTTGTTGTGGAACTGAGCATGTGCTGCATCACAAACAATTGCTTACCCTATTTACTAGATGATGCATAGTTGCCTTGTTGTAACGTTTCACTTTTAATGCCATTTTACTTTTCATAACATTTCACTTTTAATGCCATTTTACTTTTCATAACAGTCCTTTGCCATGTGTCCTAGTTTGCCACAATAATAGCACTCTATGCTATTTGTACTCTGATTTCTTTGCCAACCACCTTAGCCTTTTTGGCTCCCCCTACCTTTAGATTGGCCTCTTCCACCTATGTATGATTGCTACTGTTGTGCGAATCATTGGATTATTTTTGTCTAGAATTTTGATTTCCTCGTTGACCACCACGTTGGCCTTAACCACGACCTCTACCTCTGCCTCTACCTCAATTAGAGTAGAAGACATGTTCTAATGTGTTCTTGCTTTGTGAAGAAGAGTCCTCACCTGGAGACTTTTCTTTTATGATCGGCATAGACATCAAGTCTTGAAAGTTGGGAATATTCTATTGAACTCCAATGAGGTCTTGAATGGTTTGTACTCTTTGCCAAGCCCATTCAAAAAGACACTCACCATCTTCCATTGATAGACCCAAGGGATTCAACAATTCCCTTGATCTCTAAAGCATACTTATTAATAGACATGCTTTTCTTTTCCACAATATGCAGCTCTTGTTTTAGCTGCAATTTTCTTGCCTTTGTATTAGTTTGGAACATCAGCACCAGGTTATGCCATCATGCAACTGTTGGAGTGTTGACATCTTATATATGTCCTATCACTATCTTTGTGACATTGATCGAAAGCCAATACATGACTTTCCTAGCACCCTAATTCTAGTTCTTGAATGCCTTTATATCTGTTGGAGTGGCATTCTCTTCTGACAACTTTGGAGGCTCCTCATTGTCTCCTTTGACATAGTCCCAAAATCCTTTATCCATTAGGAAATTAGTCATTCTAAATTTCTAGTCATGGAAGTTTTTCTTTTCTAGCTTTTCCTAGCTCCAATCCACCTCCCAATTTTATGCTTTCATGTGGCTAGTAGTTGATGCAAAGTATCATTCAGCTTAGCTACCTTCAATGGAGAGATCTTCATCTTTGCTTGTACATTCTTCTAGTCTCTATCCAAGAGGTATTGGACATGCATTGGCCCTTTTTCTTTCAACTTCCTAGAATTATTTGTGTCCTCTTTTGCAAGTGGATGATAAAATAACCATGACCACCAAAAGCATGGAGTTGCTAGTGTATCTCCTTAGCTTGAATTAGTCTCCTCTATGTACAAGTGGAGGATGAAAGAACCATAACCACCAAACACCCCACATAAAGCATGGAGTTGCTAGAATTTCCCCATTTGATTGCTAGTCCTAGGAGCTTCCATTGTTGTGACATATGATCTGCTATTAGCTGGTCTTAGTTTAAATTATTGCCACTTGTGGCTATTTTTTCCATTGCATCATATATAACTCATGGTCAGCACATTGATTTCAATTATGGGTGGAGACCGGTCACCTAGGACCTCTCACCATCTATGCCTATAGTTAGTGTTTAAATTTGACTTACTATATGTCCCAACTTGCATGTTTTTTCTCAAATAGAATTGAAGCTACTTGTATAGAGGACTTCCTATATATCTAGTATAGATCATGTGTTTTGCTAGTATTCAACTTTCATGAATGCCTCGTGTTGCAAATTTTCTTGTAAACATCCCTATGCTAACTCTTGTGTACCAACATAGTGTACCAACATACTTATGCTACATTAATCAAAGTATGTTAAATTAATCACTCATTCTTAGTGGTAATACATCTCCTCACAATATCCCCTTTTTGAAGTCAAACTGCTATTATTACTTGTTGCAACAACAATAAAGCAAAAATTGTGATTGGTGGCACCTTATTTCTTACATGACATCATATTTTCACTCACTACTATGGCTTAGAAAAATGTCTTTTAAAAAAAAGTGTGGCATCTATGACAAGTGGGAAGTCACTATATTACACCCTCCTTACCAAGCATCTGAATTGGGGTACTAATACACTTTTTTATGTGTTTGGATGGTGGCATCATGCAATAGTTTCTTCCCTTCACTTAGTTTGTTTATTTTGTAATTGAAGATAGGATAAGTGCAGAAGTGCCCTTCTTTTAGTGGAATGCGATTGGTGGAGAATCCTTTGATCTTTTAAAGTCCGATACAAGGTGTTCTATCAAGTAAAGCTTACATACTTGTACATGCAATCTCAACACTTCCTTTGGACTAAATCATGAGGCAAAAGCATCTTATTTACTCATGTCTTTAGGCTTATAATGCCTTAGATGCAATGCTGTTAGAAGTTGTAGATCTAGACAATCTCAAGGTTCACATTCCAAAGTTTGACCCACCTGTAGTTGCTACAAGTGGTTCCATTGAAGTACTAGCACACTTCAAGCATGACTTGTATTACGAATTAATTTTCCATTTCCAAAATCACATATAAAGTTTCCAAAAATAGACCTTATATGCTCATTAATACTAAAGTGCTCAAATCAAAGTTCCAAAACCTATCTCATATGCTAGTACCAAAGTGCTCAATCAAGTTTTCATTTTAAAATCATATATTATTCCAAAAAAGGGCATGTTCCTTTGATTTTGGATTTTTTGAGTGGAGTGCGACAACTCTCCACCCACATCAAAGTGTAATTTAATTACTTATATATTAATTAATCTATAAATATACATAATATTTATGTGTTTTCAAGGAACTCCATATCTAAAATCATATATCAAATTTTAAAAAACACATCTCATATGCTCGTTAGCACCAAAGTGCTAAAATCAAAGTTTCAAAAATAGGTTTGATATGCTCAACACAAAAGTATTTAAACTAAAATATCATTTTTTAAATTATATACTACATAGCAGCAGACAGTGAGCACAAATTGCATACATTCTTCCAAGTTCCATTCAATCAAAATTTGTCCCTTGTCTTTTCACTCAAGAATACATCTCCGAGCTCTATTGCACGTGTATTCGAGTTAGTATCCTCTTTTTGCAAGTGGTTGGATGATGAAAGATCCATACCACTAAATTTTCCACAAAAGCATGGAGTACAAGTAGAGGAGGATGAAAGAACCACCCCATGCATGGAGTTCTCCATTTGACTGCTGGTAGCTTCCACTATTACAAGATATGATAGCTTCCATTTTTACAACATATAATCTATTATCAGCTAGTCTTAGCTTTCATTATTTCCCTCGTGGTTGTTTTTGCTAAGTGAATGGTGCAATGGGTTTAGCTTGTTAAATAAACACTCTTATGACTCATTGTAAGCCTTTAAATGGGTTTAGTTTATCAAATACACACTATTATGACTCATTTGGTGGTTACTTTGTGAGCCTTTAAATGGGTTTAAGATGGAAAAACAAATTTGATAGTAATGGTGTATGCAATTTTTAGGTTAATGTGGATTAATAGAAACCATTGATTTTTAAAACAAGTAGAATCTCTCTCTCTCTCTCTCTCTCTCTCTCTCTCTCTCTCTCTCTCTCTCTCTCTCACACACACACACACACACACACACACACACACACACAATTTTTTAGTGAAACCACTATCTTATTAAGGAAGAAGAAATATACATTCATAGCTGTCCCAAATTGGGACAGCTACTACCCAGTTCAGAAACAATGGGAAAACACTTCTAATTGCTAGAAAGAAAGTCCCCTGATTTTATGAGAATATCGGAGGGATTGGAGAAGGGCTCTCCAAAAATTAAAAAACAAGTGGACATAATCACCAAAGAAGAGCAACTGATTCCGAGCATGGTAGATAGTCCAGAATGCCCGTAATCTAATCTAATCAAGGAAGTCTATATAGTGTGGTTAGGGAAGGAGAAAGGCAACCAAAAAGCCAGAACATTTGACCAAAACGCCTCCTCGAAAAGCGAGCCTGAAGATGTCTAGACAAATCATTAAGAAAATCTTGATAGTGTGAACAATACCATAGAAGGTGAGCATTGTCTCTGTAAGATGAGAGCACCGCTTACAAGAAGTAGTGACAATATGCCTTTGCACTAGAAGAGATCCCACTGGGAATACCCCAACCAGACATCTCCATAGAAACATGAGGGGAAATCCACTCTTCCAAATTCTTTTCAATGCAGCTTTCCACCAAGCAAGAGATTTTGACATATGCCAGAGGCGATTTGCATGAGCCCGAATCCATGAAGGTGGCAAGAGTAGCTTGTAAACCTTGGTTGCACACAAATTGGCAAAAGGTACAGGAGTATATCTTGGAAGGTGCCTATTGAAACACCAATCTTGAATTCTCTATGTTTCCTCAAGCATTGGAATTAGCTAAAAGGGCTGCATTATTTCTAAAAGGGTTGCGCACAAAAAATCAAACCCACGAATCACGATTTGATTTAGTCAAATTACAATTTCTTATAATGAAAAGGATAGCCTACATGGCCAAAGCTGCAAGCTTCGCCTCTTATAGAGAAGATCCCTTGTTTGAGAGAGTTAACACAGTGTAATTGGTAAGATTGACAAAGGAAAAAGAAATAAGAAGTTATTTAGTGCAAATAGATGAAAAAGAGAATGAAAGAGCCATCGTGAGATAAAATCATAGTCACACTATGAGATAAAAAGGACATAATTAGCTATTGGTGGAGCATTAAACATGCATTGTATGCACTCAAGGACTAATTGTAGATATGTTTACAAAATAAGAAATTAAAATAATTAAAATAAGATTACAATCACCACCCCATGATGTCACTGTAATGGTTGGCATAGCTAGTTTATCTTTTTGGTTGAGGGATTTTCCTAAGATTATGCTTCAATTAGTGGTTTTCAAGCAAAACCCATTGATTAGCTAAAGCATCTTAACACCATCAAAAGTTTCTAATAGGAAAGTTCAAGTTCCTAGTTCCATTGGTGACTGCATCGGCTTTTGGGATCTGAATGTTGAAAAGCAAAAGTGGATCATTGATAGCAAACTTTTAAATTTTCAATTCCAATCCATCTATTTTTTTTGTCAATTTCTAAACCTCTTTTGTAATGAAAAAACCACAAAATAAAAAACAACTGATTGTGGCTTTCACAGCATCAAAAGTTTCTAAATCAAAAGCTCCAGTTCCTAATTGGTGACTGCATCAGCTTTTGGGGTGCAAACCCATCCAAGTGTTGAAAATAAAAACTAGATCGTTGTTAATAAATTAATATTCCAATCAACATTTAAATCTTTTTATATGTTGTTCAACACCACTTACTGTAGCCATTTATATGGTAGTGATGTGTGGACGTAGGCTAAAATAATGGGCCGATGCACTTTTTTCCTCTTTAGGAGGTTTTTTTTCCCGAAAATGTGTACACACTCTTATGAGTGTGTTTAAGTGACCTTACACACACTCATAAGAGTGTGTGTAAGTGACCTTATCACTTCACTTGTACCTCACTCATTCTTGTCGATCTACTTGAGTATTGTGTTTCTTTCCATCTCTCCTTGCTTGTTGCATGTGTGTGTGTGTGTGTGTGTTGCTACCTTTGTCTCAACTCCACCAATTAGTATCGGAGTGGGTTCTCTTGGTCCTCACCTCCCTTGTCATCTTCTTCTTAAGCTGCTCTTTTGATTGTCTCAGATTTAGCTATCCTCTTAGGTGAAAAAGGTATACCCTATAGTGTGATATGTATACATATTTTTTAGACGCTTTGGGGCTTCTCAGATACGTTTTGGGGCTCGTTCCCATGCTATAAGATTTTCATAAACACCCCAGGTTAGTGATAGTTTGAACTATCTTTGTTCGATTTGGGTTTTTCTACACCACAGCAAAATTTGGTGTGCAAGACAGGGCCGTCGTCACATCAACATCACATCTTCGAGCTCATCATCAACAGCTTCGATAGCATCGTCATAATTCTCATCAATTTTTGCATTCGTGCTAGTAACATTTCTGTACTCTACACTTTGTCATTCTTTATACACTTTGCAGGTTTCCTTTGTCATTATAGTGATCTATTGTGGCAACATACTGATAGCCATCTCGGTTGCATTTAGTGGGCTGATAGCGGGATATTATGTTAGGATTTGTTATTTGCAAAATAAAATGGCAGGTAGTGATGTATTTGGGATGCTTTTAGCACCACCACTTGCCATGTTGAGGATAAGATTGACATGACCAACTACCTGTTGTGGTTTTGAATGATACATCATGTATTGGTTGTCAAAGGGCTTTAGAATTTTGTTATTGGCATTGAGACACACCCTGTCTTGCCATGGAGGGCATCATAGTATAGGTACTTTAGATGATGATACTAGTTCTGATGTAACTGTGGTATCCGCCTCCGTACTTCCCAAAATGGAACAAGCCAGGTGGCATGGCAAGGATACCACATACATCGGTGGCACTTTTAGTGAGAAGGAACATTATTCTTCATATTTTCTCATGTAAAATTGTCAAGCAGGCTTCGGATTCGCTAGTTGTGCTTTACCATGTGCATAAACGAGGCACGAGTGGCCTACTTGTGCAAGCAATTAGAGTATGAGCTTATGAGTGAGGGAGATTTAATGGATGAGTTCCTTTTACAAGAAGTAAAGATCTCAGGGATCAGCTTGCATGATGAGGCCCATTTGGACTATTCTTTGGTATCTATTATTCTCACAGCTTTAATAGATTCATACCAGTGTTTTGCATCCACACTTCGGCTCATGATGAAGAGTAACTCCAATGCCCTTACTTTTGATGATGAGTTGCTCTTACAAGAAGAGAAATCTCAAAAAAACCAAACTAGTATGCATGTGGGAGAACTCAAATCAATCCATGCCTTTATGAAAAAAAAGACAAAATGTATCTTTGATACACTCCTACCTTTGTACAATGCTGGGTAACCATATGTGGAGCAAACAAATTCTCAACAAGGTACTACAAATCACCCCGTAATCGACAGAAAATCATCTCAAATTTCAAACCACATATCAACCTATTGATGAGTAGAAATTTGGTTGTAGAATAGTTTGTGTAAAGAATCTGAGATTTTTAGCTTGTTGTGATGAATGTATGTTTATGTGATTGTTTCACATACAATTATAGTATAGCAGGTTTACAATACCACTATGTTAGAGATTTCAAGTTTGGTGCAAGTGCAAAAGCTTTTGTAAGCATTGTTTGGCAAGTTGCTCTGTAGGTAAAGATGTCTAACAGCTTGTCACAAATTGTGATGAGCAAGAAGGTGGACAAGAGAAACTTCCAAGCATTCAGGAGGATGAGAAACTTTGAAGTATTCATGAGGATGAAAAACTTCCTCATGGGAAAGGATACTTGAAGTTTATTTCAGGTGACGAAAAGGAGCTGAAGCTTCCAAAAGAAAATGTCACTTCTCAATACATGCAGGCTTTTAAGTCTTGGCATGAGAGAGCTAGCAAAGTGATGTATTGGTGCGCCTACTATCGATTAGTGTGTCAAATGCTATGATTGGTCATATATAGGATGTAATGACACCAAGGATGCATAAGATACCTTGGCTACGTTGTGTAGCACAAGTACCAATATAAGAAAGATCCAGTTCAAGCAAGAGCTGCATAATGTGCATAAGATGACTATAAGTGATTACTTATTCAAAGTAAAAGGGCTCGCATATGCCCTTGGATATACTGAAGCTCATATGGATGATGATGACATGATCACATTGAACGGGCAAAGAGTATGACCAATTTCAGACATCTATCCAAACTCGAAAAAACTTTCCAACAAACTTTGAGGATCTTATAGCCCTTCTTATCACCGAGGAGATAAATGTTGGGAGTAAATCATCTTCTAGAAATATGCAAGAGCAGGTTTTCTATACGAACACTAGTAGAAGTAGAGGTAGATCATTAGCTAGAGGTTAAGGTTTAGGCCAATTTAAAAATCAAAATCATGGGCATCAACAACAACAAGAATCTAACGTACAAACAGGTGGAAGAGGCTACTCTAGAGGTAAGGGGATATAGATAGGCAAAGGGGGATGGCAAAGAAAACAAAGTGGAAATAGAATGGAGTTCTATTATTGTGGCAAACCAGGTCATATAGCAAGAAGTGAAAGTAGAATGACATCAAAAGTGGAAAGACACCATAACAGTAGGAAAATTATACATCTTCAAGCAAGAAAGCCAACGATAGAAGTGGTCAACTTTTTGCGATGTAGCTTATGCTTAGTTCTATGACTACAGATACAAGAAACAATGGAGATGTATGTCATGTTAATTCGAGTGCCTCTAACCACATGAACCAATCATGGAGAGTGGTGTAGAGATATACAAAAAATAAAAAACCTAGGGTACGTAGAAATAGAGATGACACTACGCATCCTATTGCGCATGTTGGTAAGGTGTCATTGTCTATGCATGATGACAAAATAAAGTACCTAGCTAATGTACTTCATGTTCCTAATATTACCAAAAACCAGGGTATGTGAAAATAGATGATGATACTATGTGCATCCTATTGCACATGTTGATAAGGTGTTATTATCTATGTAGGATGGAAAAAATGAAGTACTTGGCTAATGTACTTCATGTTTCTAATATTATAAAAAACGTGGTTTCTATTGGATATATTATTGAGCAAGGTTTGCAAGTGTTTGACCCTCATGGCTATTATATAGAAGACTTTAATAACCATTGCCACATAATTAAAAAGAGAAACAGAATTGGTAGAATGTATACATTAGAAGTAAATATACATGAAAAGAAGGTTGCAATGTTTACAGATGGTACATGTGTGATTGTAGATATATTAACATTTGGCATAAGTATATTGGTCATGTCAATATTCATTTGCTAAAAAATATTCAAGCCCAAAGCATTGTTACATGTTTGCCAAAGTTTAAAGTGAATGGAATGCACAAGGTATGTGAAGCATGCCAATTGGGAAAGTAATCTAAACAGGTATTTCCACATGATAGGAATGTGAATTAAGAAGCAAACTGGATCCTACAACAAAAAAAGTATCTTCATTGGATACTCCCTTAAGTAGAAAGATTATAGATTCTATAACCCCACTACTTGTTTGTGAGATGTAGTTTTTGATGAGATGAGTAGCTCTAGTATACTCTTGTGAAGGATTCTATAGAGGCTAATGTAAACAACAATGTGGTTGTAATGAATGGAGAACACCAACAATCAGATGTGCTTAGTGGACCTTGAGATTGCTCTAGCAGTGGGCTTATTGTTAGACCAAGGTTAGGATAGAATGACAGGAACTCTGACATATCATTTGGTACTACAAGTGCTAAAGATTTTAACAAATTCACATGTATTACACGAGGGAAAAGAGAAGGTGGATCAACCTTTCATAATGCGCCTGATGTTTCATAATAAGTCATTCATTTGTTGATGGGGATAGTGGCTCTAAATAGAGCCTTAATGAGGAGTTTGGAATCTTAGATGTTTTTACACTAAGTGTACACAGAGCCAAAGCAATGTTGAGAACACCTGGCAGTGATCTAAGTGTGTGTAGGTCTACAAGGGTTAGATATCTAATGGATAGGTAGACAAATGATGGGTTATAACCCATCATTATGCTTATATGGTCAAAGAAATATAACTGATAGATCCCACATGCTCTAAGGAGGCACCTGGACATAAGCATTGTGAGGATTCTATGGAGGGACAAAGAGATGGTTACATTGGATTGGATACAAATGAGACATGGGAGAGTTGGTACCTTTACCTAAGGAGAAGAAGGCAAGTAGGTCTATAAAGGAGAGATGGTTACATTGGATTGGATACAAATGAGACATGGGAGAGTTGGCACCTTTACCTAAGGAGAAGAAGGCAAGTAGGTCTATAAAGTAAAGCAGAATTCAAATGGGTATGTGAGTAGGTACAAGGAAAGATTGGTAGTAGCCCAATGGATATAGATAGACCTATGACATTGATTATGAGGAGACCTTCAGTCTAGTTGCTAGGATGACAATCATGAGAGTAGTCATTGCTAGGCTGAAGCTGAGAAACGGTCTTTATATTATGAGGATACCTTTAATCTAGTTACTAGGATGGCAGCTGCCCATGAGAGCCGTCATTGCTATGGCTGCATAGCTAAGAAATGGTCTTTACATTAGATGAATGTAAAGAATACATTTCTACATGGCAATTTGTATGGGAGGAGGTCAACTAGGTGCAACCACTAGGATATGAGGACCATGCACGCCCAGAGTTTGTTTACAAGTTGCATAAAGCTTTGTGTGGCTTAAAATAGGCACCTAGGGCATGGTTAGACAAGATAGGAGAGTATCTTGTCACTATTGATGGATTTCATATATCTAATAGATTTTACACTTTATGTGAAAAAGATAGACATGAGCATCTACATTGATGATGACTTAATTGTCATAGAGGATAGTGATGGTGACATCTGGTGACATTCATGACATGAAGATTCTCATAGAGAAAGTTTGAAATGAGTTGGTGAGATTATGGTTGATATGCCAGTAGTGGATGATAGGGTGTGTGACAACCACATTTGGATGGCATAGTTATAGCACCAACTCATATAGTCATGTTTACACTATGGATTGACCTTTGTATGTCGTCATAGTAGGAGAGTACTTTCCTTCATAGTATGAACTATGGATTGACCTTTGTATGTCGTCATAGTAGGAGAGTACTTTCCTTCATAGTATGAACTCTTATCTCTTTATGTTAATGGTTATAGAGAAGAGAAGAGAATATAAGAAAATTAAGCCATCCATCTCACTTGTGTAATTGTCTACTCTTGTGTGTGTGTGTGTTTTCTTGCAAGGAGCTCAAGCTTATTCTCATCTTGGCATTCTTCTCAATGAAGGGGGTCCCCTCCCCCACACGTGTAAATTCTCATCACCATTAAACATCTCAAGGCACATGAGACTCTAGAAAATATCATGGGCCCTATTGAACGTTTGAATTTTGTCTCATGGCAACAAGTTTAAGATTTGCATGAGTGTGGAGAGGGACCCCCTCCACACCTATGCAAAGTCTCATTGCCATTAGAGTAGGTTCAAGGCATCCAACTGGTCCTGAGTGCCATTTTTTAAAGTCCCATGTGCCTTGAGAGCTCTCATAAAATTTGACTCTTCCCCATGCCATTATAACCTAACCTCATAAGATGGTGACAAAACTTTGTATGAGTGTCCCTTCCATGTCCTTGAAATGTACATGAGACTCTAGAAAATGGCATTTAGGCCCTATTGAATGTCCAAACCTTATTTTATTGGAGACATTGAGAGCTCTCATAAAATTGGGCTCTTTCCCATGCCATTATACCTTAACCTCATAAGATTGTAACAAGGCTTTGAATGAGTCCCCTTCCACATCCTTGAAATGTCTCATCATTGGACAAAATTTGCACATTCACCAATGGGGCCATGGTGGTGCCATTTTCTAGATTTCATGCGCCTTGAGAGCTCTCAAAAAATTAGACTCCTTCCCATGCCATCATACTCAAACCTCATTCGATGGGGTGATGAAACTTTACATGGGGGTGGGTGGGGACCCCTTTCACACCACTACAAAGTCTCATCACCATCAAACAAGGTTTGGACATTCAACATTTATATTCACTTATGTAAAATTGCCAAACAGGCTTGTAGGGCTTTATCAGGTAGTAGGTAAGGAGGCACGAATAGCCTACTTTACATAAGCAGTTAGAGTTCGCGAGCGAATATGAATGAGGGAGAATTAATGGATGTTAGTAATCTATCATTAATATCATATTCTTTCACTTACCACTTGATATAGAACTCACTGCTTGTTTTCATTAAATGTTTTTGCCCACTAGGAAATTTAGCCAAATGTTGATTGGATCCTGAAGAGGTAGCATAGATGTTTCGGTGAATGATTCCCATTCACTTCTAGATTCATTCATTTAATCTTTAGTCCTCAGCTCGTATTTCCCGATGACACTTCCTAGTCTCTACAATTATTCATGAAAGGTGGATAAAGAGTTTGAAGGTCATTTTCATGGTCCACAACACTAAATGTGTACAAAAATGCTTTCAGTTGTTTACCCTTTCCCATTGGTTTATGTCTCATTTACATGGACACTTTCGATTTCAATTGCTTCTAGCTAATCATTGTAGTAAGCCAATGGCATTAGTTTGCCCTTCGTACAATGTATTGAGTTTTTGTTAATTAGATTGTCTTAGAGGTTGAGTTTCATTTGGCAAATTTGGCTCATTTTAGAAGGGAAATTGATGATCCTTGGGTTAGTCTTATTTCTCTTACGTGAACATTTAGAAACTCAATGGGGAGGAGTCAACAGATGACTAGGTCCACCATTCACCATGCTCTCCCATGTTTCACCCTCGGAATTATTAGTTGGAGATAATTCTTCTTCATTTGGTTGGAAGAGTGCATGTGCTTCTAATCCCTTGTGTTCCGATGTGGTGGCATAGGGTAGTTTTTGTTTTGGGTTTTCATTTGTGTCTCTCTCCATGTAGCACTTACATAACAATCTCTATCTACTAGCAAAACGTGTTTTTTGCTACCAATATCAATTGTTTCACATGCAAGTTTTGATGTTTGTGCAGCGATTTTTCTTGCATCAAGAGTTGACTTGAGTTCCTTTGGTGAGACTATTTTGATTTTCTTATTCTCATTTGAGCTTGTTTTGATCTCCACCTTTGCTTGTCCTTGGTTTTGTTTGGTTTTTGAGGCTCCGGGTCCCTTTCTTTGTTTGAGCTTTTGGTTGGTTTAAGGCTTGCTTGTCTCCGTTTAGTTTTTGTTTTTATTTTTGGGATTCACCCTTCAACTTTGGATCCTCGTTGGTCTGATGTGTCACAATGTTTTCATTGACTGACTTTGAAGTTCCAGTGTTGGCAAATTTTATTTTGGTTTGCAACCTTATTTTACAGCCGTGTGTTAACACATTTAGCACACTAACAATGTTGAGTGTGGTACAACTTCTATTGTGTTTAGTATTACTATGTTTTTTTGGGTGGTGTAACATAAACTTCTCACATAGGGTTTTTAAGGTGTGGTAGCCTGTTGGAGACAGGGTGTTCAAAATAGGGCAATCTACTATCTTCTATGGTCCACGACAATAAAAGCACTAGAGTGACGGTCTTCTGATATCTTTAACAATTTATACCCCTTGTTTGGTCTCATTCTAGGCCAAGGGATACTAGAATTTCTCATGTGAGGTCTTGGATTTGTAGGTTTTGAGGATTAGATTTTGTGTCTTTTGTGCTCATTCATTTGTATAGTATTTTGCTAAGTTAAAGATGATGTACCAATCAAATAAGGTTAGTGTGCACAACTTGTGTTTGTGATTAATTTGGTTTAGTTGCACAAACTTTAGGATAAGGTGTGGCTTCATGGCCTTGTTTGCAATGATTACAATATAAAAACATTGGTTTCAAGCTCCCATGTGGAAAAGGTTTCAGATTTTGTTAATGTTTAGCTCCTTTTACATCCCAAATTTCTCTCCCCATCAAAGCGGTGTAGAGCTGTTGAGTAGTGAGCTCTGAAATTAAATAGTTTACAACCCCTTATTTGGTTGAGGGATTTTCCACTTCTTGATCATCATTCAACATGTTTTTATCTAATCGGATAGCCTCTTTGTAACATTGGTCAAAGGTCTCAGGATTTCATACAAGGATCAAATTGCACATGTCATTTTTTGTTAGCCCCATCATAAAACATCGTTTTAATTAAGCGTCATTCAATTTTTCCCATGGTTTCACATGAATCCAGAGTTTTTATCTAAAGGATAAAATCTCGTATGGTTTCATCAGTTTTACACTCAATTGAGTAAAGTTCACGTGATGTACACCACTAGTGACCCTGCCTCGAGAACCCACAGATTAAAGCTGCCTTCGAAGTTCTAAGATTGACTTGGATATGAAGTTGTAGCATGGTGAACCATCAACTGGCTTTGAATATTAAGCATAATGTGAAATCTTGAACCCGAAATGGATAGTCATTATCTCCAAAAGTATCACAATGTTGTTCAATCACTTGTATGAACTTAAATGGGTCCATGGAACCATCAAAAATTTTTATATTTTGGATATACCTAGGAAATAGGTTGAAGGGGATTCCTTGAGCTATGTGCAACTCCTTCTTGGCTTAGGACATCTTTGAACCCATGTGCGACCCCCCTTTCTAAACTATTCTAGCATTGAAAGAATTTGTTCACTAAAGGATAAAGGGAGTTGAGAAGTGATTGGGTTGGAATTAGTGTTATACAAGGGTCTTGAGACTGGAAAAATTGGGCTTACTATATAGGTTTAGTGAAACTAGTGAAGCACTCACGTGTATAGTGTTGGTTCAATGTAGATATGAAGTCCCTAAGGAGTGTGAGGCACCTGAATGTGTGGCATAGGTCTCAATGGTTGCCTAAGGCTAGCTTCAAGGTCTAAATCAGACATCCTCTTGTGTAGGGGTTGTTGAGAGGTAGAGATTGCGGTTGTGCAAATGCTACATTGATGGGTGATGGGTGAGTTGTGGAACACCTCGATTAAAAGTGGGTGTTGATAGATGTAATCACGGTGTTGTGTGTATGTGGGGGGAAAGCACCCTAGAGGTGCAAGCCTAGAGGTGCAAGTCTAGAGGTGCAAGATATTGTGGCAAGATAAGAATTCCACATGTAATATTGTATGGTGTGTGAGTGTTGACCAAAAGGAGTTGCCATATGGATGATAACATGTAAAGTGGGATAAGGAGGAAGCCTATACCATTGTATGGTTCACTTGAGATATGAAATAGAATTGAGTGTTGAGTGTGCAATCTC
Source organism: Cibotium barometz (assembly GCF_041138505.1). Classification (NCBI taxonomy): domain Eukaryota; kingdom Viridiplantae; phylum Streptophyta; class Polypodiopsida; order Cyatheales; family Cibotiaceae; genus Cibotium; species Cibotium barometz. The sequence goes on along the minus strand of NC_141057.1, from coordinate 32,959,604 downwards.
TCTCTCTCTCTCTCTTATATGGAGTTTTTAGTGTGGTTTAATCCACCTTACTTATGTTGCTTAATCTATCTATCACCATGATCAATCCCATTTTAGGATTGTTTAAAGGCTCTTGGTCATGGGGGTGGTGAATATTTATGTATAGATTTCTTGGTTATGATTAAGCATTATTTTTAGTTTATTATGAAAAAAAATTAGCAAACTCATTGTTAGTAGTATTGCATTTAGAGAGATTATGCCCATATGGTGCTGCCCCAAAGAAGCTGAAAATGGAGATTTCAGAAAGTATGAAGGCTATGGAGTCTTCGATGTCAGCAAGGAAGCTGCCAAGAAGTTTGTGGAGGTAATTTGTGAAGTTTTGTCTCAATGTTTTTGGTTATTGAGTATGGGAGAATGCTCTTGTGGAGGTGCATGCTTGTCAAGATGATGGCAAGTGGGACTCAATGGAGTTCACATGTGTGTGCATCAAGAAGAGGATGCACTTGTGGATGTTGCTCAAGAAGGAGATGAGCAAAGTTGTGAAATTTGTGGGAACTTTCACAATGGTTTATACACCTTGGTTCTTATGAGAAACTACCTTGAAGAAGCACCCTTGAAGATGGTGTGTGGGGATGAAGCATACACATCATGGAGCTCAATTTTGGAGCTCATAGAGGGCATGTCAATGGTTATGTGGAAAACCTCAACTTGGAGGTTAAGGAGGCAAACTTAATTGCAGCAAGGAGAAAATGCTTCAAAGAGAAGCAGGTTATGGAGGCCCTCATAAAAGTGGAAGAAGGAAGACTTGTGAGTGCACACTTAAGAGCATTGAATGTAGCATGATGGACACAAGTTGGGCAGCTTGTGCAGTGGGAGTCTATAGAGGCAACAACAAGGAGATGAGATGTAAACAACAAGAAAACCACTGCAGTGCAAAACAAGGCCAATTTTGAAGCTTTACAATAGCAAGATATGGGACTCATTCAGCAAAGCAAGTACCAACAAGAACACAAGAAGAGAAGGGTCATGGCGATGGAGAAGGACCACCAAAAGAATTATGCTCATGAACGAGGCTGCTCTCTCTCCAGAGGCTGAGGAGGGGGAGATAATGAGCACATGAAGGGCTGTTTTTAGCTTGTACAGAGGGACAAGCAACAACTGCTCGTTTCTCAAAATAAACAGGAGAATTACGAGCAGATACATTTATTGGGGCAAGAAGGCTGCCCAGAAGGCTGCGAGGAAAGATAAATCAACACTTGACAAAGCACGCAAAGGATTGGTTGGCATGAAACTATAACGATGTGCCTTGGAGGTGCTACAGTCCAAGGAGAACGGGACTGTCTCACAGCTGGACATAAACCTGAGTGGTGAGACCTTGCTGAAGGTGCAATCAGAGTAGCAATAGGCGGATATGTCACCGTAGCCTAGTTATGAGTAGCGGAAGGCACTCATTATTTTAGAAAAGAATAAGGATAGGGTTTGAAAATCCTAAGGTATAAAAATCCTCCATGCTAAGCCCTTGTTCACATGTTGATTTAGATGTGACTTGATGAGTCACATGGATGTGAAGATAGCCAAGTTGGGGCAGTTTTGGAGTATGCTGGATATGGAGAACCACCATGCATGTCATCTTTGGCAACTAGCGTGTGTCACATGTTGTTTTTTTAATTTCTTTTCATAGTGCCCTGAAATAGCGGGCAAATATCGGCTTTACAAACACCGTGGTATTTTTGACCACTTGGATTTTGTGGGTACCCTGCCCGACTATGGTCAAAATGGATGTTGTAAAACATTTCACCCATGTACTTAGGGGTACCACATACCCGAGCTTGCGTGCTCAAAACGAGATGTGTATTCACCCATTGGTATGAGGGTTGCCTTGCCCTCGAGCTCACCGAGAAGCTCAAAATGGTTGTTGTGATGTGTGCATGAGCGATGCACGTGCGAGGTGCATGCGCATGGGTTGGTTCCCACCCGAACTTCTATGTTCAAATCGGACTCAGTGGTTCTGCTATGAGCGAGTCGGCTCAAAATAGACTAGGTGTCTAAGATTGTAGAAACGCGCACACGTGTTTGATTGATGGACACTCCAATGTATCATATTGAGGGGGAGTGTTGAGAGGTTGTGCAATGCTACATTGCAGTTGTGCAATGCTACATTGATGGGTGATGGGTGAGTTGTGGAACACCTCGATTAAGAGGGGGTGTTGATAGCTGTAATCACGGTGTTGTGCGTATGTGGGAAAGCACCCTAGAGGTGCAAGATATTGTGGCGAGATAAGAATGCCACATGTAATATTGTATGGTGTGTGAGTGTTGACCAAAAGAGTGGAAAAGGAGTTGCAGATGGATGATGACATGTAAAGTGGGATAAGGCTAGAAAGCCTATATCATTTTATGGCTCACTTGAGATATGAAATAGAATTGAGTGTTAAGTGTGCAATCTCTCTCTCTCTCTCTTATGGAGTTTTTAGTGTGGTTTAATCCACCTTAATTATGTTGCTTAATCTATGTCTATCACCATGATCAATCCCATTTTAGGATTGTTTAATAGGGGTAAGCTTTGATCTCTTAGATTAGCCATTCTTTCCTCTTTTGACCTTGTTCTTATAAGCCTCTTAGCTAAGGAGCTCCCTTTTCTCTCAAGTTTTTAGCATATGGAACCTTCTAGTCTTAAAATCATGCATGACTTTGAGATGCCTTTAGGTGATAGAATTCAAACTTAAAATTGCATTAATATTTCATAAAAATATAATTATAAGATTTTTTGGGTGTAGAAGTGTAGCACTCGTCGAGGTGGCCAATTTGGACCCCTAGATGACAAAAATTAGACTTTTAGGTGTAAAACAGGGCCTTTGGAAGCTTTCAAATAGGTTGGGATTCTTAAGCCAAAGTTCAAGCTTCTAGCTTCTCTAAAGCTTCTCCTCACTCTCTTTTGCTATTTTAGACTCAATTCACCTTCTTTTGCTATTTTAGACTCAATTCACCTTCTTTTGACCTTGTTCTTGCACCATGATTTTGCAGCTTTGAGTTTTCACAGCCATGATTCTGTAGGTTTGCTCATACACTGTGATTCTAGTCATACACTATGATTTTTATCATGTACTACAAAATCATGCCAATTTTTATCATGGCTATAGAATCATGTCGCCCATACACTGTGATTTATCTATATGCCATGATTCTTGATCACGTCAGTTTTGGCCATGACTACAGAATCACGTTGATTTTTACCGTGAGACTACTACATCGAGTTGATCAAGATAAGGTCTAGATTTTTGGTCTCATAATCTTGAAAATTGCAGCACGAATATTGAGAAGATAATCATGGGTGTGATCACAACTATGATTTTGAATGTTTTACCCGAAAACATGATTTTGTAAAATAACAAAACCAAATTTTGAAATGTTTTTGATGTTTTTACGTGACCAAATTGTCTAGTATGGGTCTCCTAAGCATGAACATCATGAATATGTATTTAATGGAGTCCAATCTACTCTGTAAACTCCATTTTTTTATGATTTTTGTCTCTTGACTTCACTAATAAAGAAACCAGTGTATTAGTGAAAATTAGCAAAAATCAAGAGTATCGTTTTATTTTTTATGAAATTTTTTATTGATTAAGCTACCTAGTGTGAATGCTAACATGCTAATGTAATCAACTATAACCAAAAACCTAGTTAACATGTAAAAATTAAGCATCTAAGCTATATTTTAACAAAGAAAAGAGAGCAAAAACCACACCATTTTCACACAAATCTCACTCTCGTTCATGACACTCCACTATTCGAGAGTGTGAGCAATGGGTAAAAAGATAGATTATAGAAAAACAAATGGTAAAGCTAAGGGATGGCTCCCCCCATTGTGACAATGGACTAAGAGATAGCTTCAAGGGAACCACTCAACTCTACTCACTACAATGTGTCATGGGGATCTTTCAAATGGTGGCCGAGCTCATAACCCTTGAGGTATCTAGCCTCAACATCACCATTGGTAGCTTACCATTTGCCTTCCTCCCGCGAGTGTTGTCACACCATCGTGTTGCACTACGGGCAATACTCCCTCCTCTCACCTCACACACACTTACTAGCATGCATTAGAGAGAAGATTAGAGAGAGGTTTAGCAAGAGGGAAAGCTCAATTGCACAATGGGAGAGTGTCCTTGTATTATGATAGAAATTGCCTTATATACATAGCCATAAGGTACCCAAAGCTTCTATTTGGCCTATTTCTTGTACATTCTTCTCATAATACATTGATGCATTACAACCCTAGGGAGCACATCTTATCTCACTACCACACGCTCTTGGAGTGGGAAATGCCATAATTATCCATCGGACCTTCATGGGTGCCCATCCAAGTTTGAGATTTGGATACCATTGCCTCATGGCGTGTTTGTACATGAGTTTGGTGTTTCCATCATTGATATTTGATGTAGATTACTCGTGCTTTAGTATACAATTGGGTGTGGCAACCTTGTTAACCATAAAATGGGTTAACAATGCATTTCAAAGCTAACAATGGTTGTAATGTTGCATTCTCCGCAAACGCTAAGAAGAGCAAAGGGAAGGGCTCAAAGGGCTTCAATAACCCCAATGCTTTAGAAAAGAAGAAGATATCTAAGCAACAAAGTGTTTCTACTACGATAACCCTGGTCATGTGTTCAAAACATATAGACTGAAGGAAGTAGATGAGAAAAATGGCACTTTGAAACCTTGGAAGGAGTCCATAAATAATGTTGAAGCAAAATTGGAGCTAGTTGTGGCAATAGAAGAAACATGCAAAGGTATAACATTCCTCAGCATCATATGGTTCATGGATCATCAATAGTGGTGCATCCCGACACATATGATTGGTCAAAGGCGCTGGTATTCCTCCTCAAGTATGTGGGGATGTCCATTATGGTAGTAGTTAGGAAAAGTGCCAAATGTCCATGGATTCAAGAACCATTTCTTTTAGTTTTAGTAATGGTGATACTAAGAAGTTGTTTGATGTCCTTTATGTGTCAGACATCAAAAGGAATTTGCTGCATGTTATGGCCATAGTTGATTGTGAAGGTTCTCTTCGATAAGGCTGGTGCAATTATCACACAAATGCCAGCATGCAATATGTCCTTTATGTGCCAGACATCAAGAGGAATATGTTGTCTATTACATCCATAGGTTCTCTTCGATAAGGTTGGTGCAGTCATTACAAATGCCAACGACGAGCAATATGTCCTTGGGAGAGGAATCCAGTGCAAAAACTTGCATGAGCTACTGGATTTCATAAAGCACAATCTGATGTCGGGACAAGAAAACTATGACATGAGAGGTTTGGGAATCTAAGTTTTTTTTTTTAAATCTTGAAGTAGATGCAAAGGTTTGGGATTGGGGCACATCTACCAGCGTTTCCACAGATGTCAAATGTGTGTGAAGCTTATGATGGGAAAGGAGCCCATCGGTATGCATTTCCACAAGAAAGCGCAAGAATCATGCAAAGATTCCTCTAGAGCTTATACATACATATCTTTGTGGTAAAATGCTAACCATTGCATTGGAAAGTTCTTCTTACTTCTTGTTCGATGACTTTAGTAGGAAGATGTGGGTGTAATATCTTTGGGATAAGGCTAAAGCTTTTAGAAAGTTCAAAGTATGGCATAACTTGGCAAAGAATGAGATAAGAAAGAGGCTGAAATAGATCAAGGAGGAGAATTCACATCAAGTATTAGGTGAAATATGGACTCTCATTTTTGCCCCTTTAAGATTTTCACACCTCCTCTCTCTAGAAAAATGGACTCATGGGTGAAATTTTTGCAAATCAAATCAAACGTTGGTGGAGATTGCACATTTAGAATCCACTCATCAAGACCTTTTTGATGATATATATAGCATGATGGGAAATTTTGATTATTCAAGAAGTCCCCAAATTGGTGATGACATGGCATCTCCACGTCATCACCAATTTGGGGACTTCTTGAATAATCAAAATTTCCCATCATGCTATATACAGCATGTAACAACCTTTCCGATGTATATAGCATGATGGAAAATTTTGATTATTCAAGAAGTCCCCAAATTGGTGATGACGTGGAGATGCCATGTCATCACCAATTTGGGGACTTCTTGAATAATCAAAATTTCCCATCATGCTATATATCAAATCTCCACCAGCTTTTGATTTGATTTGTAAAAATTTCACCATGAGTCCATTTTTCTAGAGAGAGGAGGTGTGGAAATCCTTAAGGGGAAAAAATGAGAGTCCATATTTTGCCTAATGTCAGTTCAATGCCTACTATAAGGAGCATAGGATCAAGAGAGATTTGACATTTACTCATACTCTACAAAATAGTGTTGTAGAGCACAAGAATCACAACGTTGTGGAGATGGCACATAGTATGCTCAAAAGAAAAGGATTACATAATTCTTTTTGGGCCGAGGCAGTTAACACTGTAGTGCATTAACAAAAGTTACACAAAGGCAATGAAGGACATGACACCTCAAGAAACTTATTCACGTAAGAAACCCTCAATTGTATATTTCAAAACGTTTGGTTGTGACTATTTTATGTATGTTCCAGACTCATCTAGGACCAAGTAAGAATTCCAAGAGCAGAAAGTGTATCTTCTTAGGGTACCGTATATGGGGTCAAAGGGTTATCAACTGTAGAACCCAGATGCAAAAAAGTTAATTTGTCAATTGTGATGTGGTGTTTGAGAAACAACCTCATCAAGTGGAGGAGAAGGCTCCATCCACACTATCCTTCAACAAAGAAGTAGCCCAACAAAGTACCAACTCCACAAGAGGTGGATTCATCACATGATGAATCCACCAATGACAGTACCAACTCCACAAGAGGTGGATTCATCACATGATGAAGAAGAGAAGCCTGCAACACCACAAAAATGGCCATATTAAATGGGTAATTCTAAATGGGTGAAGTAGCTTTTGGATGGGAAAGCTCCACCGGTAATCATAGAAGAGCCAAATATTTGTAGATCCAAGAGAATAGAGGAGTAGAAAGGGACCTCTGCTCACATTAACATTATGAACTTGATGGCTGAGATAATGAAAGTATAAGAGCTAGCTAGCTTGGAGGCAGCATTATCAGATCCAAATTGGAGGAGGGGGACCATGGAGTTAGAGTATGACTCAATTTTGAGAAACCACACTTGGGATCTTATGGATCATCCTAAAAAATGGAAGATTATTTGGCACCAAAAGTGGCCTAGATTAGCACAAGAAGCAGCCTACAACAACACTTTCTTCTATAGAGGCTGAGTACAAGGAATCATGCTTTACTTCATGTGAAGTAGTCTATTTGAGAAGGATCTTAGGAGACATGGGTGTTGCTCAAAATGGAGTCTAAGTATACAAGTTCACAAAAGATCTATAGGGCCTTAAGCAGGTTTCCAGAGCATGGTATGAGAGTATAAATTCATACTTGATTGTGAATGGTTTTTGTAACAGTCCAATGAGAGTACCCTCTATGTAATGAGAAATACAGATTCATTTTTGGTCATCATCATTTTATACATTGATGACATGATGCTCACACGCCGTAATGAGAAGAAGATTTCAGCCTTCAAGGCTGAATTACATTTGTCATTTGAGATGATAGATTTGGGCTCATTGCATTATTATTTGGGCATAATGATGTTGGAGTTAAAGTACATACAGAGACTGTTTACGTGGTTTGGTCTTAAAGACTATAAGTTTGTTACTACACTAGTAGAGACAAGTGCTAGGCTCAGTCTCCAGGATACATGTGAACTATTTGATATATCACTTTATTAGCAGGGTGTTGGGTGTCTCATCTATCTATGTAATATGAGGCCAGACATCTAGTTTGGGGTCTCCTAGTTGAGCAGGTTCATGCACAGTCCCAGAAGTAAGCATTGTGGAAGGATGCTAAGAGAGTATTTTGATACTTATAAGATACTTAGTTCCTTGGGCTATTTTATGCTAAGAGGGGTGATATTCAACTGCATGCTTTCAGTGATTCCGGTTGGGCTAGATGTTATGGCATGCAAGTGCTCAATAGTAGTGGCTTTTGCTTTTATCTTGATGATTCATGTATATCATGGCTTAGTAAGATGCACCCCGTCGAGACGGTGGTGGGCCACTTTAAGTTGTGTTTCTAAGTACAGGGTAGCTTTTAGAGCAATTGTGGAGGAGTGTGTATAGTTTAGACGTCTTTTGGTAGATCCGGTGTGGGGAGACAACAGTCCACCACCTTCATCTTCATTGTAGCAAGATTGCATTGGCAGTTTTGCAAGGAACCTAGTGTTTCATGCTCACACAAAGCACATAAGGTGCATTATCATTATGTCAAGAAGGGGTTCATTGTTGCAAGAGAGATTAGCCTTTCTTATCTATCTACATATGACAATAAAGGCTCTCTCATTAGAAAAGATCGAAGCTTTTTGCAAAAAGAGATTCATTATGTCAAGAAGAGGAGAGATTAGCCTGGCTTATCTCTCTACATACGACAATGTGGCAAATATGTTCATAAAGGATCTTTTATGAGAGAAGTCCAAAGCTTTTGGCTTATTGTCATTTGGGGATTGATCAGCCACATAATCCCTGTGCATGTTCACATCATCACTACAGGGGATTTGTAGCCATTCATATGGTAGTGATGTGTGGACGTAGGCTATGATTTTTCCCCCGAGTGTGTGTACACACTTTTACGCATGTGTGTAAGTGATCTTATCATGTTGTTTCACTTGTACACTCATTCTTGTCAATCTACTTTAAGTGTTATGCTTCTCTCGATTTCTCCTTACTTTTTGCACCTCTGTGTTGTGTGTTGCAACTCCAACTGTGGGGGGAGTGGGGAGGGAACAGACTCCTTCCACACCCCTATAAATTCTTATAGACATCATATGAGGTTTGGTGTTCATAAAGAGGGCTCGAGCACCATTTTCTAGAGTCTCATCATGTGCTTTGATAGCTCTTCTAAAAATAGACTCTTCTCCATGCCATCATACTCAAACCTCGTTCAATGATGGTGACGAGACTCTGCATAGGTGGCACCATTTTCTAGAGTCACATATGCCTTGAGAGCTCTCATAAAATTGGACCCTGAAACTAGACCATTCCCCATGCTATAATAGCTGAACCTTGTCTACAGATGGTGATGAGACTTTGCACAGTTGTGGAGGGGAATCCTCTCCACACCTCAGCAAAGTCTCATCACAATTGGATAAGGTTCGAATGTTGAACTAGTCTCGGACATTCCATTTTTTGGAGTCTCACATGCCTTGAGATCTCTCGTAAAATTGGACCCTTTCCTAGGGCATCATACCCAACCTCGTCTGATGATGGTAAAGATACTTTGCATGTAGAGGGGGATTCCATCCACACCCTTGTAAAGTCTTGGCACTAGGTTTGGATGTCCAACAAGGCTCAAGGACCATTTCTAGAGTCTCATCATATGCCTTGAGAGCTCTTGTAAAATTGGTCTCTTTCCCATGCCATAAAACCTGAACTTCATTTTATGACAATGAGACTATGCAAAAGTGTAAAGGGGGTCCCCCCCTCCATACTCTTGCACAAAGTGATTGGACTCTTCCCCATGCTATCATACCCGAACCTTGTCGTCCCCATGCTACCATACCCCAACCTTGTCTTAAGAATTTGCACACTTGTGGGGAGCAACCCCTTCCACACACTAGCAAAGTCTCATTCACTGTAGGATGAGGTGTGGACATTCAAGAGGGCCCGTGTGCCATTTTCTAGAGTCTGTGGCTTCCACACCCTAACAAAGTCTCATCAATATAGGATGAGGTGTGGACATTCAAATGGGCCCATGTGCCATTTTCAAGAGTTCATGTGCCTTGAGATATGGACTCTTCCCCATGCCATCATATTTGGACCTTATTCAGTGGACAAGCTTCCACAATAGTTGTCATCTTTTCTTCCAAATAACCCTCATTTCACCTTCCAGACTTGGTTACAATACAAGGCATTCCTGCCAAAGGCAATACTCTCACCATAGATGACATTGATTGCTGGATGATCTAGAGGAGCGAACTTCTTCCAACACCAATATTTTAACCAATTGTTTTTATTGATGACAGTCGAGACCTATAGACCCCCCACTAGATTTAGTTCCTATCTGACTAGCATCATATCCTTCAAATTGATATTGTGCATGTAACCTAATTATCTTTCATCCCTCCATTCCTCTTTACAAATCCCCAAAATATATCATCCCCTTGTTATTCTAGTCTCTTAGTTGTTCCTACATACAATTTGGCTAGGGCGGAGTGAAGGTGTGAGACCACCAAAGATGCAAGTGAAAAAAAGAGCGACTCTAGTGGAGCCATAGTAAACCCAAGATGTCTTTCCAAGATTTACCCAAGAAGTTAGAGAAGGGAGCTACAACAACTTTGAGAGGTGCAAGAGAAAACACATTATCCACCCATGAGAGGCCTTTCCATATCCCCTTGCATCTCATCACAGACCCATCCACTATTTGTTTCATCATGTTGGCCCAACACTCACTTTGGTTCAAAAACTTAGGCAGTAGGGAAGCTAGTCTCACCTTTGCATGAATAGGTAGAAATAGGATCCCAATCCCAATCCCCCCAACTCTTTAGGTACACAAATCTTTCCCCATGCCTCGTGAATTTCTACTTTTCCCATAGGAACCTTGTGAGTGAGACATAAAAGTATTCCAATGAGCTTTATTAAGTCAATCACTAGGCATTAAAAATGTGATGTAGGTATTAAGGATGGAATTAATTATAACAACTCGTGTGTTTTCCAAATCTCTTTAGAAACCCAACACCAAGAGAATCCCCCAAATGTCCAAACACTTATTGATGACTTGGCAACCCCACCTTGATGTATCAAAAGAGTCTTATTTTGGATTTAAAAATGTTACACTTAGAACCAGAGGCATTAGTAAAAAAATGAATCAAGGTGAATCATCTGCAAAGCACGAATGACCATTTACTCCCTTGGACCAACAATTTGACCTTTCTCAACACCTTCGAGGGAGGCAAGGATTAAGGGTTGCGTAACCAAGGCAAACAACAAGGGAGACAAAGGACAACCTTGTCTGATTGATCTTCTCGCCTCATAACTGCCAACAAGAAACCCATATGGGAAGTCCATCCCCCTCGCAAACAAGAAGGCCATGACTATCAGCTTGCACATGCTCATGTACCATTGGATTGATGACTCCAATTTCCCATTTGTGGGGAGTTGAATGATGACTCTCCACCACGGAACCTTGTGGAGCCCCCCTTTGTGGAGAGTTGAATGATGGCACGAGCGATCCTAACGTCACCCCCAGAAGTTCCTGATAAGCTGTTGAACCAAGCCTTTGCAAGAATGTGAGAATGGCTATCATAAAGAGTGATGTACAACATCAACATGGTTGGCCACAACCATTCTTCCAACCAAAGAGACTTGTGCATAGCTCCAATACAAAAGCTTCCTCAAAGGTGTGCCACAAGGGACCCACTAAAAACCCTAATTGGGTACCAAGCCAAAAGCCACATGATTCGTGCCACTTATTTTTTTCCCTTGGGATGAGGTAGAGCTCAATCTGTGCCACAACCCGCAGCAACACAAACTCCGATCCAAGAGCTCCTCGAAGGTAGCCAAAGGCGCTGAAGACCCCTATATAAGAAGACCCTTGAGGAAAGTCAAGCCACCTTGTCGCGCAGGCTTTCTCAAAGTCTAGCACGAGCACCGTCAAGTCCTAAAGAAAGCTAGCTGACGTTTGTCACCTCCCACAAAGTGAAGACGTTATCCAAGGTGCTTCTATCTTGAATGAAACATGTTTGTGTACCATGGATGAAGTCTTGGAGATGTGATTGGAGGCATCTGTGCTAAAGGCTTTCACAAGGACTTTGTGGACGCAATACCCAAGTGTTAATCTATGGCGGACATTGAGACGTATTACTTTTTACGTCATATAATTAATTTAAGTATTCTGAGTCAAGGGCCAAGCTTGTCGGCACCACATGTAAAGGATAAAGGGATTGGGTGATCGCCGATGAGAGGCGCACCTCGAATGTCATCAAGATAAGGGTTAAGATCGACCAGCCATGTGTGGATGCCCATGTGTGAACGGCTAGGTCACATATAAGAGTCAAATGTAACCCTAAAACCTCTCATTCTCAATGTGTTGAATACAAGGAGTGCTCTTGCCTTATCTTCTCCATCCCCTTCTCCTACGTGTGTGTGTGTGTGTGTGTGTGTGTGTGAGAGAGAGAGAGAGAGAGAGAAAGAGAATAGCGATCGAGCATTGCGTGGCGGCACGACGGCGGCGGTAGGGCGGCGACGGCGGCTCCTTCTCCACTGCGGGGGACGCGAGAATCCTTCACGACGGCGGTCTGAGCGATCAATGACACACCTTTGCTCCCTGCTTGAGCTTGCTAGTTTTTGGTTGTGTGCTTACAGCCATTCGTGGCTCGCATACGGTGCCTGACAAGTCCCCAGCTCCGACACATGCAGCAAGAGCGCACATTTTTGGTGCCGCTGCCAGGGAAATGCCCTGCACACTAAGCTCCAGATGCGGCTCGGACTGTTGTTTGAAGCCAAATTTATCCTGCAAGAAAGGCACAGAGAGGCGTGATTGTGTGTATGGTGTTGACTTCCATTCGTTTTTTCATTCACATTGAACGGTGGAGACATCAAAATAGCCATTGAGAAAATTCTTGTTAGGTCCAATTGGTACTTCACAAAAAAGAATGGTGCTTCACGATTGGGCAAGATGTTAACTGTACAAGCATGACTAATCAGTGAAATAGACAAGGTAACGCCTTTTTCCAAGGGGCGCAATTGTGCATGCTTTCCTTGGATCCGATTAACAACTAATAAAACCAAGTCATTATAAGTGATAAAGGACCAGCATGTCTAAAACGATAACACTGAGTTTACTTTTAAAAAATCCTTTTCTTAAGCGTAAGGTGTGTACATGGATGTTAAGATGATAGCCGAGTTACAAGGTTATAGCATTTTCCTTAATACCAAAATAGTGTATGGAAGTGATATGAAGGCACTGCTTGTACCTATAAAAAAACATCTAGTTACATTAAAGCAGTTCAAAAACTTGTCGATGAGTAAGAGAAGGTATCCATGTCACGTGAAAAAGAGCATTCTAAACATCCCTTTGAAAATTCTTCAGATACCCCATGATTGTCACAAGCAACATCTCTTTGAAACATTCACCAACTTGAGAACATTTCTTACATGTTCGAAAATACATCTTGTGGATGGATACCCCCATTGATTATCGTCTCCAAGGTGCGTGGAGAACAACTTGTAACTTTTGAACCAGTATGTATCCTGTATCACTCTATCAGAAGAAAACTCCATCACCCTTGAGGTCTGGATGAGCCTGCTGCTCTACCTTTCTCTGCTGGTGCTCTCTTCAATATCTCAAAAGCTGTATTGAACATGCCATTTGTGGGTTTATTGCAAACAAAGCAATGCTTGTTCTTTGCATGATGCTGCACACAAGAAAATTCACATGTAAGGTAGATCCCAACCACACATTATCAAGTGCATTATCCTCTATAACTAAAAATCTAAGCTAGACATGAGAACTCTTACCTTCAAGGCGCAATGCTCACAAAAGTAGTGCTTGCATATTGTCAAAACTGGATCTTTGAACGGTTGGCGACATATAAAGCATGCATAAGGCAAGTCATCATCACCATCTTCATCTTCTTCAGACTTCTCTTCCTCATCTTGCACACCTTGTGCCAATCTAGCTTTCCGCTTCTTCTCTGTTTCTTCCCATTCTCTATCCATCTGCCACCCTGACTTATAGTCTCCACGATCATGCATGAACTTACAAGCATCCCCATATCCACAATACCCAGTCTCCTTGTAGTCTTTGCATATGTCTGGTTGATAATCAAACCTTACCGACCATCTGATGTGGGAAGAAGCTCTCAAAGGTCCATGTGCACCTCCAGCTTTCTCTCCTGCAATGGTGTGCTCCCTCCTAAAACCTGCCTTGTGGTCGGTGTACCCATGAATCCCCTTGTATACCTTCTCATCCTCAGGCTTCTTTCCTCTCAAAGCTTCATCTGCTTGCTTCAATACCCTTTCTCTGATTGCACGGGCATCCTTATCAAACTCTGTCTCTGTCTCCAAGGTCGCAGTTGCCCGGCTATCTGTCTGAGTTTGAACCTCTCTCGTAGACTCGTAGAAAAAGGTTCTCTTGTCTTGCTCTAGGCTGGTGTCTTTCTCTGTTGATGGCTTCCGGGAGACTGCTGGGTTTTGAGAGGAGAATTCAAGATGACCATCTGTTTTCCTTGCAGATTTTGCCTTCTGAATGACAGCAGAACCTGTGTCATCATCATTAGTCTCTTCCCCTTCCGTGGACGCTTTCTCAAGTTCTTGTTGCCTTTGCTCTTTCTGAAGAAATGTGCTGGAAGCCCGGGGGGGGGGGGGGGGGGGGGGGGGGGGGGGGGGGGATCAATGCGAGAGTACAGTTAATATAAAGCCGCCTCTCTCTCTCTCTCTCTCTCTCTCCTCTCTCTCTCAGACAGTAGGGAGACTGCAGATCATGATGTACTCCTGGATGAACAGGATTAAGCCATCGGTGCCACATGAGATTGTGCTTGCTGAAGTTGGGGCAGACCCCTTGGTCCTTGATGCCCTTTTCCAGACTGTCACCTACACCTACCATATATACACACTGGACAGAGACCCCGAGGGTGGCACTTGAGTCATCCATGTAATTTGCACAGACAGGACTTGGTACTCCCACATCACAATGGTTTGATATACATGGTCTTCAGATGCACCCTCTCTAGATCTCTCTCAGCAAGAGATCAACCACATCATCCACCTTGACCTAGCTCACCTCCATACGAGCCGGACATGGCTGTCCCCCATGAGCTACCCATGAAGTTCAGTTCTACAGGGAGGACAGTTTCATTGAGAAACCGAGATACCTATACCGACAAGTATCCAATGCCACAAGGATTGCCATTGGTCAGCTGAGGGTAGCTTCCCACTGCCTTCAAAAGAGACCGGGAGAGCAGAGGGTATCCCTCGGGAGTCACGATTTTGCGATGCCTGGGCCTTTATTTACTAGAGTTGTATCATCACTGAGAGGCCCTATTGAGGCTACAGACAGGGTGCGAGCCCAGCAGGATACCACTCAGCCATTCACCGCTGACTTCTTCGGACCTTCTCAGGGCTATACTGCAGATTCTCAGCCCCATCAATGCTCAAGAGGATTGGGAGACCATGGACGGGACACCACCTGCCCTCAAAACGGGACCCGCTGGCACCTCGCACATGGAGGTATCCAGGATCGGACATAGACCCTTCAGAGAGCCAGATGTCCCCATCCTCCGAGACCCCGGCCTTCTTCCCTCCAGCTTCAGATCCAGGAGATCCTCCAGCACCATAAAGCCGCTCTACCCCATGTAATGGACATTGCCTCTAAGTAAACCGTCATAAATGAGGATGATACAGGATAAGCACAACTGTCGTACCAGCCTTCTCATTCATGGTACATGTAGTACGCAGGTCTAGTTTTTCTTTGGCATTTTTTATCTCCATATTTATGATCTTCAGTTTAAACATGTAACCTTTGTAACAGTTTGTTCTTATAGTACACACATCTTGTTGGGTATTTCAGAGATAGTTGGTGTGAACACCCTCTAAAGGCGTGAACAACCTTATTAAGGTCTAAGTCAAAAGATGAGGCTTGATGCCTATAAAAGCATGTGCTTGGGTGGTACAATGAGTATCATTTGAGTTGTGCAACATCTCTCTTGTGTTCTATCATCTCTCTCTCTCTCTCTCTCTCTCTCTCTCTCTCTCTCTCTCTACCATTGTCATGGCTTGAACTTTCTCTCTCCTTGAATCCTCATCTCTCTTTTCCACACTCACATCATGGGTATCTTCCACCCTCCATATGGACCTGTACACCTTCATATGGGACTAAATCAGTGTTTAGCTTTGCTAAGCCTGATGCTCTGATACCAATGTAACACGCGGAAGCTCTGGGAGTCTTCTTTCAGCCCTAAACACTACTGGAAACCATCTGATGCAAAACGCATATATGAAGAGAGAGTAAAGAGAGAGAGAGAGATGTGCTGGAAATTTAGTATATTTATATAGTACAAAAAGGGTACTTTGCTACAGACCTAGGCTGTCTTCATAAAAAGGTGATAAACACCAAAATCCTTGTCCTACTCTAGGACCCTAAGGACCCAATCCCTAGAGGATTGAATGACCATAACATTGAGCACCTACGCCTTTTGTAGGCCTTGGACCCCCTAGACTGCAGCAGTCAGACAGCCGACAGACCCCCCTTTTCCATGTATATACTGGTCGGCGACCTGAAATGCTGAGGCGTTGAAGCGCCTTCTTTAGATCCAGCCGACTCCCTCTGTGATGCAATCGTTAGCACCTGTGTGCAGCTGACAGAGCCTGTGTGCAGCTTTCCTTTTCTTCCATGCTTTGCTCCAAGTCCAACACTTGGTCCTCTTCTGTGTCTTGTGCTCAAATTCCTAACTATATCTGGTTCATACTCTTTATCTGGCTGCCTCTTCTAGATTAGCACCTGAGAATGTCCATGGCATCTTTAAACACCAGCAGGATTATTGCACCCATCGAATGATCTATGGAAGAATATGTCAGAATACGCAGCGGAGATGATGACCAGATCTGGGAACACAAGAGCAAAAACGCATGCAGAAAAATACAGCACAAGAGAGAGAGAGAAGTAGGCGTGTAACTCTGCTCTGATATACACAAGAAGATCCGATATGATACAATGAGTGGTATGTTTATATGCCCCCACATGTGCAGTCGGCCTGCTGAAAAAAGGCTCCACGACTGCATCTACAGTCGGCCAGCAGCATGCAGCCAGTCGGCCAGCTCTGAGGGTCGACGACTGCATCAAGTACAGTCGGCCAGCTCCAGTACACACATCTGATGTAGTCGGCCAGCAAATGGATCCTACTACCAACTCAGGGCTGCCTCCCAAGCCACAGAAAAATGGGAAAAAATAGGGGAAAAATGCGGGGAGTGAGGAAAAATGATAAAACACCTGATAAGGGCGGGCACACCCACAACAAAGGCCCTGGTGTATAAATCTAGACAGGAGATGACTTCTAACACCTCTCAGCTCCTGGCTGTGAAACCAACCACAGGGAGCTGGGGTGCCGCCTGAGCAAATCCTGAGATAGCGACTTCGTGAAGAGGTCCACAGTACTGTCCTCCGTCGAACAGAACTCTAGCAAGATGTCATCAGCAACGATCTGTTCACGAACAAAGTGCCTCTGGATGACCATGGGTTCCTCCAGTGGAAGCCCAAACCTGCTATGCAACCTCTGCATCCTCACCACCTCACAAACAGCATCACAAACAGCCCGGTACTCTGCCTCTGTTCTCGACAAGGCAAAAGATGACTGTCTCCAACTGCTCCGTAAACTGCTCCTGGGCCTGAAGTAGATCTCCTCGTGTCCGGATCTCCTCCCCAAACTGAGTCACTCCAACCGTGGAGTCGGACTCCATCAATCAATCCCCCTCCTGTGTACAAGAGTCCATGATCCTTCGCATGCCACAGAAACCACAGGAAACGCAATCCTGCCTCCCAAAGAGTCATCCGCAACCATGAGCTCAACTGCCTCATCAGGAAGCTCCCGTCCAATCTGGTGTCCATCAACCAGATCCATGAACCATATAGCTTCTGAGTCAAAGAGACATCACACTGCTCACAAGGATCAACACCTGTTACGGTGCACAAACAAGTCCTGGAAACCTGATGAAACCTGTCAACCACCCCCTCTGAATCCGGAACCACAAAGCCTGGAGAAACCACCTCCTTCTGCAAGTAATCACCTGCCACCTGCCTGGCTTTCCGAAAGGTCCCCGTGGAAAGAACATCCTCATCTACTGGAGGTTCTTTGTCCCGAATACTACAAGACATCAACTTCCTCTGACTGACGAACACAAGAACTACCAACATCAGTACTGGAAAGTTCCTGCCAACTGCTGCCATCTACTGGTAAGCTATCCACCATCTGGTCTCGGAAAGCCTGCACCTGCAGCGTATCCACACACAAGTGGCCATTACCAGACTGCCACTCATCACAAACCTGAGGACTTGGGAGAGAGAGTGCTGAAAGCTTGTAAACTCCATTCTCCACTCCGCCTTCCCAAACCACTTGGCCTGTTGCTTTGTCCCGGGAGAGCAACAAAATGCTCATCAAACTCCACCCGTACGCCAGTCTTGCAAACCTGATGCACTGACAACAAATGAAAACCAAGTGCCGGAACATACAACACCTGGGAGAAATGCTTCCCCCCTCTGCCATCGGGAACTATCTCCATCCTGCCCTCACTGTGAACTGGGATAGTGGACGTATCACCAATAAGAATATGTCCAGAAAGCCTGCAGAGATCCTGTAAACCGGAACGGGAAGGAGTCATGTGCCTGGAAGCACCACTATCGAGAATCCACTCCCGAGTATCCGTTGCGGAGAGTCCTCCAATCTCCTCCCTGCCTGAAGAAAATGAAACATCGGTGTCCACCACCTCCAGGTGCACAAAAGCCGGAGTCTTCATGATTGCTACTGAGGAGTCTTCACCCTTCTCGGTCTTCCACTTGGGACACTGCCTCCAATAGTGGCCTTTCTCGCCACAATCATTACAGGTCCTCTCTACCTTTAGTTTCTCGCGGTCAGCGTCGGACTTCTTCTCAAAAGACTTCTCCGATGAAGCCTTCCCTTTGCCCGAGTTACGGCCTTTCGACCGTTGGCCAGTTAAGGCCTCCAACCTCCACCCTGAGGAGGGTTCGTGAATCGTTCCTCCTGGTCCGACCATGGGCACAAGCTCCTCCCACGTAATGGTGCTGAGCCTGCCACTGGTAATCAAAGAAGAGTAAAATGCTGAGTACGAAGAGGGCAAGTGCGACAGCAACATGATGGCCATGTCCTCTAACGATATCTCCTTCCCAGCCTGAAGAACTTCCTGCTGAAGAGCCTGCAGCTTGTTAATATGCTCCCGCATCGTCGACGACTTTGCAGGGTTCATAACCCGCATCTGTACTTCCAAGGAAATCCTCTTCATGGGCGATACCCTGTTGTAAAGTGAGGCCAAATGCTGCCATATACCTCTGGCCAGCGTCATATGCTTTACATGATTGATTACCTGTGGTGTGCAATTGAGAAAGATAAACGAACGGACCTTGGCGTTGACACGATCCCACATGTGTGTCTGAGCCTCCCAGTCCTTTCGGGTTGACGGTAACTCCCCTTCCTCAACTTGCGGCCGTGGAACCCCAACAATGACGAAATCAGCGAGGTCGTAAGACTCCAGAACAGATTCCATGATAACCTTCCATATACTGTAGTTGCTCCCGTCCAACTGACGGTCCACCGGGAACGTGGGGAGTGTCGGGATCTTCACATGTCTCTCGGCCATCTCAAACAGATCTGCCATTGCGGGGATGTACTCTGAAAAGGGTGGGTGGGTGGGAACAAAGAAGAACTAAAACCTGCAAGTGGCTGTCCAGCAAATCAGCCCGCCTTCCTCTTGCTTCTCCTCTTCCCGAACAGTCCAAAACAGTCCACCAATCAGCCACACAACAGTCCCCCTCTTGCTCACACAAATCCCAAGACCTATCTAGAGCCTAGGCTCTGATACCATGTCAGAATACGCAGCAGAGATGATGACCAGATCTCGGAACACGAGCAAAAACGCATGCAGAAAAATACAGCACAAGAGAGAGAGAGAAGTAGGCGTGTAACTCTCCTCTAATACCACAGAAAAATGGAAAAAAATAGGGGAAAAATGCGGGGACTGAGGAAAAATGATAAAACACCTGATAAGGGCGAGCACACCCACAACAAAGGCCCTGGTGTATAAATCTAGACAGGAGATGACTTCTAATAGAATATTGCTATGGATTTTATCTTTCGATTGCCAAAGTCAAGAAATGATGGTATATCGACCTTTCACGATACTAAGAAGATCAACCATGTATGTCATTGGTTGGACCTTTCAGATCATTGGAAGATATATAATGTTCTCCATGACAGTTTATTGAAACATGTACACGTTATCCCCAGAGCAACTTGTTTTGAAGGATCCACCAAGGGTGGAAGAGCCAGAACAGATTGTGTTTCATTCTATGAGAAAAAGAGGAAAGACAAAGGTTAGAAAGTTTCTCTTGGACTTCGCTTCGAGAATTATTCGCTTGTGGATGCGAAATGGATGCCAGGGAAGTACTTCAAGGACTATCCAGATATACTTCAAGCTTATGAGGAAGTGGTTGGTCCAAATGAATTTGAAGTATAGATATGGACGTCTTGCGATCAAGACAGATTCAAGAGGGAGGCATTGTGCCTCTAGACCTCTTCATTGTCTGATATTGGACTGAAATTGATCATTATTCTGCTTATAATGGTTACTTGAACATGCTCTAGTGGGTGGCAACGATGCCGGATAGCCCAAGGAGCAAGATTTGTATATGGGAGGCAACAATGCCAGATGACCCATTGGACGGCAAACGATGCCAGAACGAGATTTATATATGGGAGGCAAGGATACCAGATGACCCATTGGACGGCAACAATGCCAGATATCTTGGACTTCGCAGTCGGTTGGTCATTACGACCAGATGGCCCAGATGACTGTATTGGATTTCGCAATCGGGCGATCATTGCAACCAGATGGCCCATATGACTATATTGGATCTCATAGTCGGGCGGGCAATGTGGCTAGATGGCCCAGATTACTATTGATTAACTCTCAGGCGGTCCTAGTGACCAGATGACCTTGAGGATAGTCTAAGCAGTTCTAGTGTCCAGATGGCTCAGCACGGTTTCGATGAAACCAGATAGGACAATCCATGAACAGGAGGATCATTACTCGTTCACTGCATACTGATGTATGTTTGAATTTCTGTGACTTTCTGTGCTGTTTTTTATGTATGGACAATGCTTGGATTTATGGCATGTGATAGTCCACTGGGCTCCAAACTACCTGGCCAGTACCTGGAATACCCAGTAGACGCTAATGATGCATACTTCAAACATTTATTTTATCTAGCTTGTGTTTAGTTTTTGCAGAAGGTGAGTATGCATTTATTTTATCTAACACATGTGGCAGGCCATGACGAAGTACCATCAAGAACAAAGCTATTGGTCAAAGAAAAGACATTAAGATATTGCCAAATGAGCAGATGACACCACAGATATGGGAAAGACCAGATGCAGAAGCTCACCAGATGGAGCTAGTACCTTGAAACATATGGATGTACTTGATGTACCTTGAAACATACGGATATACCAGGAACATATGGATATACCAGGGACATATGGGTGTACTTGAAAGATATGGACATGCTTGGAACACTTGCGGTCCACAGTTGAGGACAACTGCAATGTAAGAGGGAGGGAATGTAACTATTTGTCCCCCCTAGCTCTATTTCACATGATGAAACCCATGCCCGGACACCAGACATGTGGAAGAAGACATGGGGACAAGGTCCATAAGGTTTAATTAAGAAAAAGCACCATTCTTGGTCAAAAAGCAAGAAAAAGCAAAAAGTCAAATAGGGTTGACCGGCGAGCCAAGGGCACCATTGGAAAGAGGAGATTGAGCCGGACCAAAAAGCTAAAAGGTGCTTTCTCAAAAAGCAGCTCTAAGGCCAAAAAGCAAGGCCTTAAAGCCAAAAAAGCAAAGCACCAAAAGTTGAGTAATATTTTATTAATAAAAGTAAAAGAGCAAAAGCAAAGGCAAAAAGGAAAAAGCAAAGCATAAAAAGGCAAAGCAAAAGTATGAACAAGCTTTTGGCAAAAAGCAAGGCTTTCCCAAGGTATAAAAGAACCATGAACCCTCCCTTCTCATCATCCATGAAGCTTGGAGTTTATCCTCACCCTTCATTAACAACATCATAAAGAACAAGACGTGAAGATCATTGAACGAGGCTAGGGTTTTTCTTCATCATCATCATCAAGGGGGTGGCCACCATCGTAGAAGAGAGAAGCTCCTTGTCATCTTCATCGTCATCGCCAGTTGACGATCGTACATGTACGCTACCTGAATTTCCATTGCTTTCTTGCTGCTGCTGCCTTCTTGTGGCTGTTTTGGAGCAGTTGCTTTCATGCTGCCTGGCAGTACTAAGCCGCCGCCTGGCCACCACCCTATGGACAGTATTGCCATCTTTACCCCCTTGCTCACGCCTGCTGCTGCTGCTGAATATCTGCCGTCTTACTACCTGGCCTCCGTAGCTGCCTATTCAGTACTGCCATCAAGCACCTGTTGTTCCCTTGCGCCTGTTTGCCACAAGCGCTGCTTGTTGCTGCTGCTGCTGCCACCTACAGAGCACCAGCCACCTGCTCTTTGGCCACGGCCTGAAACCTGCTGCTGAACTGTGTGCCGCCTCTCTGTCATCTGCAGCTCGCACCGTTGTACTGCTGTTCCGAACCCCCTGCAGCAGCAGCCAGCGTTGTCTACAGCCGGCTGCTACTGACATCATCTACCTGCTGCTCCCTGTTTGGTTGGCATCTACAGAAGCTGTGCCACCAAACCGTTGCTGCCAGCTGCCGTATGCTTCCAACATCACCAGATTTCTGTACAGAACCGCCTGAACCTGGCTGCGCCATAAGAAGCGCTGCCTCTTGCTTATGGACCACCATCTGCCACCCGACAGAACTGCCAGCGCCATCTGTTATTTGATAACATCGGCCGGCTTTCTTTCAACCTTGTTGGAGAACGCTCTCTACCTCAGGATTGGGCATTGAGTTTACTGTTGGTCGTCATATACTTCATCATCTACACACCCTTACTGTGTACCTTGTGTACGAGCTTGGAATATTTGGATATGGAGCTTGGGCATGGAAAGGTATGTAACTTGGACATAGAGCTTGGACATGGAACATAGAGCTTGTACATGGAGCGTAGACATGGAGAACTTGGACATAGAGCTTGGACATGGAACATAGAGCTTGAACATGGAGCATAGACATGGAGAACTGGAACATAGAACTTGGACATAAAGTCTGGACTTGGATCATGGACTTGGAATTGATTTGGAACTTGGACTTGGATTCAATGGATTTGGATTTGGATATTGGATCTGGTACTAGCCCGGTGAGAGATACTTGTGGGCATAGTTTTTTTCATATGCGTCTGTTTGAGGTTTCGTAAGTCCGCCCACGTCACCATCCGCTTCCATCTGATAGAGTATTCCGTATGGTGCCCTAGATTTTGGGGCTTTTTTGAAAATCTTGGTTTTTGGTCCGCCGATTTGACGTTCCGTGAATCCGCTCTGCGCAACTGCTGTAGCCTGTACCCGACCATGTTGAGGCTCGCGACTTCCAAGCAAAGCAAGACAAGGCTCGCCTTCAGGTAAGAAATCTGAAATTTTGAAATCGTAAAAGGCTTAGGGCTAAAGCTCGCTGCACAGTGAGTCGTGACCATTGCTCTCCTTTAAGCTTTTTTCTGCCTACGCCCCTCTCTACAGCCTGCAGGCTGCGCCCCCCTCTACAACCTGCGCCCACCTTTTTTTTGTCTCCTCCCCCCCCCCCCCCCTCTTCCCCCTGAGTTCATTTTTTCTCTCTTAGTTTCTTTGCATTGAAGAGTGAGAAAGGCATGCATGTGACATGACCTCATCCCACTTCAGGAGTAACACCCCATCTCTCCAAAGTTTTCACATATCCCTAACTTTCCCAATTTCTCATAGTGCCCCACCAAAATCCGAGCGTCTCTACCGACATCTTAACGTCTATAAGTTAGTACTTTGAATTTTCAAGCTTTCAAAGTCAAGTTTAAAAGTTTATGGTTTTTTTATTTGTTTTTCGATCAATGGTTTCTAAAAGCTCTACATATTTTTAAGTAACTTATAATGTTTTGATTTTTTGAAACACATCGTTTACTCACAAAGAAACAAAGCGTTTCAATGCGATATCTAAAAAGCCTCGAAACATTTCTTGTAACTATGGTTGTTTTGACCCAACATTCCGTGTATGTAGGCCTTGTTAAACCCTGCTTTTTTTTTAAGAAGCCGAGATGCAATTGCCCCTCTTCTGCCAAAAAGTCCATGACCTTCATCTCTTTGCCTGCCTAAGCATTGGTAGGACATCTGAGTTCTCAAGAGCCCTCCTTCTTTGCCACCTTTAATGGCCTATCTACCTAAGATAAAATCCACTATTAAAAAAATTATGTACAATCTTAGATTAAATATCATCATCTTGCATGGCATAGACTACACGCAAAGACATCCTTACTATCTAGTGCATTGTCCCAATCGTAAGAATTAAGATGTCGATGAGGAGAACTCAAGGTTAAACGCAAAGGAGAAAGCTAAGGGCGATTGTCAATTAAACTTACTTTCAGCATTTGGTTCCACATTCGTTGTTGGATCTGGCGTAACTTGTTGAGGTTCCCCCATGGTTCTACTTTAAAAACAAAACATATAAGCATTATAACCAAGAATTTTAAAAAATAGAAGCAAGAGAAAAAACCAAGTAAATGTTAATGTAAAACACAACGCCATATCAAATTTTATAAACAGGATGCAGTCTAACCACGAAGGCTTCTTAATGCTCTCTACGCAGACTTGCAATCTCACTGTGAAGGGACTGGGCCATCCATCATCAATCCTATTGATGGCAAAAAAAAAATAGAGCTATCGTTACACCTATTTGTTGGTATTCACAGAATCAAAGAGCAAGCTATGGAGTGTGGAAGATATCCATGATGTGAGTGTGGAAAAGAGATGATGATTCAAGGAGAGAGATGAAGTTCAAGCCGTGACAATGGTGAAGAGAGAGAGAGAGAGAGAAATTTTTATTAACGTCTTCAAAAGACCACTAGGGTCTATGAGACAAAGGTGTTACAAAGTATCTCCGTGTTGCACAGATCTTGGTAAAACAGAAAAATAAAACACATGAAAAAGACTACTAGCTACAAATACAGGTAGCATCCTTAGGAATACATTGTCAAGAATACAATAGCACAATGACCCAAGGTCCAAGGACCAGCAAGCTAGGGTAGCTAGTGGAGAGGTCACATCATCATCCTCAAGAACTGTGTAAAGGGCATCAAGAGACCACGAGAAATATGTTGCACAACTCAACTGATACTCATTGTGATAAGAACCTCCCAAGTACATGTTTTTATAGGCATCAAGCCTCATCTTTTGACCTAGACCTTAGTAAAGGCTGTTCACACCCTCGATGGTGTTCACACCAACTAACTAAAAAATACTCAACAAATCCCCCTTCGGAGTGATGGAGGTAATGCTTGACAAACCTTCAATAGTCTCTATACTCCAACACTAGCAAAGAAACAAGACATGGTCCCCGCAACTAACTCAAAGGCTCATGAGCATGGCTCAAAGCATAAAAGCATGGCTTAGAGGCTCATGTAGCATGGCTCAATGCAAAAGACTCAGAGGTCATGTCTTGCCTTGGGAGACAAAGACAGCCTACATCAGTTCATCAAGATGACCACTCCCCCCCCCCCCCCCCCCTAAGCAGGGATAAAAAGGTAATGATGGAGAGGATACGATTTGTAGGTAAGACCTAGTCCTATCCCGCAGGGGGAGCGTGGTCTTCTAAAAATCAAATGACCCATAGGATAATAGATCATAATTTGGGTAACTACTTGTCATGTGGTGCAAGATTTGCCATGGACATTCTCTGAGGCTAGTTCTGAAGGGCAATAGATAAAGAAGGAATTAAGAATCAGTTAGAACCACAATTTGGGAGCATGTTATGCTGTCTTGGGCAGGAGGATATCTGATGGAAGAGGTGGTGTTGCTGTCGGCCAGCATAAGAGTAGACTAATGAACCTGTCGGCTGCATATCACATGATTTTTTGGACTTGAACCTGGCTGACCAGCATTCGGCCAGACCATCAGTGATTTTCCAGCCTATAAATAGGCATGTTTGCTCATTGTTGTGTTCATTCACTCCCTTATGGAGTGGGTCTAGCATTTAGGACTGTTTTGGGTGTTTCCACCTTTTCATGGAAGGCAGCCCATGGCTGCAGATTTAGAGGTACCTTTTTGTACCATATGAATATACTGAATTTTCCGACTATCTCTCTTCTCTCTCTTCTGTCTGCGTTTTTGCATCAGCATGTTCTAAGTGGTGTTTAGGGCTGAAAGAAGACTCTCAGAGCTTCCGCGTGTTACATTGGTATCAGAGCATCAGGCTCAGCATGTTCTAAGTGGTTATTCTTTCTCCTATCTCTTCTCCCGCTCCATTACAGCCTAGATCCCCTCCTCCCGCCACAGGTGTGGCTCCGCAGATTTATGAGGCTATACATCTACATTTAGTCTACCTATTTTTCTGACACCAATTCTGGTGATTTCTAGCATTTTTAGGCTATTTATGATTATTTTGTCCACTTTGTTGCTGTTGGCCTGTTACAGCAGGCCGACCTGCTCCCCTAGGACTAAATAAGGCCTAGCTACTTTCCTCATTCAAACATCTCAAGTTTTTGCTAAAACCTGTCACATCATTGGCTGTTGCAATAGCCTACCTGCATCTTTTAAGCACCTAAGGGTTTCCCGCGTGCTGTTATTCAGCAATAAACTCTGTTTCCAACGATCTACTTGGGCATTCTTTCTGCGTTTTTCATTTTCTTTCAACCTACAGTAACTACGGGAGGATCTCGGGCCTAGGGCTAGTCGGGGAGGGAGGGGGGGGTGCATGGCTGAGGTCACGGAAGCTAGGAAACCAAGGAAGTGGGCAATACACCATCATTCTCCAGATGATCATCACGGATAGACGCCCCACATGATGGCGTCGGTCCTAAGAGACCAAAGATGCCTTAAAAATAGCAATTCGGAATTGTAATGGAACTCTTTGGTCAAACATAGGAGACATACACAGATAGAGATGTAGTCTTTATATAGAAATTCACCAAAGCCCTGAGCGAGGGCTACTTGATGTCACAGGATAAGTGTGGGAATCATCCTTCAAGAAATGAACATGCACCACCATTGGAAGGGTACATGGTTCAGGGGGGTTGGCATGCCTTTTTAAGCGCCATATGCGACAGATGCACAAAGTGGTAGGATGGGATGGGGAAGCATGGTTTATGTGGATGCAACCCGACTTGGGGCTGGCCGACCAGCCCATGGGGCCCATAGAGAGGCTATCGGCCTAGTTTCTTCTGGCCGACTGCATGCCCATATATAGCACCCGTGCCCCCCCTCACAGTTGTACCAGATTTCGTGTATATAGCAGAGTTTATACAGCGGTTCTCTCTCTAGCACTTCTGCATTTCTTTTCTGCTCTGTTTTTGTCTCATTTCCGCTGCTCATTCTGACATGGTATCAAAGCCCCAAGTGGCTTGAAGCTTTGGAGACAGTGAAAGCATTCCAGACTGCTGCGTTTGGTGCTGATTGGAGTATTTTTGGGCTGTACGGGACGTGGAGAAGAAGGTAGAAGGCGGCATCATTGCTGGACAGCCACCTTGCATTTAAGTGCAGCCTCTTCTTCATATTTTTTTCCCCACCCACCCTCCCTTCACAAGACCATGTGAACCCCCAAGATGGCAGATTTGCTCGAGATGGTAGAGAAACATGTGAAGATCCCCACCCTCCCGACGTTTCCGCCGGTGGACCGACAATTGGACAGGAACAACTATGGCATTTGGAAGGTAATGATGGAGTCTGTCTTGGAGTCTTATGATTTGGCTGATTTCATCGTGGCTGGAGTCCTACAGTCAAAGTTAAGAGGAGGAACTTTCACCGTCCACTAAGAAAGAGCAGGAGGCCCAGGCACACTTGTGGGATCGTGTCAATGCCCGTGCGCGTTCTTTCATTTTTCTTAATAGCACACCCCAATCGATCAATCATATCAAACACATCACGCTGGCTCGAAGGGTTTGGCAACACTTGGCTTCTTTGTATGATCGGGTATCACCCATTGTAAGGTCCCTCCCAAGCCATGTATGTATGTGTCTCTTTTAATATAGATTTCAATAAGGAAAGAGAGTGTACTTAGAGAAGAGTGAGAATAAGGCTAGAAACATTAGGAAAGTGTTAGAATAAAAATATTAGCTCTAAAAATCCTAAAAGAATTAAGAAGACAAGAATAGTTCTATTAAGAGATAAGTATCTCCAAAAATAAAAATTCGAATTTAGGTGATAAGAGGTCATATTTAGAGTACTTTTACACATTTAGAGTCCATGCATACTAAAAATGTGGAAAAACAACGCGTTTCTAAAGATGGTGCGTTTGTGGCTATATACAGACGTTTTTGCCTATTCTGCCCGCGTTGGCTTGTAAACCAGATGCCTTCCCGTTCTTTTGACTGGTTATATGACCATATTCGGAGTTTTTATCAGAGAGTTATGGCCGAAACAATTTGCTGTTTCTGTCAGGGTCTCTACACAGAGAAAACTGTGAGAAGGCAGTAAGTAGCCTCAAGGTAATCCTAGAGTTTGAGATGTATATATCCTTTCATTCTTATCTGATATCTTAGAAAAGAATATTAGATTGCTATGGTCTTTCGGAGGAAGAGACCAAAAAACTCCATAGCTTTAGTATGCCGTAGCCCTGTAAGAGAAGGCTATTTTGCCATAGACCTTAGAGAGAAGAGTCACAGTACGAGTAAGAGGAGATAAAGCTTGGGAATGATTGGATGATTTCAATCATAAGAGAAGGTATTAGAAGACTCTATTCTCATATATCAAGTTCTAAAGCTCTTGTTAACGAGCAAAGGCAACGATAAACGACAAATTTCTATAAGGTATATACATATTTTATTTTTCAATTATATATCATTCTTAGGGATTGAGGTATGGCCCCGGCTTCTCTATTAATTTTTAATAGTGATCTATTTGATTGATTTATTATTTAAAGTTTGTATTCTTTTAAACAATAGCATATGCCTTAATAAAGAACGTCTTATCGCAATCTCAAGTTGAAACGCTAACATCTTTGTGAAAAGGATTGTTTTCTTAAGAAGGTGACATGGATCCTAGTCCTATGGTTTAGTTGAGTAAATGGATTGTTATCTTGGTTAAATTAAGGTACAGGTACAACTTCTCCCTGCCTTGACGCTGCCCCATCCTTGTGCTTGTGTAGCCGGACGGCGGAGACATTATTAAGGCTCGGAGTTGGCCCATGGTATCCCTCATACCATTGGGAGAATGAGATTTGCCGATTGAGGCGAGTGATTATGATGCTGCCTAGTTCTGAGGGCCCAGGCTAGTGCGGTGAATTAGCCCACCCTAGTGCGCAGACATCCCTCTGAGGGGCGGGAGGATCGAGCGATGGAGCCTGAGAGGGCGACAGGCCGGCTTGAGTCCTCGCCAGCGGCCGACGATGAGGTGTATGGTCCCGTAGGGTTTTGCCCAGCATGTAGAGGTTGGAAGGCCGAATTCTAGATCATCGGCGGTATAAAGGAAAAGAATAAGAGAACCGATTTGGCTTGTATGGAATTGATTCATGTATAAATCTTTTTTTTATAAATCTTGTCTTGGCATTATTGTATTGTGTAAAAAGGCTGTTTTAACAAACCTTGTGAAAAGGGCCTTAATTAAGAAACATGTTTATTTATGTCAAACAGTGTGGTAGGATTAATTAGAAAACAAATTGACGCGTGAGTAGGGTGGAAAGTGGGAGGATGGAATGCCCCGACGGCACCATCCTACGGACGAGTGGACCCGATTAGTCGGGTAGCTTTCCAACAGATCAAGTGAAAGCCCTACACTAGATAATTAGGTTCTTGGGCAACTCTATTCTAGAAGACTAGGCCAGCGGCTGTGCCTTGCATAAGATGAGGAAAAAAGCGTTGTCTCTAGAAATCAAGTCTAGTAGTTGCCCAATTTATGATCCATTGCCCTATGGGTGATTTGATGTTTAGAAAACCACACTCCCCCTGCGGGATAGAGCTAGGTCATACCTATGAATCGTATCCTTGAATCTCTACAGGGTCAAGGTGTCGATGAATAGGAAATTTTTCCCAGGATAAGACTTAGTGGACTATCTTAAGTGTTTCCCCCATTTTAGAAGGGAGGAACCTTACACCCATGAAGAGAATTTCCTTGGAAGTGCAGATGTGAGTGATGAATCTTGCAAAGTCTTCAACGATGCGAGAGCATATCAACAAACTCTAGGCTCTTCAGCAGGAGGTCCTTCAGGCTGGGAAGGAGATATCATCAGAGAACATGGCCATCACCTTGCTATCTCATCTATCCCCTCAGTACTCAGCTTTCTATTCTTCTTTGATCACTAGTGGGAGGCTCAACACCAGTACATGGGAGGATCTTGTGCCGATGGTTTTGGACCAAGAAGAGCGGTTTCTGAATCCTCCACAAGGTGGAGGTTCTGAGGCTTTGACTGGCTAGCGGTCGAAAGGCTACAACAACAACAACAAGGACAAAGGAAAGTCTTCTGAGAAGAAGCCCGACTTGGATCGTGATGCCTTGAAGGCCGAGTAAACCTCTTAACCATTGTGGCCAGAAGGGTCACTACCAGAGGAAATGTCCTCAACGGAGCACCGAGAAAGGTGCAGATTCCTCAACTGTAGCCGCGAAGATTCTAGCTTTTGTGCACTTGGAGATTATGGACATCGGAGCTTCATCTTCTGTAACTTGGTTGAACACAATGCTAATCAATACACTTAAATACACTAAGATTTGAAGAACACTTGCTCAAATACAAGAAGTAAATTGCTGAATTGACAAGAGACGCAATGAGCCGGAACGGCCGACCCCTCCCTTGAGTAAATTGTATTACTATTGGAGAAATTCAATACATAGCTTCACGGGCATCCATTGCCAAATCCTCCATGCCAATGCATATGAAATTCAACATTTAGAAAACAATGGTATGTCGATGTAGATCACCAAGGAGCTGCCTTGATGCCCGGCCCGACTTCAGTGCCCATATTCTCTACCATTGGCTCTATGTTCTACCAAGCAAGGTAGCAACATCTTCAAGAGCACATAGGACAAGAGAAATACTACACAGGGCGGCTAAACAAGGAGTCCTGCCCTTCTACTGAGTAAGTAATGACAACACATTGTCCAATTAGCTTACCAGTCTTCATAGAAGTTGTTGCAAGCGGAAGCCTTCGCGTTGGAAGCTTTAGAAGTGTTGATATCTTCGATTTACCGCAATCCTTCGCGACAAAAGTCTTCAAGAGGATGAAGGGAACCTTGGGAAAGCTTCCCCTATGGTTCAACTTGAGAAAGGAAGGCTGAAATTAGGGTTTTCAGCAAAAAGACCAGAAATTACAGCAAAAATGAGAGCTGTTTTGCTGAATTTCAGTCATTGGGAGTGAGTAGGAGAGTGATTAGCACTTGGAAACACTCTTGGAAGCTTGGAAAACACCCTAGCAAGTTGGGTATGGCTATGGAGAGCTTGGAAATGGAGAGAAATGGTGGAAAAACAGAGTTTTCAACCTCCAAAAATCCTCATGAAGAGAAAACACGAATTTCTCTTAATAAGTAAGTGAATTGGAGTCCAATCAGGTGAAGGGACATGGGGAGATGCCCATTTATGAGTAAAAAGGGAGGATCAGGTCCTGGACATTGAGTCTTGTCCGCCTCGGGACTTCAGTGAGTGTGAACTTAGAAGCGATCATAATTTATAAGTGACTTTTGGGCGCCCAAACTTTAATGAAATGGGAACGCACTCACTTATAGCAAGAGTGAACCATTTGGGTGGCCAAATGGTGACACCCCCCCCCCCCCCCCCGCTTCTAAACAGTTGTCCGCAACTGAAATGCATCCAAATATGTCTGAAGCACATGCGGGCAATCTTTGAAGAACTCTTCAGCGATAGAGATTCAATTCTTCTTGTTGTGCTTGGAGAAGAGCCTGCATACGAGTAAGTTCAGCCCTCAAGACTATCAACTCTTCTTCTTGCATCTTCTCTTTGCCACGAGACGGCTGTCCCACATATTCATGTTCCCTATTGTGCACCACATGAGTTTGCTCATCCTGTAAAGCATTGGAGGCATGCATTTCATTGTCCCTGCCTCTTGTATTAGCATCTCCAACATTCATTGTATGGCTGTCCATAATGTTCTAAGTGTAGAGATAGCTAGTGTTCACGGTGATCGTCTCTCACGATAGAAGTGCAAGAGAACCGTATGCTCTGATACCAATGTAACTTGGTTGAACACAATGCTAATCAATACACTTAAATACACTAAGATTTGAAGGACACTTGCTCAAATACAAGAAGTAAATTGCTGAATTGACAAGAGACACACAATGAGCCGGAACGGCCGATCCCTCCCTTGAGTAAATTGTATTACTATTGGAGAAATTCAATACATAGCTTCACGGGCATCCATTGCCAAATCCTCCATGCCAATGCATATGAAATTCAGCATTTAGAAAACAATGGTATGTCGATGTAGATCACCAAGGAGCTGCCTTGATGCCCGGCCCGACTTCAGTGCCCATATTCTCTACCATTGGCTCTATGTTCTACCAAGCAAGGTAGCAACATCTTCAAGAGCACATAGGACAAGAGAAATACTACACAGGGCGGCTAAACAAGGAGTCCTGCCCTTCTACTGAGTAAGTAATGACAACACATTGTCCAATTAGCTTACCAGTCTTCATAGAAGTTGTTGCAAGCGGAAGCCTTCGCGTTGGAAGCTTTAGAAGTGTTGATATCTTCGATTTACCGCAATCCTTCGCGACAAAAGTCTTCAAGAGGATGAAGGGAACCTTGGGAAAGCTTCCCCTATGGTTCAACTTGAGAAAGGAAGGCTGAAATTAGGGTTTTCAGCAAAAAGACCAGAAATTACAGCAAAAATGAGAGCTGTTTTGCTGAATTTCAGTCATTGGGAGTGAGTAGGAGAGTGATTAGCACTTGGAAACACTCTTGGAAGCTTGGAAAACACCCTAGCAAGTTGGGTATGGCTATGGAGAGCTTGGAAATGGAGAGAAATGGTGGAAAAACAGAGTTTTCAGCCTCCAAAAATCCTCATGAAGAGAAAACACGAATTTCTCTTAATAAGTAAGTGAATTGGGGTCCAATCAGGTGAAGGGACATGGGGAGATGCCCATTTATGAGTAAAAAGGGAGGATCAGGTCCTGGACATTGAGTCTTGTCCGCCTCGGGACTTCAGTGAGTGTGAACTTGGAAGCGGTCATAATTTATAAGTGACTTTTGGGCGCCCAAACTTTAATGAAATGGGAACACACTCACTTATAAATATTGGCTAAGTCCTAAGGGCTATTTGAGCCTAGATTGGGTAATACTTACCACCTGTTCACATGCCACACAACCATGTCAGCAGACAGTTTCACACGCACGGTTCACGGGCGGG
Organism: Cibotium barometz; assembly: GCF_041138505.1. NCBI lineage: Eukaryota > Viridiplantae > Streptophyta > Polypodiopsida > Cyatheales > Cibotiaceae > Cibotium > Cibotium barometz. The sequence goes on along the minus strand of NC_141057.1, from coordinate 32,926,379 downwards.
CGTCCCCAAGCCCGGAACTACACATAGGTCATGCAGGCATGAAAACGGCATGCAATTTCATTTGCAGGCAAGCACATAAAGATGCTATGCAATGCAGCATTGGCATGAGCGATTTCCGTTCATGAAACCATATAATACCAGGCGTTTCCAGGCAAGTATATGCGATACCAGACCCAGTGGAAAGCCAATCCTCCAGGCGTTTCCGGGCATGTACACAAAGGCACAAGTCCCAGCGGAAAGCCAAGTCCTCCAGGCGTTTCCGGGCATGTACACAAAGGCACAAGTCCCAGCGGAAAGCCAAGTCCTCCAGATATTCCGGGCATGATAACATCAAGTCCCAGCGGAATATCATATCCAACTATACAGCATGACACGTGTCAATCACCTGCATAGGCATATTCCATAAGCCATGGACACCAATCCAATATGTACATAGTGTGAAAGCAAGAGTGAACCATTTGGGTGGCCAAATGGTGACATCTTCTTCGAGCAGGGAGGTGGTTGGTCTCACCGTTGGGGATACTCGGGAGTGGATTCTAGACAGTGGTGCTTCCAGGCACATGACTCCTTCACAAGAGTTTTTGCAAGATCTTCAGAGGAAAACAAGTCACATCTTTATTGGTGACAAGTCCACTATCCCTATTCATAGTGAGGGTAGGTTGGAGATCGTTCCCGATGGCAGAGGGGGAAAGCATTCCTCCCGGGTTCTTTATGTTCCATCTCTTGGCTTTCATCTTTTGTCAGTGCATGAGGTTTCCAAGACTGGCATGCGGGTGGGGTTTAATGAGCATTTTGTTGCTATCCACCAGGACAAAGCAATAGGCCAGGTTGTTTGGGAAGGCGGAGTGGAGATTGGGATTTCCAGACTCTCAGCACTCTCTTCTCTTTCAGGTACTCAGCTTGATGATTTGTGGCATTTCCATTTTGGCTTGAATGTGGACGCACTGCGGCAGGCTTTCCGAGACCAGATGATGGATGGCTTGCCAAATGTTGGCAGCAAACACGGACATTGCAGTTCTTGCATTCGTGGGAAGTAGCATAGGGACTTTTTTCCAAGAAAGCTACTAACCTCTAGAGCTAGTTCACACTGACTTATGTGGGCCCATGCAGACCCCATCTTGGGAGGATCCTTGTATTTCATGCTAATTGTGGATGCTGATTGTGGATGATTGTAGCAGGTTCACATGGGTGTATTTCCTTTCCCATAAGGACTAAGCCTTTGCTCGGTTCAAGGACTGGTATGCTTTGGTGGAAAAGGAGTCTGGATTGCAAGTGAAGACTATTCGGCCTAACAAAGGAGGAGAGTTTTCTTCTAATGCTTTTGTGCGGTTTTGTGCGGAGCATGGCATCAAGCGGGAGATGGCCAATACAGGGTCGTCTTCAGAGAATGGAGTAGTTGAACGAAAGAACCGGACTGTGGTGGAGATGGCGAGGACGATGTTGGAGTATCGAGACCTTCCTCGTCCACTTTGGGGAGAGGTTGTGGCCACGGTTAATGATCAGCGGCCAAGCATCGACTATGAGGACACTTTTGCACCGACAGCTAGAATGACCATGATTCGGACAATTCTTCCCCTTGCTCAACAGTGGCCGGTCTATCACATGGATGTGAAATCTACATTCCTAAATGGTGACTTGCAGGAGGAGGTGTATGTTAAGCAGCCTCTAGATTTTGAGGTTTCGGGATCAAAAGGTATGGTTTACAGGTTGCGGAAGGCCCTATATGGTCTTAAACAGGCTCCCAAGACTTGGAACCAAAAGATTGATTCTTTCTTTCTAAGAAGGTGTTTCTAGAGATCACTTGCAGATCCGAACTTGTATCTCTTTCGGGAACGTGGTATGGTCACATTGATTATCCTCTATGTAAATGATCTTATTCTCATTGGCAGTCATGTGGAGCACGTAGCTGTTACAAAGACTGCATTGTCAGAGGAGTTTGAGATGACTGATTTAGGCTTACTTCATTTCTTTTTGGGATTGGAGATTTGGCAAACCCAAAGGGGATTCTTTGTTTCTCAGCAGCGGTATGTTCATGAGTTGCTGGAGGCCTTTGGTATAGAGAATTGCAAGCTTGTTTCATCTCCGATGGACCCAAATACCAAATGTACTATACATGATCCTTGTGAGCAGGTTGATGCCTCCTTGTATCGAAAGCTTGTCGGTTCATTGATTTGGTTGCTGAACACCAGATTGGACTTGAGTTTTCCAGTGGGGCTGTTGAGCTTATTTATGTTGACAGCTTTGAAGACTCATTGGGACACAAGATTGCGGATCTTGCGGTATCTGTAAGGTACGAAGGATCTTGGACTCTTTTATAACACTGGAGGGGGAACGAAGGACCGAGTCAGTCTCCGCAGTTGGAGTGACTCTAATTGGGGAGATCCAGACACGTGGAGATCTACTTTAGGATACGGCTTTACCCTAGGCACAGGACCAATTTCTTGGAGCAATAAGAGACAACCAACTATTGCCTTGTCTTCTACTGAGGCAGAGTATCGGGCTGCTTGTGGTGCTACTTGCAAGGTGGGTGGTGTAACTATGGAGGTTACTTAGCGAGATTGGGTTTTCACAAAAGGAACCCGCAGTCATCTAGTGCGACAACCATAGCACTATAGCTATTGCTCAAAACCCGGTCTTCCATGCTTGGACCAAGCACATAGAGATACAATATCACTTTGTTCATGAGAAGATTTTGGTTGGTGACATCTTGCTAGTCTTTTGTTCGACGAAGGACAATGCGGCGGACCTCTTCACGAAGTCTCTACCTCAGCTCATGCTCAGCACTCCAGCTCACTAGGATTGGTTCCACATCCAGGAGCTGAGAGGGGGTGTTTTGTCTGTACCATATTATACTACCTTAGGGAGTGAGGACCAGTGATGTGGGTGTGCCCGCCCGCATGAGGAGTTCCTGGTTTTCTCCATTTTTCCCTAGTTTTGCAGTCATTTAGGCTAGTCGGTGGGGAGCTGTTCTTTTCCTAGCCGACCTGTAGGTTTTGTCTAGCCTTGGAGGCCCAACTTGGGGCTGGCCGACCAGCCCATGGGGCCCATAGAGGGGCTGTTGGCCCAGTTTCTACTGGCCAACTGCATGCCCCTTGGCATATCTATGCCCCCCCTCACACAGTTGTACCAGATTTCGTGTATATAGCAAAGTTTATACAACGCTTCTCTCTCCAACACTTCTACATTTTTTTTCTGCTCTGTTTTTGTCTCATTTCCACTGCTCATTCTGACATGTTTGACTCTCTTCTTAACTTGGCACATGAGGACTACAAATCAGCATATCACTAAGAATTTTCTCCCATCAAAAGGCTGTAGATCAATCACTACTTTTCTATTGTCAAAGCAACTAGGACGAAGGCTTTTCTAAATGAAATTCCAATCTTCTAGTATCTTGAAACTATGTAAGGAAAATAAGTATGCGGTTATGTATGGCAGTATAGTATGGTTGCACTAGCTTACCCCCAAGCATCACACAAAAGCTTGGAAACAGAGGTGATTTTGCAATAAACAAGTGATGGCCTGAAGCATTCAAATATGCACATGCCAGCTTCTTCCCGCAGAAAATCACCTGTTGCGGCTGAAAGGGCTGCTGAGTAGCTAAGGTCATCCCCTGCTCACCCTTTTAAGAATGCAGCTGCTTGTTGCTCATTTCCCTTCCCCCTCCCAGCTTCACCACGATCACCTAGCATTCTCTTTCCGGCTTAGTCCCTATGTGATCTCTAGCATGGTTGCAAGGGTGACCTGTACATGAGTAAGGCATCATCCTATGTGGTTGGAAGGAGTGCTCCATACATAAGTATGACATTGTCTTATTTTGTTGGAAGGGTAAACCATACATATGTTAAACATCATCTCCATCAACTCAAGGTAGACCCATACATATGATACATAAGTAAGACACATCTCATACGAGCTGTGAATAATGGTAACTATAGGAGGATCTTGGACCTAAGGCTATTCAGAAACGAAAAAAGAAAAAAGTAAGGGTGACCCATAGACATCATCTCATTGTGACCCATACACACCATCTTACTTAGCTGCAAGGGTTACCCATACACATCATTGTTGCATAAGGTAAGTAGGACACCTTCTCATGTGCAGTCTAAAAGATATAATACTAGCAAGAAATTCTCTTCTGCCCTCATTATATGTTAAATTATGGCACCTTTCATGCTGATAAACAAAGCAAAGCAATCACTGAACTCAAAAATATCCTTGCCTTAAACGTTGGAATTCACCATAACAGCAATTAAGGCGACCATACGGATGCGAAAATTGCAGGAAAGTTAGGTTTTCTGAGGAAAAAAACCTGTGCGAAATTCTCGATGAGCTGACGGAAACGTTCATGGCGTGCAGCCTGGGCCTTAAGTCTGCTGAGAGTGCGGATAGCTAGAGTACCTCTTGGCCCTCACCCCCTCGTCTCATCACCCCCTCGAGTTACTCTTTTCATTGTCTCAAATTAAGCTATCCTCTTAGAAGGTATACCCTATAGTGTTCTGCTAACTACGGCAACTAAATTTAAGTGACTTTTAGGAGCCGTTTTAAGCGCATTTTAGTCCCGTTTGCATACTAAAAGTTTTTGGAGGAGTGTTAGTTCGAACTGTCTTTGTTTAATTTTAGGTTTTTTACACTGCAGTAGCATACATTCAGTGGGACAGATAGGGCCTCATTGCCGCCTCTCCATCGTCATCGATATCACATCTTCAAGATCATCATCAACAGCTTTGTCAACATTGTTATAAGTTCCCTCCCTCTCCCTACTAGTGACCTCAATCATTTTCTTTAATGTGCTCCTATGTTATAAAAATTGAACTTGTGAACTTTAACTCAGTAGTTGGCTAGGAAAATTCTTAAGCTACCCAATATAATGAGATATAAAATTACTTTTTGATTTCAAGACTTAGAGATAGATAATAATAGATATTATATAAATTTTATAAGGTAGCGGTGTGGTAAATGTTAGACAAGAGAGTTTTTACTAGGTAAAGAACTAGAAAAATTCTTAAGCTAGACATTATAAAAAATTATGCTTATGCTAATAGATCTTGATCTCAAGCTAGGCATGGTGCATTGGAAGAAAACAAAGAAAAATATCAAATTATTCTAGAAAACTAGGAACAAATTATTTTTAGTGATTTTTGTAAATGATAAAAGTTTGGTTCCACATTCGGACACCTAGATGTGTGTAGATTGTAACCTTAGTTAATTGGATCTTAGTAATAAGGGGCCTGCTTGAGAAACTTGCTCGCCATGTGTCCACCTTAGATCATTCTAGAAAGGACTGGATGCTGCTCACCTTACCTCTCACCATTCCCTTCCCTTGTGTGACCACACACACCATACTGTTGTTGTATTTAGGATGTCTAGAGACTTCCTCTCCTTACATGCAAGCTAAAAACTGTTCCTACTTCACAAGGCTTTGTGAGTTTCTTTTTGTCATAATTAACTCTCCCTCTTCCTACTACCTAGTGCCTCCAACCACTACCCCCTCCACTCTCCAGTGATATTGGAGCCGTTTTGAGAGCTAGAAGGCTAATTCTCGTCTCGTCAAGCCAAGTGTTTTGTAAGAAATTTTTTGGTTTTTCTCTCAGTTTTCAACAATTACTCTTTCCTTGGGGGTTTATCATGCTACTAATATGTTATGAAGTACCACTGTCCCAGGAGGCCCTTTCTTTGAGTTTTTAGTCCTCTCAATTTAGTACATAGAGAGCTATTTCTCACGAATTAAGTTATGTGAATTTCATTAATTAACATTAGAAAAATAGGTTTAATGATTATAGTAAGTAGAGAAGTGAAATTGTGTGATTAGGCTATACTTTAATCAATTCCTTGCTAGAGTTAAGCTATTTGTTTCTCTCATTGGAATTCTTCCCTCTCTTCATGTTTTCTTAATTTTCAATTAGTTTAAGCATCTATTTTATGCTTTTCAAGAAAATTAGAGATAATCTACCTTCCCTAATCTCTCAAATAGAGTAGATAAATTTATGTTATGATTATTATTTTATTGTGTTGTGTTTGGAGATTTGTATTGTTAACTAGTGTAGGGTTTTATCTCTCTTTAAGTAGAGAAAGATTATTAATTTGGGAATGAGAGAGAATGAATGAATTGTGTATAATTGGGCATAGCACAAGCTATGGTTCCTTTCTTATATTATGAGATAATTGTAGGTTTTGTGAGAGTGTAGGAGATTAAAAGAAGATTTCATGTCTTTATGGATAAAGAGAATTAGAGTGTGTACCATAATTAATCTTTTGAAAGCAAAATGCTGAGAGTAGGTATGTTAAGGGAAATAAGAAAGAGCATGCAAATTATTATGATAATTTACTTGTCATGGAAAGAATATAAAAATTGTTAAGTGGCTTTCAAAGTGCTGTAATGATGTCTTTATGCAATGGTTATAATAAAGGGAATGGAATAAAAGTTGACAAATAAATATTGAATTCAGAGTCGACTGATTAGGTGGACGGTAGCAAGAGAGTTTGCACTCATCATGGAGAATGGCGAGTATAGGGCTTGATCAGCCTTGACTCACGTCCTTTGGTTTTGCTTGGGTAAGGTTAGGATTAGTGACCTTGGGGTGTTCAGGCTTGCTAGTAAAAGGCCCTTAGGCAAAGCGGCCCCCTGGTGATGATGCTCCCTAGCTTGGTTGACCCCATAGTCCAAGCATCATGAAGTAAAAAAGAGAAAAGGGGAGCATGGTGGCCGATGGGATGGGTGGGCTTGATAAGTCTGGTGCTTTCTTTTATGTAGGTTACATGATAATGGAGCTCTTGGTAGAACCTTGCATGATCATATTGTACAAAATATTCATGCTTGCATTGTTGCTTAATTTTCCTTTTGCTAAATTCTCTTGTATGTCATGAATGAATAAAATCAATGCTATTTTAAGTTTTGAATTTTGTGCCATGCGGGTTCTTATATTGCCTCGGGCTTGTTGGCAGTAGAATTGCGAGACCCAAACCAACGTATGCCAAAGGGTCCTGGACCTAAGGGTAGATGGGCAGGGGCCTCTTTGGATGGTATCATCCAAGAACAATATGATATTTTGGAAAAAGAATGAAAAAGCTAAGAATATTGATTATCATCTTTCAAGAATAATTGTTAGAAGGCTAAGTGGTGTCTTTCTTAAGGGCCTTTACACAATGAGTGGGAGCATATCTGCATAATGGGGGCCTTTATAGTGAATGGGTAAATGATTTGCAAGCAAGGGAGCATATCTGCATAATGGGGGGTCTTTATAATGAATGGGAGCATATCTGCATAATGGGGGGCTTTATAGTAAATAGGCAAATGATTAACAAACAAGGGAGCATATCCGCATCATTTGACGAATTCTAGAGTATAAAGCGGAGATACTTGGGGACAATGGGTGGGATGGTTGGACCTGTATTTGGGATGACCAATATCGACTTTATATTGTGAATGTCCCTTTAGGAATATAGAAATTTACTATTACTAGGTTGTGAATATAGACAATGCCTGAGAGAGTGACATCTTTTGTAGATAAATTTTGAGCTCAAACAGTTGCTTCTCTACCATAAAATAGTTTTCCCTAAAAAGATTAGGAGGCTTCGAGGTGGGGACTTTTAGAACGACTAAGGAAAGGAAATCCTTGTTAAATAAGCTTTCCAAGCTTTTTGAGTGATGTAAGTATAAAGGTTTTACTTGGCAGTTGTTATCTTCAAAAGGGCTATTACGTTAGCCAAAGAGTTTTGTACTCTCTACTCTCTTTTTTTTCAAAATCGTACCCCTTGTCAAGCTAGTGGAGTTGTCCAAGAGGTTGTACACGATGACCTCTGAGATCTCTTATGTGGAGCTCAACCTAGGAAATTATCAAGCAAAGGCCCCAATGTAGGGGAGACTCTGGACAAGTGGATAGACTCCGTGGAAGATTACTTAACCATGGCTTATTTATAATGAAACCAACAAATCTATCATGGCTTATCTAAAGCTTTGTGTTCCAAACAAGACTTGGTGGAAGTCCACATGCCAAAGCCAGCTTATTAATGAAAATAATCTTACATGGGAGCAAATCAAGGCTATTCTTAAAGAAAGAGACTGCCTTGTTGACTTTGAGTTAAAGAAGATATATACCTTCCTCAGATGTCAAAGAAGAGAGGTAGACCTTTGGATGTGTACCATTTGAAGTTTATCTAACTTTCTAAGTATGCACCTCCCTTGACCAAGGCGTAGCGACTAAGGTGGCTTAGTACATCCACTAAATTTTAAAGTTGAACCTCTTCAACCAACCTCCATCTTTTATATTGTGCTCCAAGCTAAGGCCAAAGAAGAAGCCATGCAAGACCAAGGTAGGATTGTTGGGGCAAGTCAAGCCTCAAGTCAAAAGCATCTTCCTCCTTCTCCTAGAAATGGGCGATCCGATGCTGGCCAAGGTTTCAAGGCCCCTTGGCTTGAGATGTGAAGTACCTCTATCTCATTTTCGAGCCTTACTCTTGAACTTCTTCAAAGGGCCAAGGAGGAGAACTTATGCTTTAAGTGTTTTGATAAGAACCGCAAGGCTCATGAATGCCAAAGGCCCTTGACTTATCCCCCCCTTCTACGGTGAATCATCATCCAACCCCTTCAGTCAACTCTTGCCTCAACCCTTGGAACAATTGGTCTAGCGAGAGTGTAGCTCATGTAGTCACTATGAAAGATCAAGAAGAAGAAGAGGCCCTTGTTCATGCAGTTGTGGAGTCTTGAGGGCTAAATAGACAATATTCCATCATCAGGATTCTTACAACCCTCAAAGGTATAAGTTTTTACCTTTTGATTGATTCAGGCAATTCACATTCATTTATCTCTCCTTAATGTCTGAAGATGCTTGGTATTAAAGGTAGAGAAAATAAGAAGTCATTAAACGTAGAAATGGCTAGTGGATGCATGGAGTTCTCTAAATTAGAGATAGATGAGGTTCCATTTCTCCTTGATGGCCACCCTATCTCTGAATCTTCAAAGTTATTCCTTTGGGAATATTTCATTGCATTTTGGGTATGGACTAGCTTAGTAGGAATGATGATGACATTCATTGTTGTTGTAAGTTGGGTTCCTCGATGATGCAACCTCCAAAAGAATACAAGAAAATGGGGTTCATGGTAAGGCCAGATCATGTGTAGTTAAAGATGCCTGTTTAGTTAAAGTTCTTCAAAAAGGATTAGCATTGTATGCTACAAAAATGAATAAAGCTAAAGACAAGTCTCCACAATGGGAGCCACAATGGCTTAGTGAATATATATACCTATTCCCTACGGAGGTTTATGAAATTACCACCTTGTAGGGAAGTTGATCATGAGATAGAGCTAGATCCTGGCTCTCAACTTGTGGCTAGAAGAGCTTATAAGATGTTGGTTCCAGAGGCAATTGAGCTGGAGGAGCAACTCTCTTAGTTAATTAATCAAGGACTTATTCAACCTAGTGCATCACCTTAGGGAGCACCCATTCTCTTCCAAAAGAGAAGAGATGGCACCTTAAGACTCTGCATGCATTATTGAGGTCTTAACCAATGCACCATCAAGAATAAATACTATATTCCTTGCGTCGAGAGTTTTGATAGGTTGCATGGTGCCAAGTACTTTACTAAAATAGAATTAAAATTTGGCTACTATCAGATTAGGATTTAAGAGCAGGAAATTCCAAAAATTGCCTTCAATTCTCGCTATGGTCATTATGAATTCAAGGTGATATCTTTTAGGTTAAGTAATGCTCCAGCTAGTTTTACCATATTGATGTTTGACATCATTTGAGAGCAATATCTTGGTGTATTTAAAGGATGAACAAAAGCATGAAATACATGTGATGAAGGTTCTAAATACTCTAAGATATAAATTTTATGTGAGTAAGAGTAAATGTACCTTCTTTGTAGATAAAGTTAGATATCTCGGTCATGTAGTTTCAAAGGGAGGGTTAACTCCAGATTATGCTAAGGTCTAGGTTGTGGTTAATTGGCCCTACTCCCAAGTCAACTAGGGATATTCAAAGCTTCTTGGATTTAATAGGATGGTGTTAAATCTTTGTGAAAGATTATGCCAAGATAGCTACATGGCTTACTTCTCACCTCAAGAACTAGCTACCATTCTAGTGGTCACCAGAATGCCAAAGTAGTTTTAAGAAGCTTAAGGTGGTACTTACTTGTGACAACCTGTACCAAAGCTTCTAGACTTCAACAAACCATTCAAGGTGGTGATCGATGCCAATGGTATTTCCATTGGTGCTATCTTGATGCAGGAAGGCCATCCTATTGCTATTTCCATTGGTGCTATCTTGATGCAGGAAGGCCATCCTATTGCTTATGAGTCTCAAAAGCTTTTGTCGCATGAAATGAATTATCCTACCCATGATTTAGAGATGGTTCATGTACTTAAGATTTGGAGGCATTACTTGCTAGGACATAGATTTCAATTAACCAATGATTACAAAAGCTTGAAGTGGATCTTCTCTCAGCCTCTTAATATAAGGCAGAGGAGATGGATTGAACTACTTCAAGAGTTTAATTTTGAGATTAGATTCCATCTTGGTAAGGAAATTGTATTAGTCGATACTCTCAATCGTCAAAGTTTTAGTATGGCATGCCCTCTAATCCTCTTTCAAATTAACTTAAGGGCCTTCTTAATCAAGATCCTTATTTTCATCCAAATGTGGAAACTCTTAATTTAAATCATAGGGATCCAAAGCTTGAAGGTTTTACCTTGGAAGATGGATACCTATTTTATCATAAAAGGCTGTGCATTTCCCTTAGTGAGGAGACTAGAAAGAAGATCCTCTCTAAAGCACATGATATCCCTTTAGCAGGTTAGCCAAGTTATGCTAAGACCTATGCTTTAGTTAAAAGGAGATTGTTTTAGCTAGGTTTAAAGAGGGGTGTATTAAATTATATAAAGCAATGTCTTTCTTCTCAGAAGATTAAAGCGGAAAGAGTTAAGCTTCTAGGGAAGCTTCACCTCTTAAAGATTCCACAAATGAATTGGGAATATATCAGTATAGATTTCATCACTGGGATCTTGATTGTGCAAGGTGGATTTGATTATATCATGGTTGTGGTAGACATTTGTTGCGAGTCAAGAAGACCTTTTCTACCCATATTTTTGTAAAATAAATAGTAAGACTTAATGGATTACCTCACCTCATCTTTAGTGACTTGGACAGTAAGTTCACTTCTCAGTTTTGGACTACTTTATTAGGGGTTGTGGGTACTCACTTAGAAATGAGTATGGCCTATCACCCAGAGATAGAGGGATAGACCAAGAGGGTTAATCAAGTATTGAAGATATGCTTAGGGCTTATTGTATTCAAGAACCTAAGAAATGGTTCAAATTATTGCATCTGGTAGAATTTTCTTATAAGGCCTCTTGTCATATAAGCTTGGGAATGTTTCCCTTTAAGGCCTTTTATGGGCAAGAATGTATTGCATCTTTGACTTGGTTAGATCCTTTGATTGGAGTTGAGGCCAAAAAGTAGATATTAGATGAAATGGATCGTCAAGTCATGCTAATTTGATGATATTAAAACCGCTTAGGATCGACAAAAGAGTTATGCATACATAAAGAGATCTGCGAAATTATTCAAAAAATTAGACATGGTGTTTCTTTGAGTCAAACCAAAGAAGAGTTTCTATCCTTGGAAAATTTTCCGAAAATCTCTTCTGGGTATTGTGGTCCATATGTGATCACAAGGCAAATTGGTGACCAAACCTATGAGTTACTTCTACCTCCTCATCTTCGATTTCACGTCATCTTTCATGTAAGTCTTTCACAAGGCAGATTGGTGACCAAACCTATGAGTTACTTCTACCTCCTCGTCTTTGATTTCACAACTTCTTTAATGTAAGTCTCTCTAAGAGGTATGTGGTTGACCCCTCCAATATATTAGATGATGCCCAGATAATCATCCCTAAGAAAGGAGAATTTGAAGTAGAGCCAAAATATATATTAGACTTTTGAGAGAAGCATCTTTGAAATAGACTTCTACGAGAGATTTTGGTAAAGTGGAAACACTTGCCACTATAAGATGCTACTTGGGAAAGGGTTGATGATATTCGTCATGCATATCGCCATTTTTTGAGCTGAGAATAGCTCGTTTTTTTTAAGGGGGGAAGGATGTAAGTTCCCTGCCTCTTCATATCTAATGACCTTAGTCATTTTCTCTAATGTGCTCCTATGCCTGCCTCTCTGTATGTAATGACCTTAGTCATTTTCTCTAACAAGACATCATTGGAGAAGCCACTAACCATTTTTTATATTCTTTCCATGACAAATAAAATCCCATAGTAATTTGCATGTTATTTCTTATTTCCATGACAAGTAAATTCTCATAGTAGTTTGCATGCTCTTTATTATTTCCCTTAACATGTCTACTCAGCACTTTGCTTTCAAAAGAGAATTTATGGTACTTAAATAATATTCTTAATTATCGTCACTTGTAAATTAGATATAAATAGGAACAACAAGACCTAGATTAAGAAAATACAATCCTTTTTATTCACACACTCTAATTCTCTTTATCCATGAAGAAATTAAATATCTCATCAATCTCCTATGCTCTCACAAAACCCCTGATTCTCTCGTACTACAAAAAAGGGAAACCATAACTTGTGCTATGCCCAATTATACACAACTCCCAAATTACAATTATAAATAACATTTCTCTACTTAAAGAGAAATGTCATTTATATCATCCTCTCTCATTCCCAAATTACAATTATAAATAACATTTCTAATTGACTATATAAATCTCCAATTAACCCTAACCTAATTAACTATATAAATCTCCAAACACAACATAATAATAAAAAGTAATCATAACAAAACTTTCTCTACTCTATTTGAGAGATTAGGGAATTATCTCTAATTTCCTTGAAAAATCCATAAAAGAGATGCTTAAACCAATTGAAAATTGAGAAGACATAAAGAGGGAAGAATTTCTATGAGAGAAATTCTCACAAGCAATTTAATTATAGGCTAGGAATTGATTAACGTATAGCCTAATCACATAATTTCACTTCTCTACTTACTCTAATAATTAAGTCTAATTGATAACATTAATTAATAAAATTCTCATAAATTAATTTGTGAGAAATAGCTCTCTAATTACTAAATTGAGAAGAGTAAAAAACTACCTCCCAAGGTACTATACGGCACTTCATCACAGCTTTTTGCTCTCCTATAGATTTCAATTCTCTGTAGTGTTAAACTCAGTCAAACTATAACATGCTCTATAGTCGACTACTATAGTCTAATCGTGCAAGTGGTGTAGCTCAAATAGGTAGCAACATTAGATGGCTCAATTTGTCAGTATTAAGTCCTCTGTATTATGTTTTCTTATCACACCAGAACACTTGAGAGTAGCAATTTATGCACCCAGAGGGGGGTGATGCCCCTGAACCCTGGACACCCTCATCGACGATCCCACTTTAGTGATTGGGCTCCATGTTCGGTTGAGCCCTATATAACTTGCTATAAGCTCTGTGACATTAGCTCCCCCTTAAGATGAGTTTTCATCTACAAAAACGAACTAACCGTCCTAGCGTGGTTGTCTATAAGTAAGCTTGCTTATAGGCTTAAAACCCAAGTAGGACATTAATGTAATGGTCTACTACCATAGATGGTGGGACAGCATCCAGCAAATCGTCAAGAAAAACATCTTGATATTCTCGCAAAATAAAGAATTTAAAGTATCTACGTACTTACCATTATTTATTGTTTTGTTTTCAATCTTGGATTTTTTCAAGTTTTGCTCACATGTAGACAAACAAGGTTCACAAAATAGAGGTCTCGTCTAAGGCCATTTAATTTTACTATTTCATCCTACAAAAATATTATTCACTTCTGTTTTATCTATACAAAAACAAAATTATAGAAAAGGTTACAAATGTATACCTGCTAAATCTCGTTGAGCTCGTAGGCATGGCGGCACAACTCCATGAACGATATCAAAGGCATAGCTGGCACATCATGCTCACCATGTAAAGTAATGCATCTACCCTCATGCATGAACTCTAGGTTGTTATCATGGTACAATGCAAGATAGGGCCTAGATTATATAGCCACTCCTTGCCTAGATAGACATCTAACCTAGCTAAATGCATGACCTAGAAATCAAGCGTAGCTTCGTAGTCCTACATAGCAAGTGGCACTCCCAAAACCATCGTGTTTTGTCATAACCATTAGCAAAATTGTGTATTTATGCTCACTCTTGGGCTTAGGAAGCTTCAACTTTTTGACTAACAAGTAGTTAATAAAGTTTTGTATGGCTCCATTGTCAATCATAATGGTGACTTTATGGCCACCAATCCTACTATATAAACGAACCAAATCATGTGGCCCGAAAGATGGCTGCCACATAGCCTGTGAAACACAGTAAGCATGGGTGTTGTCCGTATGGAAAATTGTCACCTCTCTAAACTCTACGGATCGAATAGGTAACATTTGCACTGTATGAACTTGCCAAGAGGATTTACCATCATTTTTAGCATCACTAGCCAGCTCTAGCACCCAACTTGGGACAAGCTGCCTTGGTATGCCCCGCCTCAAAGCAATGAAAGCACATATTTTCTTTCTTTGCTTTCTCATACTACTACTGTTTTTGGAGTTTCATAGGGTTTTTCTCTCTATTTTTTTGTAGTTTTTTTGACCTATCATGCCCATAGGCACGCACACGAGGGGTAAGAGAGTGGAAAATGCCGCCAAGTGGATCCCTCATAGTTGCCCCCACCGCGTGTAGCTATGCACACATAGATTAAAGAAATCAATGCCATTTCACAATGAAGTCTCTTCTACAAGATCTACAAGGTTTTCATACCCAGTTGGCTTAGTAAGCTTAGATTTGAAGCAGCCCATGTAAAGCCCACCAACATAATCCAGACAATCATAAACTCTCTAGTTTCTTGGCTCAATGAAAAGAGCATCAAAGTAATGCTCCTTGTTGTTGACTCAAAGCCATGCTCCCCACCACAGCAATAAAGGATATGAAAATGGCCTAAAAACCTTGCTCAGCCATCCCTTTGCTCACTAAGGTGGAAGCAGCTTTGCTCGCATGAGTATCACCACCACGATACACACTCAGATTTGATTCTTAGCTATAGTAGAGCAGTACTTGGCACCACAGTGAGTAGCAACACCACTTGTTGTTGTTTTCATTTAGTCACCTGCCAAGCCGCTTGGCGAGTTCTCGTGGGGTTGGCGGCGGGCTTCTCGATGTCATGTGGCTATAGTTATAATTACCGTGACGTATAAGACATGAGAAAGCTCTCTTGTGGGGTGGCCGTATTGTGGGACTTGTGGGACTTATGTAGGGTCTTGGGCATAGGGAGATGCTACCAGTTAGTTCTGTGCGCTGAGGGATAGATGAAGGCTCTCATCCATGCCTATGGCACTGCAAGGGGATAGTAGTTTATTATCCTCTTTGACATGGAAAATTCTGAAGATGCCATCTCTCCGCAGTTGGCAAACAAGTTGAGTTGTACATTGGTTCCTTATCATTTAGATGTGGATGATTAAGATGAGATTAATGAGTAATTAACTGATGGCTTAATGTAGGCATGGATACTCAAAAACTAGCAAATACTCATTAGGTCAATGCCTCAATTTATAGTGTTTACATCCACAAGATGCCAAGCATCTAATCCCACAGATCTCTCCTTGATTTGTGCCACCTCCTCTGGGGGGACACCTTTTGCTTGATTCTCTCCACCTCGTCACTTTTCCCAAAATATCTCCACACATCCTAGATCTCCTCATGCTACCCTTTATTCTCTCCCAGTAGATTCCACTCACCTTTTCACTGCTACCCACTCATTTACAGACTCTCTTTTACAGCCTCTTACTAAGGGCTTGTTCCCGCACACACCCATCCACTTGTATATTTCACTGCTACCCACTCATTTACAGACTCTCTTTTACAGCCTCTTACTAAGGGCTTGTTCCCGCACACACCCATCCACTTGTATATTTCAACACCTCCCCTCAAGTGAATAATCCTAGCACACCTAGACCCTATACCAAGTTTCCCTCTTACTTGGTAGCCCGCGACGAGTGCCTCAAGTCCCTAACTCATAGTCCTTGACACACTCTCTGTCTATGTGTCCAAGGCTACTACAAGTGCCCGTGACCTTGACTAATGTGCTCGTACATACATCTACCACATGGCTTACATCATCTGTTGGTTAGAGGTGGTTTTACTCTGTTGGGGCAGGTTACATTGGGTTGTGGGGTTTCTCTCTATTTCTCTCTCAGAAAAGATGATCTGACTCCACTTCCTAAGGAGTCTCCATGAAGTTTGCCGATGTCGATCCTTCTTCACTGGGTTTGCTGTAGCAGTTTCTTGCCATGTGTCCTGCCTTCCCACAGTTGTGGCAAGTGAAGGTCCTTCCTCCTCCCCTGCCTCTTCCTTGTCCTCATCCTCGTGAGAATCCTCCTCGGGTGTAGAATGCTTTTTCCTCTCCAGTTGTTGGTTCTACCCCTTTCTTCTCTTTGACCTTGGTCTCTTGCTCTAGTAGAGCTCCTTCTATCTCATGTAGCTTCAATTCTAGTACATTCTTTAAGGTTGCCACAATGTTTTCATATTCTCCTTTGTCCACACTCTTTAGGGCTACCAATTGTTGCTTAATGCTTTTATATTTGTTCAAGTGTATGGTTAGAGGTTCACTTTCCTTCATGTCAAGTTTGTAGAATTGCATTAGCAGATTTATATTTGAATTTTTTTGCTGGAGTGCCAAATAATTTATTGAGTTCATCTCATGCATCTTTAGCCCGTTGTATCCCTGTGTGATGTGGTGAATGATTTCATCATTTAAACTGAGTGCAATGAGTCCTAATGCTTTCTCATTCTTGCTCTTCCACTCATTCTCCCCAATCACCTCTGGGCATTCATCTCTGCCATCATGTATGAAACTGCTCCCCATTAAATTTAGCTATTTCTTGTGCTGTGCTCATGATGATGTGAAGGAGGTCTTACCTCTTGATCCAATTCAAGATTCAAGGGTAGTGTCTACCCTTTTACAACTCAAATACGGTGTTAAATGATGATTACAACAGATTTATCAGCATAAATTTACCAAAAATTACATAAAGCCAAGTGTAGCTGATCTGTACTGAATGGTTGGAGTACCAAACTATCTCCGAATTGCAATCTGAAGTGATAGGGATTTGCATCACATACCCAATGGTAAATTTGAACCCTCAATTGCACCAAAATACAGTGATTAATGCTGATTAATCATCGATTAGTGAAATAATCCCCTGTTTTGTGTGCAAAAAACAGAGTGTGCGGGGAGGCTAGATCTAGTGCCTTAGAGTTCAAATGAGCTCAAATACTTTCAAAGGCATCAATAGCAGTTAGTCTAGTAGAGGATCAAGCCAAGAAACAAAAGATTTGACCAAACATTGAATGCCTAACCTCTGTTTTACCAAAGTCACTTGCAGATTTGATGCAGAGCTTGATGCCACTTCTCCTTGAGAAATTTCACAAATCTGAGATCACCAGCATGTAGGGCACCCTTGAAAACCTCTAGGGCCAAGAGGAATTAGACCAATTCCTTTTGTGTGAGTGTAGATCTCATTTTTCCTCCATAAATGAAGCGTCGGCAAATTCGTAAAAATCAGCACCTCCCGTCCCGGCGGTTCCGCGATTCGTCTTGATGAGCCGGTGCATGGGCAGCATGGCTAGGTGGGGCTAAGAGGTTTTTGGATAAGGTTGAGGCTAGAGGGAGATCAAGCCCCTCCACCAGCTAGGGGTACAGAAAGCTTATTGAAAATACTTTTAAAAAGTGATTATCTCTTAATCCTAATTAATAAGATGATTAGCAATATAAATAAGCTCATAAATTGGATGTATCCTAAGCTAGGCTCTGATACCAAGTTAAAATGCAAGCAAAGTGATGAGCTATGGTGGATAAAATGCAAGAATCAACATCATTAGCAAGTGATTAGATGATGATTAAGATGAGATTAGTGAGCAATTAACTAATGGCTTAATGTAGGCATGGATACTCAAAAACCAGCAAATACTCAATAGGCCAATGCCTCAATTTATAGTGTTTACATCCACAAGATATTGCAAGGGTGCTTTTCACATGGTCTCTCAAATGAAACCATAGGTTCATAAACCATAAAAATGAATGCTTTAGTAGCATCCACAACCAAGTCATCTTCCATGAGCAAATCAGTGAGCACAGTCATTCCATCATGCTCCACTTGGGCTCCAACCTACCCACAATTGCTTGTCTTCACATGAACAAGCATGCACCTCACATCCTTGACAAATTGCAAGGTACCAAGGGATTCACACATCCCAAAATAGCAACCCTTTTCAAAAATTTCATGAGGAGAAACTCATAAAACCAAGCTTCATTTCTTAATCTTCTTGTTGGCACCTTCTTTGGTGATGATGACTCTATTTACACCCTCCTTGATGCAAAAACTTCCACTTAAACTTCAATGGCAGCTTGAAAATATTCACATGGTAGAAAATCGTCAACTCCAATCTCCATGAGCAACTTCATGAACTCTCTCTAATGCAATCTTAATGAAAATAGATAGAATGTGCTTAAATTTTCTCATAAGAAAATGCTGAAAATACAACATATGCTTAATCAACAAAACGCAATCTAATGTACATATTATTAAACCATGATCAAGATCCCATCCTAGCTCTCTTACCATCTTTAAAATCCTAATATGGTATTGATCATGGTGCTATGCAACATAGATTAAGCATAAACTATGGTGGGTTAAACCATACCACAAACTCCATGACTAGAGGGGGGGGAGAGAGAGAGAGAGAGAGAGTAGCACACTCAACAATAATCTATTGCATATGTTGTCAACCATACAATGAAAGGCTTCTAATATAGATAGCCATTGACCCAATCTCCTTTACACATCATCATGCCATGTGGCAATCTCTATTGCACATCTTCTTATATGACTCTCATAAATCACATCCCACATAATATCTTATCTTACCCATAAGGTGTTCTCCCACACAAACATAAACTCACACATAAAAACCTGTCACAATTTTACATTGCACATTTCAACAAAAAATGCATAGGATAACTGGTTGTATATCTAAAAGTTCAAAATTTAAATCTTTAGATTCAAGGCTAGGTGAAATTACAATGGGCTTTTCTTAATTTGAGCTGTGAAATTACACTAAAGGATGGTTTTTTTTTACACTGTCATAGTTCATTTGAACATGTACTACCTATAATAAAAAATGAGATCTCTATTGAGACCAAAGACCGTGTCATTTCCTTTGTAGGGAGTTACTGGGTTGTTGCTTCTTGAGATTAAACTTTTTTTTTAAATGTGGAATTTGTTTACACATGGTTTTGATTACACATGCTCAAGTTTTTATTATTAACAGTGCCTATTATTGCACACTTGGTTGAGCTCGTGTGATATATCATATACTTGTGAGCCATTTGACTATTGTGAGCATCTTCTTCTCAGCTTGTCCAACATTATTTAATGCAATGGGTGCTACAAAGCCTTATGATGTGTCATGCGAGGCTAGCAGCTTGCCTTTTAGGTGCACACTACACACTTTCATGTGCACAGTGGCCCTCATGGGGGACATACCTTTAAGTAACACATAGAATTTTAATGCTGGTGGGTGGCATATGGGATCTATGTCATGAATGATCTATGAGTTTGTAAACTAGGGAGGGGAGATTTAGGATTTATTAATCAAAAGTAAGAGTTTCTTTTATGTTGGGTAAATATTGTAGTGGTTTATGTTTGTCTCTTTAAGCCATAGCTCTTGGGTTTAAATCCCACCCTTCCACATAGAAGACCCTTTTGTTTGTCGAGGTGCATGGAGTTAGATTTTTTTTAAGTCATAAATAAATCCCCCTTTACTCCCCCTAATTTATGATCCCCCTAAGCTAACCAATCACCCTTCGTAGTTTACCATTCCTAGTTTACTTGATGCGAGACATGGTAAACTAGGGAAAGATGAAAAATTTACTAACTCCACGTACCTCGAAAACCAAAAAAAGTCCTATGTGCTCAAGGGTGGGAGTCAAGTAGTCATAAATAAATCCCCCCTTTACTCCCCCTAATTTATGATCCCCCTAAGCTGACCAACACCCTTCATAGTTTACCATTCCTAGTTTACTTGATGCGAGACATGCTAAACTAGGGAAAGATGAAAAATTTACTAACTCCACATACCTTGAAAACCAAAAAAAGTCTTATGTGCTCAAGGGTGGGAGTCAAATCCCTGACCTTTAACCTTAGGCACAGCTAAGCTTTAACCAGTACAATATCCTCCCAATGTTGGCAATCCTCTTTCTAAATCCATAAATCCCAAATAGCTCCCCTCCCTAGTTTACCATCCTTACTTTACCCCTAATTTACTATCCCTAGTTTACCACATCCCACGACACAAAAGTGGAAGATGTAGATTATTCTTAAATGTTGATTCCATCTACCACACCAACATTAAATATCCCATGTTGGTTAGTTCTAAGGTCGACTTCTAAGGTCGACCAGCTTTTGGTACATGTTCTTCTCATTTAGAGCTACGGTGCACCAATGATCAAAATGCTTGAAAAGTTTCAAACCATAGGCCTCCTACTCCCAAGCCCCACTCCCTATCCACCCCCCACCACTTTCATTTTTTTGAAGGCCTTATACTATAACATTATCATTACGCACGCCTCTTTAATAGCCAAAAGTCAAAAAGTGCATATCCCAGAAGGGGGCCTAAGCTTTAGCTATATAGCATTATCCATCTCCCCCCTCCCCCAACAAAAAATAAATGTATATTAGGCATTGTCGAGTGTCCACATAGTGCACCATTAAGCTTCATAGTTGCAACCTCTTGAGGACTGGAAATGCACACAATCTTTTATGCGAACTGTAATAGCATCTTCCCATTCTCATAATTGTTTTGTATATATATGTTTATACACATACATGTATAGATATATTTCCTCCGAGCCTCTCTTCCCTACGCCTCGATGATGGCCTTGCTTCTTGCATACATCTCCCCTTGTGCATGGGGACTTTAAAAAATATATGATATCGCCCTCATGGTTGATAGGGGCCACACTTTAATAGTGTGCATTATGAAGCTCACATGGGATCTTTTGTTGTGCTTGATGCATCCAAAACTTTTCCTTGTTAATCTCACATTAATAAGATTGCAAACATGGATCGATGCACTTATGTAATGAATATTCAACTATTGGAGGTCTAACAAATACATGGTGTAAGATGGTCAAATGTCTTGGGGGAGCACATGCATAGTGAGATAATTATAAGTATATAATGTTTTCTTTTGTATCTACATGCTTTTTGATGTTCTTCATGGCTTGGATATATTGAGCAAAAAAAAATCAAAAACTATAACCACATGCATTGAAATAACATTGTCATTATTAAGGAATAAATTCTTGCAAAAGGATTTTGATAATCACAAATTGTTTAAAAGGTTTCAAGTAATGAAATGTTGCAGCACAAAATTGATGAAGGAAAGAAAAATTTACATAGGTTTTTCTATTCTAGTACTCCACCAAACACAAGAATGGGATCGCATTTAGACAATTCAAGGGGGTGACATTGATACTTGTAAGAATAGGGCAAAAGATTTTGTGGCAATGGTTATGAATTACATAAATCGTATGGTCTAGACATCTATTTCTAAAATGCAACCAAATTCTCCAATCCCCAACATTACCCACATGCTCCTAGAGCAAGAGAGAACAAAACATAAATTTGGCCAAGTAGATAGACTATGGCAGTAATTTAGGATGCACACGGAAATTTAATAGAAATTTGTAATTTTAAACAAGTATTTTCTTCACAATTTAATCTATTTATAACTAGAACTTGATAAATTTTAGGAGGTGTTGAGAATTGAACAAGTTCTAGACTAAGAAGAACCTATCTTTTCCAGCTTCTTCAACTCTTCTTCATCTCCAAGTCCTTGACCTTCTTGTCCGTGGCCACCTTCTTGTGGCCTCCAAACCTTTCTAAAGGACCCAAACCTTTCTTTGGAGATTCATACTCATGTTTAGCTTCTAAAGACATTACATTTAATCAATATCTAAAGACATTTTAATAACAATTATGCAACTCTTAGCAGAGATAGCAGGAGGCTTAATCGATTGCATCTTGTATGAAATGAACTTGCAGAGCATAAAAACAACACAACAGTGCAGCCCTTTCCACTTCTCTAGGCTTGAGCCTTGCATGGACAATGGACATTGGTGGGGACCTGAGCAACAGTAGGCTGCAACTCTCTGAGCTTTGTGCTTTAGGTAAATGCCAACAGTGTACTTGTATATGGCCACCATGTTATATTAAACCAAATGTGTAAGGCCTACTAAAACAACTCTAAGGTTGGACCTTAAAACCCATGGTGCAATTTATTTGGGTGTTAAATATATGATTTGGTTGAAAGTAAGGATCATTCCCCCCCTTGTGATTTGTGAGTTTGCTTATCCTAGGCTCTCTACATGCAAGAATGATTGTGCAAGATTGTGAGGTAATGGTTGATAGATTCAACAAATTTTTTTCTTTGTTTGATTGTGATTTTCACCTTTTCGGTTATAGTGATTGTCAAAAAATTGTGTTGAATTCTTGGCACAATGATTTGCATACATTATATATTAGTTGTTTGCCATAGTGATTGTTGTGTGTGCAATATGCATTTCTTGTCGAGTATCTATAACCATAGTGACTATTTAGCACAAATCATTTGGATTTGAGAAACATATCACTTATAATACTAGCCTTATCTTCATACTAGAAAGATAATCATAAGACTCTAGCATGGACATTAAGCATGGATATTAGTCATTTCATACAAAGGTGTTAGAGAGATGCATATTTGTGTGGTGTGCACATTGAAATATCCAAGGAGAACATGTGAGATTGCCATGTTAGATGATCTTCAAGAAAAAACATGTTGACATGGGCCTCAAGCTTTGAAAACTCTGACACCATCTCTTACCTATTAAAGGAAAACCAAACTATGTCACTCATAGCACATATGACAGTAGCTAAACAAGCATTATATGCTTATCTCTCACACTTGTCCGATCTATAAATCCCATGGCTTAGAGTACCAGATAATACCTCAATGATGTGTGCATCACTCTTATCATGAACTATACACCTATCATTAATAAATATGATCATTAAGCCTATCCTAGCAATGGTAGAGACTGACAGTAAGTTATTTTTAATTCTTGGCATAAACAAGACTTTTGAGAGAGTGATTTTTGCACAATTTGCTGCAATGAACATAACCTTACCAACTCCTTTCTCACTGGATATGAGGAATTGTTTGCACATGTGACTATGCCTCCTTAAGGGAGGGAAAAAAAATCATGGTGAGAAGTAATGTGCTTGCTAGCACCACTATCAAAATACTAGACATGTAGATCTATCACTAACATGTATACATCATGGATACAAATATTAGGCTCATAACTACAATGTACAATGAATTCCCATTATCATATGCATAGTTCACTAAAATTGCTTCTTTTTAACACTTGGTGTGCTGATGCCATAGCCATGCTTGACATTTTCTTCTTCTCCTTCCCAATATTTTTCTACATTCATTGATGTAATGGCTTGGCTTCCAACAATAGTTACATTTGCTTTTCTTCTTAGGCCTATCACATCCCTTATTGGCATCCTTGCCATAAGATTAGGCTGATTCTACCTTTGGCTTATAGTTACCTTGAGAAAAGGCTTTGCCTTTACCTTTTTTACTGGAAGCAAATACTTGATCTCCCACATGCATATTGGCTTAGTTTTGTTGAGATTGCTCTTCTTTTTTGCAAGAGAATTACAACAAACTCATTAAACATAAGGGCATTGGGGTTAACCTTCATCATGAGCTAAAGTGTGGATTAAAACCCTAGTATGAATCTAATAAAGTTATGAGAATATCTTTATCGGATGAGCTGTGATGAGAACAGTAGATACCACGAGCTATTCGAATAGGCCTCATCAATGTATGCTTGTTTCCCTTGAGGAAGCACACAAAATCAATACTGGATGCAACCAATGTTGGATGAGTTCGACTCAATCCTCAAAAATGACACTTAGTATTTGGTAGATTTGCCTTATGGTAAAATTGCCATTAGTACGAAGTGGACCTATAAGCGTAAGCATAAAGTTGATGGTAGCATTGATCGCTACTACAAGGCAAGGGTTATGCTTATAGGAGAAGGGCGTATATTATGATGTGACCTTTACACCCATGTCTCGCATACTACAATCCAGTGTTTTATTGTAGTAGTGCATCGTGGTTGGAATATACATCGATCAGATATCAAGACTGCCTTCTTGAATGGTGATTTGCATGAGGAGGTTTATGTATCTCGGCCTCTTAGTTTTGTTGAGAAGGGACAAGAGTCTAAAGTATGCAGGTTAAGAAAATCTTTATATGGCCTTAAGTAAGCTCCCATAGCATGGTATGAGAAGAGTACCCTTTATGGTTTTGCAAATGGTTTTTGCAATAGTCCAACTAAGAGTACCTTCTGTGTAAAGAGGAGTAAATACTATGTTTTGGTCATCTTTTTATACGTTAATGACATGATGCTCACTGGCCCTAATGAGGATAAGATTTCAGCATTCAAGACTGAATTACATATGTCATTTGAGATGATAGATTTGGACTTATTGCGTTATAATTTGGGCATATAATTTATGCAGCGTGATAATGGTATTATGATGTTATAGTCAAGGTACATAGAGACTGCTCACTTGGTTTGTTCTTAAACACTATAATCTTGTTGCTACATTAGTAGAGACATTGGTAGACTCACATATATTCTTGATTCAACACATACCCATGTCTATGCTATAAATATGTTATAGATATACATTCAAAAGCCTAGGATGTTTTACACAAGTTGTTCCTATTTTACAGATAACCGACTAGCATACAAGTTCCATGTAGCCCCTATGTTAAGATCTAAGAGGAAGTCATTCTTGGTGGAGGAAGCTGGGTGAGCAAGGCATGATGAAAAATTGACTTGTCCAATATGTATAGGGTCTTCTAGCTAACTCAAGATGAAAATAATTTAGAGAGTAAGTTAGCATTGGAGACCATTATATAGCTTTGATCAAACCAAATAGGAATGTTGGTGGTAATGTGATGCTCCCATGCATTGGTGAGCATGGTTGGCCAACTCTTTTACAGGAGCGTTGGCTGATAGTGATGTTGATGTGAAGTTGTGCTTAGTCATAGGAGGTTTTTGTTGCACTTTTAAATATTTGAGCAAAGAGTGCTTGTGACTCCCTTGGTTTTTTTTCTTTTTTCTTCCTTGAAACCTTGGATGTCCCCCTTGCTCCTTCATAATAAGGTTTGGCAAGCCATAGCTAGGTATTCCATTTATAGAAAACTTGAGCCTCTAAAACAGATGTTTTGTTATCCACGTTGTTTCCTCTTCTAAGGTTAAGGTTGCTTTATCTTAAATTTGTGGCCTTTGGCAAGCTAAAAAATAGGGGCTTATTTTACCCCCTATTTTTAGCCCAATGGCAAAGGCTATTCTCTACAAGTAAAAGTTGTGGTTAAAAAATAAATAAACCTCCCAAACTCAGTAATCTTAATTGGGTATGAAGACAAAATGGCTAAAGATACACTACATGCCACACATAAGACATAAATTTTAAAAGATTTACCCAAGGTCTTTTTACTTCCATATACATGGAACAAATATATAAATTTTGAAAGATTTGTCCAAGGTTTTTGTACTTCCATATAAATGGAAAAATATGTTCACCAACCCATCTTTGTTTATATCATAACAATAGGCTCTTATTTTTTACCTTGATATTGAGGGAGATGGTCTTGTAGCATGCTTTGGTAACCAAATAAGAGTTTTGCCCTTATAGTATCTTTGGGCATGTAACAACCTATGCAATAGGTTATATTCATGGTCTCCTCATTTGGATTTCTTTTTGAACTTCACTAAGGGTCATTTAGGTATCAAGAGTTTGGTGTAATCTTCAAAGAAGCCTTGGTGGTGTGAGCATGTTTCTCATTGGAATTTTGGGTGTGGCCTTCAAAGAAGCCTTGGGAGGTGAGCATCAGGGTAAAAATATAAGATGCCTCCATGAATATATAAGTGTAGGTGGGTTGGCAATTATTCCTCCTATAAAAAATCTAAAATTATAGAAAATGGGGTGAATGTTTTCAAAAAATGCCCTAAAATGTCCAAAATTGGGCGAATATTTTCTAAAACCCTTCAAAACGGCCAAAATTTAAGCGAATGTTTTAAGATACCAAGCACTTTTTTTGTGTGGAAAAACCCCACAAAATAGCCAATTAGTGAAGATTAGCCCCTATTTTTTTCCTTGGTGAGCATGTTTCTTGGTACCCAACATTGTAATTTTTGGTGATGATACATAGTCGGGTGGCACTTTGATGATGGTTTTTGGCATGCAAATCATGCCTTTAGAGCTTAAGGAAGGGGTGTTGATTTAGAAATGGTGGATATTATATTTGACAAGCTTAGGTGTCAACATCGAGGTGGCTTTGGTTGAGGGGGCAAGGTTGGCCTTTCATCATGAAGCTTTGGTGAAGTAGAGGAGGCTCCTTGATTCGAGGACATCAACAATAGTGTAAATGATTCATAGAGGAAATGGATCACATTAAAGTGGAGGCTACATTTATGTCTATGATGACAATGGTCTTGTTTGGGAGGGGAAGTTGATGGTGAGTTTTTGGGAGCTAGTTTTTCTTCATCATAAAGTAGTTGTTTTGTTGAAAAGCTTTAGCATTTTGGTGTGGTCTTGCATATTACATATTAATGTGGTAATTTGTGGCTTCAATCCACTCTATTTTAAGCATTCTGTGTCTTAAAGTGCATTCGTGTCAATTGCCCCAAAAAAATCCTTGAGTTATTGATGTGTAGCATCTGCTCAAAAAAATTCCAACAATGGTATTCTCATTTCATAGATCAATGCATTGTGAGATTGAGACAACGTGATTTTTAGCTTACCTAGGACTTCCTTTTTATGCTCTAGGTATTAGTGGATAAGAGCTTACCTTAGTTGTGCTGCCTTAGCTACATGTGTTTCTCGGGGAAATCCAAGCCACAACCTTCAGGGTGTAACTTCTTGCTTAATGTCTTCCTTGTTTTTTGAGAGAGTGGTTAGAGGCTTACCAATTTTAGGGCTTCCTAAACATCCAACAACATGATGTTAGTGGATAAGAGCTTGTCCTAGCTATTGCCTTAGCTGTATGTGTTTTTCATTGGAAATCCAAGCCACAACCTCAAAGGTGCAACTTCTTGCTCAATGTCTTCTAGTTATTTGAGAGATTGGGTGGAGACTTACCAGTTTTAATGGCATTGATGTCTTACAAGTTGTTGAAAGATTCAAAGAAGTAGGATTTTTTAAACCTCCCCTTCATAGAGTGTCAAGAATTGAGCATGGCTATGGTGTGCATGACCTAAACCCTCATCATCATGATTAAGAAACCCTAATCCTATGGTAGGTGTAGCCTAAGTACACACATAATTATAAAGAGATAAAATAATTAAGCTCAACAAATAGGTTACAAGATTGAGACTTGTACTTATAGAGAGGCTTGAGAGCAGCTTATGTTCATTGCTTGAAAATGACCCCCTTTATATGAGGAGGGTACACCTCTTATAAATGTCCTCATGTGGGATAATGTCCAAGTGTGATGTGGCTACATGCTCCTAATCTTGGTCCTCTACTCATGCCTTGCCCCAACTTTGTGCTCATGGCACCATATTTCTCTACACCCCTCCTTGGTGCCATGATGTATAGGCTACTTCAAGGTGGTTAGATGTGAGCTAGAATAGATCCATCACCCTCCCCCTCCGTGTAACATGCTACTGGGTGGTTGAGTGTGGTAGAAAAATATGTCATCACCTCCCTCTGGGTGCCTAAGTTGCTACCCTCAGGTGATCATGTGTGATAAAAAGAAAAGACAAGGTCTACTCATTTGGTGACCTTTTACAAGGGCTAAGGTGGTGAGTCTTGTCAATATAGCTTTGGTTTTAGAAGAGATGCTCATTAGGGGTCTTCTATTTACTTAATGAAGACTCCATGTATGTTTCTTCAATTTGCATTCCTTTTCTTTGTGCCCGATTCTATTACAGTGTCCACATTTGGGCTTGTGTTTGAGTCTGCACTCGCTTTTGAAGTGTCCTTTCCTTCCGCAGTGGTAGCATTCTTTTGTGTTCTTGTTGGTGTAGAGTGCTTATTCCCTTATGGTACCTTGTGTTTCGTTCTTTAACCGCTTCTCTTCTTCAAGTAGCGATGAAATACAACCCTCGAATGTTGGTTCAAGTAAATTCTTTTAGAGTGGTCAGTAGTGCACTATATTCCTCAGGCATGCTTTTTAAAAGTATGGCAAGTGCATCCTTTTCACCTATCTTTGCAGCATCAATGCCATCCAACTGGGTCATGATGCTTTTCATTTTGCTTATGAACTATGCTAGTAACTCATAAAATTCCATCTGTAAGCCATAAAATTCTATTTTCAAATGGATTTCTTGATTTTTGGCCTTGGAACCAAATATTAAATTTAACTCATCCCATGCTTGTTTTACCATGGTTTTGGAATCAATGCGATGAATCAGATTGGTGCCCAAGTGCAATCCAATTAATGATAGTGCTTGTTCATCTTTTTCAATCCAATCCTTAGTTGCATTCTCCTTAATTAATTTCCATAGCTTTTTAGCACAAGAAGATACTTCATTTGTGTGGTCGAGGAGAACTTCTCAACATTTGTGATGATTATTACCATTTTTGCAAAGGTCTTACCAACTGAGCTCATTGTGCTTCAATTTGGGAGTGTCTAATTGCATACAATTTGAAAGTGAACTTTTAAGTGCAAACACAATTTGAAAGTGAACTTTTAAGTGCAAACACACGTAATGATGTGATTTGAATGTATGTGAATGTTTACATGTGCCAAATGATAATACTTGATTAACACCAAGTAAATTTGGAGTGTTCAATTAGAAGGCAACATTGATGGGGCTTTTTGAATGAGAGTGTTACCCTTGATGAGGAGACGAGGCACACTTAAAAGAATCTTCTCAATCAACGCCAAATGCTTGCAAATGTGCTCATGTGGGATAATGTCCAAGTGTGATGTGGTTGAATGCTCTTGATCATGGTCCTCTACTCATGCCTTGCCCCAAATTTATGCTCATAACACCATATTTCTTAACATAGAGAAGTATTGTCATCGTACTAGTGGGGAACAATATTATCATTGTATTACAACATCAAAGGTGCACCTTCTTGCTCAACGTCTTCTAGCTATTTGAGAGAGTGGTTGGAGGCTTACCAATTTTAATGGCATTGGTGCCTTATAAGTTGGTGAAGGATTCAAAGAAGTAGGATTTTTTGTTACCATCCCTTTGTAGAGAAGTATTATCATCGTACTAATGGGAACAATACTATCATTGTATCATGTCTATGTTAAGTGATCCCAAACAACCTCTACTTTAATCTAAAACACCATGCGACTTGGTACGACTGTGCAAAGTCCACAAGAAGCAACCAAAGCCCCACTCCAAGTAGCTTTTTGGCGAAAAAGAAATCATCTTATACACACAAGAACCTCTGTCACCATGACAAAACATATAATAGCCTCCCAATAGTAGCTTTCCATCGACAAAAACTATTCATCTTAGGAGGGCCATAACGAAGAGCTAATTATAAAACTACCATTAGTCAATAACCCAATGGATCTTATAGCCTTGTCCTTGTTCACGCATGCAACACGATGTATCAACAAAAAGCCAAACATTAACAATAGTAATAAAAGAAGCCTAAGATATATAATTATTCATATAAAAAACCCAAAAAAAAAACTCAAGTTCAAGAGAATACCAAAAATGCTATACTTGAGTTGTATTCAACAAGATGCAATGTATCAATTTTTGAAGGAATTACTCTGAGTGTGCTCGTTGTGGAAATCTAGTTGATTTCTCCTCTAATTTGTTATGTAGAGTTTTCAGTAAACCTTGAGTGATTTGATTCCTAGCTTTATTATCACTAATTGATTATCTTGAGGTTTTTTGGTGTTTCAAGCTTCAAATCATAAGTACATGATTTGCTATTACATGCTAAATCACTTCTTTGCAAAAGCTCCTTGATTTGATGCATGATTTTCATCCTCCAAAGTCAACTAGTTTTTTGCCTATCTCTTAAAGGGGAGCTATGCAATAATCTCGATTATGTTGTATCATTAAACATTAATCATTACTATTATCAGGAACTTTATGAAACTTGGGAAAGGTATTCTAATTCTCAAGCACAAAATTTAGAGCATAACATAGACTTGCACAAACTAAGAGCATAAACCTTAATAAACAAAATTAAATAAACAAAATTAAATAAACAAGAGAGCTTAGAGAATAAGAAAGAGATCATCGTCGACACAAGATTGGGTTGAATCTCCTGTGGATGAGTGTGGCCCTTATACGACTCACTCATATTTATATGTATTAGAAATCTTGCTTTTCAAAAAGATAAATAGCAAGCTACAAATATAAAGTCTTGGGCCTACTAAAACTATAAAATACTAATTGGTATATACAAAGGTTTGAGGCCTTAACCTTATAAAAATATTAGTACCAAAATATAAAACCATAAAAGGTGTTCACATATCTTCCAAAATATATCATAGTGGTCCAACACATGTTCCACCCATCGATTAATACATAATCCATCACTCAATCATCGCCTATATCCAAAATAATATTAGTCAATGCACACAGCTAATTAAACACATTAACCTTGACTATATTATAGAACGAAAAGAAAACTATCATCATATGAAAAATCCGAATGAGGTAACTAATCATTATCTTTCATCTTGTTGTATGCATTAGAAAAGTCAAAATCATTTTTATATGTTCCTTTCATTTTATCAAAATAAATGCCTTTAATAAAACATATATATTATTAATGTTAGGTCTTCTACTGAAGGCATCAGCACAATAACATTTTTACGTCCTAATATTAAATAGTTGGCTAAAAACTTTGAATAAAAGTTTCCCACTTAATATGTCTATTTAATATTGAGGGTTGTGAAAACAAATATTTAATACTTTGCTGATCAATTTTAATAATAAACTCAGAACCCATAAGATAATGTTTCTAAATTTTTAATGCATGAACAACAACAATCAATTCTTTATCATAAGTACTATACTTAAGCTCAGATGGTTTCAATTTTATACTTTAAAATACAATTAGATGGTTGTCTTGCATAAGCACCAATACCATGTCCACTAGCACCAGTTACTATCACAAAGAATGGTTTAAGAAAATCAAGTAATGTTAATACAGGTACATGGGTAAGTGCATACTTAAGTACATTAAAAGATTTTTCATATGTGTAGTTCCAAAGAAAAACTTTAGCCTTTTTCACAAATATTATGTAGTAAGAACATAAACCAATAAAAGATCTCAACTCACGAATGTCCTCTCATCTCGGCCATGATCTAATGGTCTCTATCTTTTTAGGATCAACACGAATTCCTTCTACAGATACAATATGTCCAATGTATTCAATTTTATTTTGAAAAAACTCACTCTTGTCTAGATTGGCATAGAGTTGATTTTTTTTTCAAAAGATTGAATACTATCTCTAAAAAACATTTCTCGTACTCATCTTTATCTTTGCTAAAGACCAAGATGTCATCAAAGAAAATAACCACAAAATTCTAGTGCTTCAGGAATACATGGTTCATCATGAGACTAAATGTAGCCAGAGCATTAGTAAGTCCAAAAGGCATTACAACTCATAATGACCTGTTTGCGTGCAAAAAGCGATCTTATAGATATCTTCTTCAGCCACTCAACTCTGATGATAACCTGACTTAAGGTCAATTTTGGAAAAATACTTTGGCTCCTCTTAACTTATCTAAGAGATCATCCATACGTGGGATAGGATATCTATTCTTAACAATTTTATTATTTAAATCTTGGTAGTCTATGCACATGCAAAACGTTCCATTCTTGTTTTTAATGAGAAGAATAGGTGCTCTGGTATGGTGAACTACTAAGCCTAATAAGTTTCCTATTAAGTAGGATCTTAATTTGAGACTGGATTTCTTTTTGCTCTATAAATTTTGCTCTATAAGGTAGGATACTACCAGGGATAATGTCTATCCTATGGTCTTTTGGTCTAGAATTAGGTAATCCAGGAGGTAACGCATTCATAAAACAATCTAAAAATTGTGAAATACATGGTTCATGCAAGGTGTCCTTGGAAATTGGTTCCGAAGTAGTAAGGTCACTAACTATGACTAGATAAGTCTTTTCCTTTTTCCTCATAGCTCGCTTAGCTTGGGTATGGTTAAGGAGTGCACATCCACTAGATTCCCATAATCCTTTCAAACATACATTCACACCATTGAATACAAAAGATATTTCATGATAATCACGATCAATACGAGGATTATGCTCATGTCTCCATGGCATACCAAGAATAACATCATCATGAATTCAAAGATGCAACTAGAAAAGTCCAAGGTTGACTATATGGTTCAATAAATAAAACTACATCTTTCACTTCCTTACTGCAATTATACTTTGTTCATTGAAAAGCAATTTTGATTTTATACTTTGAAGGAATAGCATTCAATTTAAGAGCATGCACAAGATTAGTGGAAATAAATTCATTCGTATTGCCATCATCATGTAATATATTTACTTCCTTGTCCTTAATTTGTTCTTTCATTTTTAAAAGCATATGAAGTGAAACTTGTTTTTCAATAGGTTTAAGCATACCTAGATCATCTGAAAGATCTTCATGTATGGAATTACCCTCTTACTACTTGGGAGAGAGGTTACATCCTCTCTATCATCTTCGTCGTCAATCATGTTGACTTATACGGTTGTTGATGGCTTCTTCTTCTCTGGGAAATTGGGTGTAATATGTCATCTTTGTCAATAATTGTAGCATGTCACAACTCGAGGTATAAGATCTTATTTCTTCTTTGCGTAATCACCCTTCTTATTATTGTTTTTTTGAACACCATGATTGTTGTTATTGTTAGAAACACCTTTGGTATCATTGGTGTTGTCAGACTTACAAAAAGGAACAAACTTTTAGCATGAGATCCTTAAGGTGGTTTGTTGTCCCTTGGAACTCCATTCTTTTGCTCATAATTATAAACCAAAGAGATTACCGTTGAAAGAGAATGTGGTTGGAACATATTAATCTTTGCTTGAAGAGTAGATCTTAATCCAGTAATGAATTTGTGTTTTTGATCCTTTGATCTCACTCATTCAATGGCTTGGAGTTAGATGAGAACTTGTCAAAACTTGTCCACATATAACTGCACGGTCTCTTTGTCAAGTTGACAAAGCATATCCCATAGTTAACATGCTCTTGCTTTATATTGATGTGGCAAAGAAATTCTTTTAATGAGCTTTTGAAATTTCTTCCAAGTTCTTGGTCTTTCACGTCCTTGCTTGACTGCATTCCTCCATAATGATGCAGTTTCGACCAAGTGATTTACAATGCTATCTTTCTCAAAAAATTCTTCCCCATAAAAATAATCATCAAGTTGGCTAATCCATGATAACATCGTTTTTGCATCCTTTTGAAATTGGAAAGCCTTACAACTGATTTTGTTTCCTTTTTATTGCTCTTGCTCACGAAAAGTTTTTTCGACGGTACATCTAATGTTAAAGTCAGATTCAACACTTCGAGATCATTTTCTATTATTCCTGTTAGAGATTAGTTCTTGCAATTCTATTCTCTTAGCTCATTCCTCATTTAATTGAGCTTGAAGAGATATAAGTTTCTCGGAGATAGAAGGTCGTTGAGGGTTTGACATGATGAGGAATTGAGAAAGAAAAATAAAATTGTTAAAATTTGATAGTAATTAAGATAAGCAAGAAAACAATATGCAAAGGGTAGTACTTACAGTCCTTGTTTCGAATTTTGTTGAAGTCGTATGTTGTTCCAATTTTTATGGAGCAAGAATCACAACTTCAAGTGTCACAAAGTCCGTAAAGTGGTGTAAGCTTTGAGAAAGAGTTGTTGAAGAAGTCCTCCAATGTATGAGAATTCTTGATGCCCAAAGTGTCCTTAAAAAGCCCTTGCCCTTTGATAAAAGCTTTGCAAAACTTTTTGAAATTATTCTTTTCTAATAAGCAACCCTTTGGAAGTTTTTTCACCTTTGTATCTTTATAGAAGCTTTAAAGAAGTAATTCTTGAAGCTTGTATAGCTTTTTGAGCTTTGGCAAAAGATAAGGTTGGAAACTTTTATAGCTATTTGAGGGTTTTTAGAGGGGATCTTGGAGAGGGGTAGATGGAGGGTTGGCTTGCAGAGACCTCCATGGCTAGAGGACTAGCGAGAGAGGTATCGGAACGAGCAAATGGAAGAGAGAAAGGAGGGTTGTTTCGGGGCTATGTGTCTTCAATGTGGAGCGTGAACCAGGGTAAAAAGCAATGGGTGAGAGGCAATGAGATAGAAGACTTAATTGATTAATAGATGGCTATTTAATTAATACCACTAAGATAGAAAGAACCAAATATGTGAATGATTAATATAGACATATATATACAACCTATACCTGTACTTCAATTGTAACCTTAGTCAAACATTGAAATACATATACACAAGAAATATATATTTACATAAAGCCTATACCTATATTTTAGTTATAACCCTAGGCAAACATTAATCAATTAGATACATTTGGAAATTTATTAACACAAGAGCAAGCTTGAACTTGCAGAGAGAGGAGGGTGTGTGCAGAAAGAAGAACGGGGGCGATGAGGTGGGAGAGGGTCAAGTTTAAGACGAAGACGCCAGACTCGCCGGAGGGGCGCAAGTCTCCCGGCCGCAAAGGGGGAACAGCAGGGCCTGGCAAGCGATGGGGCCACACCTGCAACTCTGTCAAGAACCGCCGAGCTCTCTACGTCTTCGGTGGCTATGGCAAAGACAACCGCCAGACCAACGATGTCCACGTCTTTGACACTGGTAATCCCCCTTGCTGCCCCCTTTCTCTATACTTTTTTTTTCTTGCTCTTTCCATCTCCTTTCCTCCTTCCTTTTAATTCTGGAGTTTTTACTGCTTTTCATGTAAGATTTTCGCCCTGGTTTTTGGTGCCAATCTAGGGTTTTATTTGGAATTATGGAGTTTTTAGGATTTATGAGATTTTTCTGCGTGTTTTTTATTTCTTGTTTCCCACATTCTTTTGAAGTTTTTTTTTTCTTGGAGAAAAACAACTCGGATTTGAGATTTTGCTGTAAAATTATGGTTTTTTGATAAAATTCATGTAAAATTTCTGCCCATCTGGCCTTCTTGCATCTTACATTCTTTATTTTAGATTTTCATGTGAAATCACGGATCTTTGTACATTTTATATGAAAATTTTGCCCATCTGCTTGTTGTTTCACTTTCTTGATTTTCACATTTGTAAGAAAGGTTTCTTGTTGGGAGATATTGCAACTCTAATTTTAGAGTTTTAGGTAAAATTATTTGAGGATATATGTGCTTATGTTTTGGCTTTCTTGCATTCCTCATTTTTAAAAGATTTTTGGAAGCTCCTATTTTAGGGTTTTGTTTGGTTTTATTTGGGGGGTTTATCAAGAGAGGTGTTTTTAACATATTCTTTGTTTAATACCACATCAGTTATAGAAAAGCTTTTGTTTACTACTTCTTATTGGCTCTCTAATCCCAAGTCCTTTCTTCTGGGGCAGCAAAACAAACATGGAGCAAACCTATGGTAAAAGGCACACCTCCATCTTCAAGAGATAGTCACAGCTGTACGACTGTTGGGGCATCCTTATATGTCTTCGGAGGCACTGATGGGAAAAGCCCTTTGCAAGACTTGTACATATTAGACACAGGTATGTGCACACATGCACAAAGGTATGCACACTCAGAGAGATAGGTACATACATGTGTACACACACAGGCATGCACACATAGATACATACATGTGCACATGTGTGCATACATATATATAATACATACATGTGCACATGTGTGCATACATATATATAATACACACATACAGACATGCACATACTGATGGGAGAAAGCCCTTTGCAAGACATTTACATATTAGACACAGGTATGCGCACACATGTACAAAGGTATGCATACAGGTATGCGCACACATGCACGAAGGTATGCACACTCAGAGAGATAGGTACATATATTTGTACACACATGGGCATGCACACAAGATACATACATGTGTACATGTATACATATATATAATACCATGCACACACAAAAATATGCACACATACATCCATACACATAATACAATACGCACATACACTCACACATACTTACAGACACACATACCTATGGACATTCTCAAACATACATACGCATGTACATCAATGCACTAATGCATACCCGCACACAAACATATATGTACAGGCATGCATGCATACATGCCCACATATATTGTACTGAAAGCACAATATTGTGTGTTGTTCTTGGTTAATGATATCTGAGAAGATAGCATTGGTGATTTTAATAAAGAAATGTTGGGCCAAAGGAAAGGGCTTTTAAACAAAATTGCTTTTGATTTTTCTCATTGGTTTCTCATTTGTTTCTGTTTGGGCAGTCACAAACACATGGGCAAAACCACAAGTGGATGGGGATGGTCCGGCTCCCCGTGAAGGCCATAGTGCGGCTCTCATTGGTCACAAGCTTTTCATATTTGGTGGCTGTGGGAAGACTCTAGATGATTCAGAAGAAATATACTTCAACGATCTTTATATACTAGATACAGGTGCTTAGGAGATGAGATGGCTTGATTTTTACAATATTTAGATTCTTTGTGTGCTTCGTCGTAGTTTTCCAAAGATGAAAAGCTTTCGTACTGCAGTTAAGTTGCACTGGACAAAGGCAGTAACTGAAGGTACACCCCCAGCCCCAAGGGACAGCCATACATGCTCAGCATGGGAAAACAAACTGATAGTTTTGGGTGGTGAAGATGCATCGGATTCTTATTTGGCAGATGTTCACATACTTGATACAGGTGAAATCATGTGTGTGTATGTATGTATGCTTTTACTGATGCATTAAATGCTCATGCTGTGAGAAGTTGTGTCGGCTCTTACGAAAGCCTTTGATGGTCTCGCAGACACCATGGAATGGAGAGAACTTCAAACCAGTGGGCAGCTCTTAACGCCAAGAGCTGGCCATGCGACAGTCTCAGTCGGAAAGCACTTGTTTGTTTTTGGCGGGTTCACAGATGATCGAAAACTGTTTGAGGATTTGCACATGCTCAATATAGGTGTGATTTTATGTGATATAGGTGTGATTTTAAGTGAAGAACACATATGTTATTGCTTTACGAATACTGTTGGCATTGCCTCTGTATGTGTGCACATATATATACATAGTTTTTCCATACGGCAACCATACGTCAAACGCATACGGGTATGGAAGTGCGAAAAAAGTACGGTTCACACTCCCAAGAAATTCCATACATTGGATACCATACGGCACCCTAAATTTAAGGCAAAACATGCTACATATGACACAAGAAACCAAAGAAACTTGAAACTGCAAAGATTTTGGGATTAGAAAAAACATAAATGATGTAGAGCTAGAATCCAAACTCTGGACTTTATATTATTGTAACTTGTTTACATCATACATGTATGATCAATGATGTATCATGTAACATGTTACATAAGTAGGGACTAGGGAGTGTGGAGTGGGCAAATGCCAAAACCTGTCACTTGTAGGCATAGTTTTTTCATACGGCAACCATACGACATACGTGTATGAGTCTTGAACTATGAAATAAGTATGGTTCAAACCTTGAAGAAATTCCATACGTAGGATTTCATACTTGATTCTTAAATTAAAGGGTAGACATGCCATTTTCAAAAAAGTGAACCATGAGAGACTTAAAGTATGTGAAAGCCATGATAGATGGTCTATCATGGTTTTCACAAATTGACCATGTTTCATCCGTCATGACTTTCACACATTGACAACTAATCTCTATGTCTAGAGAAGATGCAAAACATTTTCTTTTTTGGCTGGAGTATGAAAAGTTTTTCCATACGTGACCATACGCATACGGGTATGGAAGTATGGAATATTTTCCATACAAGTATGAAAAAAACTATGTATATATATATATATATATATATTTTTCCGGGAATACCTGTGTGCATATTTACTGGAGCTTTATAGGGAAACACTATGTATGTATGAATGTGTGGCAGCTTTTGTCTATGGATACTTGGATATGTATGTGCGTGTGCGTGTGCATGCATATACATTTATCTCTCTTGTTTGAGATCGTTTGCCTCTCAGCAATGATTGATTTGGGTGGATGCAGAGACTGGTATTTGGAGCAAGGTCACGACGGAAGGTATAGGGCCTTCTGCCAGATTTTCTGTAGCAGGGGACTGCATAGATGCCAGATCAGGAGGAATTCTTGTTTTTATTGGTGGATGCAATGAGAATCTGGAAGCTCTTGATGACATGTATTATCTGGACACAGGTAATTTACAACTTTCCTCTACTATTTACATGGGTATATATATGTATGTGTGTATTTATTCAACAGGCATTGTTTGGCTGATCACACAATGGAGGTTTTGAGTTACCGTACTGATGGTTAGTTAGAATGCAGAAATGCAGTTAGAGAAGGCACAAGATGAAAGGCCAGAGAAATTCTCATTGCGGAAAGAGCTCAAGAGGAAGAGGCAGGAGAACCAGTTAGTAGTAAAAAGCCCAGAGATTGAGAAGCAACTATCTCCCACCATTGTCATGAAGCCTTCAGGAACCTTGAACGCCGTTATGCCTGCTTCGTTACCTGCATCTCCTGCAGTTGGTATGTGCCACCTCTATAATTAGAGATCTTGTTTACCAAGTTAAGTGTGTTGTTGCCTTTGTTTTCTTACTTACATTGATAGTTGTTTGCAAGTTGTTTGTGACTTGTCCAAAGGTTGGATACCTAAGCCGGGCAATGATAACAAGTAGTCTCACGCAAATAGACATAGGCATCACAGTTGGGTTGG
The DNA here is from genome assembly GCF_041138505.1 of Cibotium barometz. Classification (NCBI taxonomy): domain Eukaryota; kingdom Viridiplantae; phylum Streptophyta; class Polypodiopsida; order Cyatheales; family Cibotiaceae; genus Cibotium; species Cibotium barometz. The sequence goes on along the minus strand of NC_141057.1, from coordinate 32,887,386 downwards.
TAAAGAAGACTTTTTAAAGAAAATATACTTTAGGGTATCTGTTCTTCCTCGAATGTAAGCCATGGACAAAAGGCAAGTTCGCGCCCACGGGAGAGCAAGGGAGGCGTCTCTCTCTCTTTTCTTGGAAAGTGTTAAGGGGATGATGGATGTGTGATAGGCGTCCTTGCTGCTTTTTTTTTGTAGAGAGGTCCTTTGAATGAGATAATGCACGTCTTGGATGTGAGTGAGGAACTTGGAGGGGACATATGCCAAATCAAGTGCATGAAATAGATCTGTTGCTAGTTTGAAGTAGATTCAAAGAAGAAGCTTTACTATTTGCAGGTCCTGCTGTTGACAAGTCTTCACTCTACGAGTTCAAACCAGCTGAAGAGAAGATCTTTGAAGCCAAGATAACGGATGTGTTCCACTATGGATACACAATTGAATCTAATATTGATGGAAAGCTACTGCGGGGTCTTCTCTTTTCTTATAAGCCAGGTTTCGCACATGCCGTCCATGCGTATTTCACCAGGTCAGTTTTCCTAGGTCAATGCAGATAGTCTGCAGGGTTGTGATAAGATTACTGTTTCAAATCCCATATGTGAATCTAATGCTTTTCTGTGCAGGAAAAAGCTGTCATCAGATGCAAGTGCAGGCAAAGTAAGAGATGAGAGGAAGACCAAGCTAAAGATAGCACGAGCTACAAAACATGCTGTAAACAGGCCTGATAGTGGGCAAGGTGTATCATCGGATTATGTGAGTGGTGGTGAGAGCTTGGTAACACCTCCCAAGCAGTCTGTCAACTTGAATCAGCATCAACATTATACGGTAAAACCCTTGGGCATAATTTCCATCGAGGATGGGTGAATTAAGCTGTAATTAGGTTTTTGACACTAATGCTCTTCCAGCAACCACAAACACAACCAGAATTGCAGTCACAGCGGCACCCACATCAGCATCAATCCCCACTACATCAGCCCCTTCTCCCACATCAGTATCAGCCCCAGCTGCCGCAGCTGCAGCAGCATGCTTCTGCTGTCCCTCATCAGCAGCAGCATTCTTCGGCCCCTTTTCCTCAACATCATCAGCAGCAGCTGAGAGTGCCCTCGTCTGCTCCTACCTCAAGTGTCCTGCAGCAGGATTCAAGGCACTTCATGGGATCTGGATATGGAGGACTGCCACTTCCATCAAGTGAAGCCTCTCTTCATCAAGCTTCAGGGCAAGGTGCTGGCATGTTTGCGATTCACAGTCTACCCTCTTCTGCACAAGGTTGGCTGTTTCTGAAAACTCCGTCATGTATGTTTCTTGTATGTTTCCTGATTCCTTGCTAACCTTTCTGCTGCTTATAACTTCAGGCTCACAACCTTCTAGAGAACCGGCTCTGCAAACAGACCACCAATAATAGAAAGCGATTTCAGCAGGCTCATTCATTCAACTAGATTCTGGTGAAGGCATCATTTTATATGATTGGTCTTCCATTTAGTTTGCAGCTTCGCTTTTGATCTGATGTATGTCACCAGCAGTCAGGGTTTGTTTTCTTCGGGTTGCTGAGCAACGAGGGAAAATCTCCACTACGATGGCTTTCCTTCGTCTATTTTGCCAGTGATACGTGTTTTTTGGCACATAATTTTGCTTGAAGTTGTAAACATGGTAAATCATTTTTGTAATTTAGTCAGGAGAAATGGAAGTTGATTTTGGTCCAGTTGTGACCATAACTGCACAAGGTGTTAGAAACATCAGGTATAATAAGGGTATGGTTAATAGAAAGCACTGAACAGGATAAGGTTGGGTTGCATTTTTCTCAATTAAAAATGTGTATAGTGCATACATGAACAAGCGTAAGGGCTACATGGATGAGGCTCAGGGGCTCATTAAGGTCTGGGACAAACTGGGTTGTGAAATAGTTGAAAGCAGAATCAGCGTTAAGTACGGGGACATTCTGTATGGAACACCTTACCGTACGCATAAGTGGTCAGTACCTATATGCATTGCAATTATCTATATTCCTTTTCTTGAAAAAGTGAATGCCAACATAATTCTTATAAATTGGTAAAACATTTAATTTCACCTCAGTCATCCCATAATCAAGTATAGGAGAAGACCAACTTTCGTCATGAGGGTATTCGAAAATAAATGTCACATTAGCCAAATTTAGCACACGAGTCATTGTATGACTCATGATAGAGAGAGAGAGAGAGAGAGAGGTATTCTAAAATAAATGTCACGTTAGCCAAATTTAGCACACAAGTCATTGTATGACTCATTGAGAGTGAGAGAGAGAGAGAGAGAAGACCAACTTTCACCACGAGGGTATTCTAAAATAAATGTATGACTCGTGCTTGAGAGAGAGAGAGAACAGTCAACTTTCGAGAAGGGCAGCCAATGCATAAAAAGTTTGCCAGAAGGATAGCTCCTCATTAGGTCAAGGATAATTATGAGAAAAGCTTGCGAGAAAAGCAATGATGGTCAACTCACAACAGCCTGCCCCTTGTTCTCCATTGTTTGAGGTTCTTTGGCTGGGGTCAGATGCATCAGGTAGAAGTTCCTCGGATTTCTGATGCTTGTAAGCTGGGAGGGGAGATGGACCATTTTAAGTTTTTGCGAACACCACTAGTCCGGAAATAATTACTTTGTCAATGAGGGAGAAACTGCTCGTCAGGGAGGAAGATAGAAATGATTTGTCTGGCAAAAGGAATGGTACAAGGTTGTACCAGGTGAGGCTACATGATATTTCATTATGAGTGGCTGTTGGCTAGCATTTTTACTCAGCAGCAACTGCATGTAGGCCATGTGGCCATGATTTGTCTTCAGGCTTGTTGCAGCTTGCCCACCTGGCCAAGTTGCAAAATTACAATGCGTCAAATCATCAAATATGTACACACTAATAAGGGTAAAGAAATTTGAAGTACAGGTAGAGCAATAGCACACAATCAGATGACTTATAAAGTCTAGAGTTGACAATGGGCTCAGAGTGGTTGGAAATTTGGCACCTGTCTGTCTTAGTGAGGATTGTGCTGATTACGTAATGCATATGATGCAATTTTGGTACACCTGACAGGCAGTTCGGGTGATGTAATAAATAAAGAATTTGTTAGATTTGACACACTGCTAGCTTAGCATGGAGATAATGAATACCTGCAGAATGCCTGGATGATTTGGAATAAAATTTGCATTGACGTGTGTGGGTCTGCCGTTTTCATTTCTCTTCAATTATAAATGACTTATCTAAAAATGAGGGTATCAGCCATTATGCAAATCTTAATATTATCATCCTTTATTTTTACTTTGGAAGAAAGGAAAATTTGGAGTTCAAAGTGTACTTCTAAACATGCTTCACACACACACACACACTCCGGCAAGTGGCCCAATGGTGTTCTAACCTATGGCATCTTGCCAAGTTACTAAACCTATTCAATCGAGCTAATGTGTGCTGGTACATCAACCTAAGTTATTGAATTCAATTGAGTTATAGAGCTAGTGCTTGTTGATAATCATTTGATACAGTGTGGGGCAATCTTAATTGCAACTCACTAGTAAGAAGATGAACATTTAATACGTCTACTCATTGTCAAATACTTTGATAACTAATAAACAATACACCACCTTGTGTATTCAAAAGATAAAATTCACTTAGCTTAGTGTGTTTGAATTCCTCTGTGAACCTTTTCCAAGAATGCCTATAACTAATATACACCCAATTTGAATGTAGCATGAAAAAAAACCTGTTCGTAATTACGAACACAAAGCCTCATCTATGTATCTTTATATGCACAATCATCTAAGCTATGATTCACTAGAATGCTATGCAATCAATCCTTATGCATATGGCTATCCATTTGTATCATACAATGTATTTCATTTGTAACATTCCCTTATTTTTCCCATGTCCCTCCACCTTGATTTATTCCACCCTCCTTCCACCCAGACCAAATTTTCATATTCTTGAATCACCCTAATCCAAACCCCCTTGTTGAATTCCTCTAGCCTTTGAGAGGAAAATCAATCATCGTTCACTAAGCCTACCTTACCCCCTTGCTAGATGCCAATCTTCAACAATCTCACCCCCTTACATTCATTTGCAAGCTTCTACCTGCATTCTTCTATGCATCCTTATGTCGGTTGCCTTTTCAAAGAGTGTGTGCTTGGCTTGCTTTACTATGTAGTCGATTTTCCCTCGTTCCTAGTTTGCCTTGCTACTCACACCTCGATCAACCCTTGTCTTTGCTTACACACACCTCTACTATGTCTTATCAACACCACTCAAAAAATCACGTGTCTGAAAAAAATTACGACAATGACAATTCTCTCTATACACCAAATGTCATTGTAAAGTGCAGAAAACCCAAAATTGAACAAAGGTAGTTTGAATTGACACTATCCAGGATGTCTGCAAAAACCTTACAACATGCGAACGAGCCTTGAAATGCCTCAAAACACATAAAATTTATGTTACCATTAGTTAACAACACATTATTGGCTAAACCTTCTCCACCTAAGAGGATAGCTCAATTTGAGACAATCAAAAGAGTAGCTTGAGAAGAAGATAACAAGGGGGTGAGCGCTAAGGGAACCTGCTCTAATACCAATTGTTAGAGTGGAGATGAAGGTAGCAACACACATAGAGATGCATCAAGCAAAGAGAGATAGAAAGAAGCATAATACTCAAAGTAGATTGATGAGAATGAGTGAAGTACAAGTGAAGTGACATAACAAGGAGAGAGAGAATAAAGCATAACACTCAAAGTGGATTGATGAGAATGAGTGAAGTGACATGACACGAAGAGATAAAATAAAGCATAACACTCAAAGTAGATTGATGAGAATGAGTGAAGTAAAAATGAAGTGACCACACACTCATAAGAGTGTGTACAGCTCAGGGAAAAAACCCCCTAAAGAGTAAAAAATTACCCCAGCCCACTATTAGCCTATGTCCACAAATCACTACCATATAAATGGCTACATCACAATAATAAGTGGTGCTAATGGGTTTACCACATTTGTAGCTTGAGTCCACAAACCGGGTGTGTGAACAGTAGGAGGGTGTCAATTTTTGACAAATGTATCCAATGTATTATGTCACTTGGTGGTATGTAGGTTTGTTGCTTTGATTTTCCTTTAACTATTTGTTATGAGTCTAACAAATATTGATATATGTAGTCCTTGCTATCATGTCAAACTCTTCAATTCACACATCTCTATCCATAGGGTGTGTTTCTCTTATGTAAAGAGAAACCTTTATTATTTGCTATGTTTTCAAAGGTAGATGTGATTTGAATGCACACTAGCATCACTTTATGTTATAGTAACTATACATTTATATTATACTATTAGAGATCTCAAAATCATTACATACCAGAGGAAGAGACTCTCTTTCTTATATAAACATCATAACTAAACATGAAACATGGAGGGGACCATTGTGGGCTTTCCCGATTTTCAACATCATACTAGTATAACACATGGAGAGAGCCATCAACAAGCTTCCCTAGCTTTCAACACCATACTAGTATTCATTAGAGGAGATAATTTGAACAAAGTTTTCTTTCAGAGAAGAAGAAGCCCAGTCCATAGTCACACCTAAATCCTTACCATCTTTGACCATATCCATGACACTAAAGACCTAAAAGGTGTGCTTAGTATATCTCCACTTCTTATGCTTGAATGTGACCATAGTCTTTCATCAGGCTCCACCCCCAGGGACATGAGCCCAATCATCAGACATCTCTTCCTCATCCACGTCAATGAACTAGAAACCCTGCAAACATCAAGAGTCAAAATCTACTCCATGCCAATCTTCATCTAGAACTTGTCAAACTTGCTATGATTACCTAAAAATCAGTCTCCTTTTTCCCATTAGTATACACAAATGATTGACAAACAACTTTACATAACATCAGCAAAAATAACCACTTAGCATATGAACTATGATTTCCTCCTTCTCCATACATAAGATCCTTCCCTTGAACATCATACTTCCCACAACACTATAAATCTCATTAAGCCAAAAGAGTTTGAGACTCCTGAGTAGGGCTGAGTAGGGCAAAATTTCTTGCCTAAAGCCAAGTAAGACCATGACACTCTAAAGCGTACATCTCTATATGTTTGGTCCATAGAGAAGGGCAACCCAGAGTAAGTGCCATGTGTTCTTTTTAGTAGTCAAGCATCTGGGGCATCTTCCTCTAGCCCATCTCATGTTACATAATTTCTCACCGGTAGTAGATGGAGCACCCATCACGCATTTCCATAAAAACGAAAGTACTTAAGAGGGATTCGCAAGCTCCATAGATCCTTCCATCTCTCCTTGCACAAGTGCAAACCCCGGTTCAGTCTCCAAATTTAATTCACTCTATTAACATTGCATACATAGAAGACTATCTCCTTGTAAATTTTATTAGTGATACATCTGCGTGACCCCCCATTATAGCACTGGTCTTTAAGCCAATGCTCACTATTAAAGAGACATTAGTGGAAACCTGAGCCAATTTCAATATTTTCATAACCTTCTTAATAAACTCAAGTCTCTATTATCACTTCTAATCATTTTAATCTGTTTAAGCTACCTCTAGCTTGCCACTTTGACGTTGTCACGGGATCTAGAAATACTTGAAGAAGAATAATACAAAACTCAAATAATACAAAGAATATGACCATTTAATAGAATACAAATTAGGTGCAATCTCCCTCCTCAAGCTTGTAGCTCCCACTTCCACAACTTGAGTATTTAGAGAATTGTATTCCATAAAATAGCCCAAGGAGCTAATAATAGTTGTGCGTACAATTTGGGCTTGCTTTTCTCACTTTTGGGTTTTTCTTTACATATTATTAACCACATCAAAGTTCCTAAGGTTTGTACATATCAAAACCTTTGTCCAAATATAAATTTTAATAGGCCTTTACACATGAAATAACCTTGTGCACACTCGCACGTAAAATAATTCTAGCCACATGAAAGGCTATAAATAATTTATGAAATTCTAACACATGATTTAGCAAAATGATCTTTATCTTCACGCCACCGCTCAATCCACCATCCATATGACACCTCCAATTGGTACCCTCGTATAGTGCAACACCTTAATCGGTACCCTTGCACATCTCATGCCATGTGACACCTAAATTGGTATTCTCGCACATCTCGTTACCTATACTCATAGACACATCTCGTTACCTATGGTGGATTGTTGGTATGTGGCATTCGTGTCATCGCTCTCATAATACCTTCCCAACAATTGGTTGACAAAATAACCTTGGGGACCAGATCGAGGCATTCTCGACATAATTGTCCAAATTGCTTCGGTTCAACATGTGTAGCTATTGGATAGTGAAGATGGAAACCATGATTAGGAGACTCTCTCCCAAAGCTTGACGACTTTGAGGATTGGTTCCATGTCTTGGCCACCATGGACACTCTTCCACAAAATCACGGAACAAGGTTTACACGACTGGGCGGGTAGGTACATGTTTATGCTTAGTGCAGTACATCCCTTTTGGGAGCTAATAATAACTTTGATCTTGAGGATTAGCTATAGTAACTCATCTAGAGTGAGGACTCCTCTGTAGAAAGATCAACTTTTGTGTCACCCATAATCACCAAGCCAAGAAGGAGAAAACCATATAGAAAGCCTAAGAAGTATCTTCTCTCCACAATAGAGATGGATATTCACTAGCTTTGCTTTGCTGAGGCTATAGATTCACATGAAACCTACGCTCACATCGAGATTGGGAACCAAGACAATGGCCTATAAAAGTGAGATGAGGAGCCCATAAGCTCCAAGAAAGCTAAGATCTATCGTGCTTAAGCTTAATAAGGTCAAGGCTAAGGAAAAGAGGGAAGAAAAACTCAAAGAGCTCGCCGAACAAGCTAAGCTCTATAAATGTGATGAGGAGCCTATAGGCTTCAAGCAAGCTAAGCTCTATCATGCACAAGCTTAATAAGGTTAAGGCTAAGGTAAAGAGGGAAGAAAAACTCAAAGAGCTCGTTGTTTGCTGAGCCTCAAGAGGGAAGATTTGAGTTAAGCTCTCGAGTACTTTAAGTCCTATAACATCAAGGTTAGAGTGGTACATGGCAAGAAAGCTCAAAGAAGCCCGAACAAAGAGCTATACACTTCATATGGCATCCCTGCCCAAGGTCAAGGAAGTAAATCTTTCTATCCCAAGTGGCTCTCACACCCAAGACATGCTCTTCCAAATCCATAGGAAAAAGGAGGAGAAATGAGAGGGTGACATCAATAAATGAGGGCCTCAAAGCGGGCCACTTGACAAAAGAAGACCAAATAGGCCGTAGACCCCTAAGCGTACAAATCTTATACATGTAGCAAATCTCCATGATTCGACCAAAACAAAAACACTTGTGGAACCTACTTGCCTTGCACTAGAGTCCCCCCAAGAAGACCATCTAGTGGCATGGCCAACCTTGGTGAAGACTGTGACTAGCCACAATGCTTTGTCTTGGGAAATGTGGGCCTCGTTAGGACACCTGCCCCTCACACCTTTTGTAGCAACCATTACCACAATAAACAATTTGCAATCCATGATCATTGAAGAAGAGTTTTTTTATTAAATCTAACCATGCATCATGTAAGTTTTAGATTCCCTGCAGCAGCAGCAGCAGCAGGCAGTAGGTATAATGAGAGAGTGTTGGATATTTCAGAGTTAATCTGGAGTCTAGTCTAGTGTCCTTAGTGGTGTGAACACCCCTTATTTAGGTCTAAGTCAAAAGACAAAGGCCTTGGTGCCTATAAAAGCATGTACTTGGGTCCTTCATTCATATAGATGAGTATCATTCAAGTTGTGCAATATCTCTCTCATACTTGAGCTATATTGCTTCTCTCTCTCTCTCTCTCTCTCTCTCTCTCTCTCTCTCTCTCTCACACACACACACACACACACACACACACACACTCCACCATGATAATAATATTTCATCCTCCATAGCTCCATGTGTGATCATGTTTCTGATCATATAGGTGTAATAATATATTTTCTAACTGATGTATATTTTTATTTAAAAATTTAATATCATAAGAGTATTTTACATACATATGCATGAATTATCTATAAATTATATATGTATATATGTATATATATATATATATATATATATATATATATATATATATATATTACATGCATGTGAGACTATGAATGGATGCACCCATGCATGGGAAGTAATGATGACATGGAAACTCGAGTTGATGATGTGGTAAATCAAAATGCTAATGGGGCATACAGTGTGTGACAAGTGGCACACCAACTTAAGATGATGTGATATATCCATGGGTAAATGTTTTGATGACACAGACTAATGATGTGGTAATTTAAGTGAGGTGGCAGCTCTCCCTCCTTCATGATGTGTTAATGCATGTGACATGACATCTAATGAGGGAGCATGCCATGTCATCAATTAAATTATGCATGGATTATCTATAAATTATATATATATATATATATATTATGTATGTGAAACTATGAATGGATGCACCCATGAATGGAAGATGATGATGATGACATGGAAACTCGAGTTGATGCTGTAGTATATCAAAATGCTATCGTGACATACATGTGTGTGACAAGTGGCACCAACTCCAGGTGATGTCATATATTTTGATGACACAGACTAATAATGTAGTAATTTAATTGAGGTGACAGTTCTCCCTCCTTGATGATGTGTTAATGCATGTGACATGGCATCTAATGAGGTGGTATAGTGAGGTGGCATGTAATGTCATTAATAATGAGGGGGCATAGTAAGGTGGCACATTGAGATGATATGTTTAGGTGGCATGTAATGTCATCTAATGAGGTGGCATGTAATGTCATTAATAATGAGGGGGAATAGTGAGGTGGCATGCCATGTCATCAATGTTGAGGTGGCATAGTAAGGTGGCACATTGAGATTATATGTTTAGGTGGAATGCATGCCATGTGTAGGTGACATGTCAGACATGTGGCCACATGCATGGCCACCTAAGGGGTCTCCACCTAGGTTTGGTACATTGCCTACCTACTTAGACTTGGGTTTAGGCTTGGAAGGGAAGAAACTACTCAAGTAGAGCTTTTTTCACATAAAATGTATGAAAATAGACCTTTTCTTACTCAAATTAAACCAATTGTTTTTTCTATAGATTCACCATGATTAGCACTACTTACTCACATAAAATTATTACATAATCACGTAAAAATAATTTTTATAATTAATTTACGAATTATATTTAGTTGCTCTAAGACTTTAAAGTAAATTTCCAATGGAGATCTCGAAAAATCTAACCCCGTTAAGAATGAAATTTGACCATATAGTCACATTGTCCTCATAATTGTCTATCCTTGGATCATTCAATCAAGTAAAAATACATTAAAAATTTTATATAAAGATGTGTTGTACAAAAAAAAACCTTTTTTGTATACTTTCAAAACATATAATAATTAATTTAAAATAGAAATTACATGCAAAAATTACTCAATAAATTAAGTTAAGATCTCCATTTTATGCGTTCCTTGTGTGCAAAGAAGGAATGGAATAAGAGTTGAAACAAGGAAGTTGTTAACATTTTATGATCATATGGTCTACCTATCTAAGTTTGGGACATGCCATATGTACTATATTTGTGACACAGGAAATTTGGCATTTGAAATTTCTAATTTTCGATTGGATCGTATGTTTACGTGCATGACTAAGAGTGTGATGTTTCATCAAAAAAGCTCAACGTCAAATTCCTTTACCAAGTGGGCGAGATTAGCAAATTTTAGTAAAAAAATGACTATTTTTTGCTTTTAAAAAAACTGGGAAGGTCATCCAAAGTGAGGACCCTTATTCTACAACCACCCTCTAAGAAGGCAAGGCCAAATGATACTTATTTTAGCAAAGTTAAGGTAAGCTATTGGGTTGAACAAAAGCTAAGATCAAAGAAGCTTGGAAGGATATGTAGATGACGAAATTGTGTGTAATGCACCGTCCTTGTGTAGCCCTAGAGAGTCAACCAGTGTTTGCAAAAAACATTTTTTCCAACAATTCAAAAAACCTTTAGCCTCAAATTTCTATAGGTTTTTTCCTAAAATTTAAAGGTTTTTAGCAAAACTATAACTAAAATCCCTTAAAATGTATAGGTTTTTGAGAATTGTTATTTTGAAATTTGAAGGTGATTTTTCAAAATTTGCCATTCACTTGATAGTAAACCTCCGTTTTTAGTGAACACTGGAGTCAATTGATACACACACACACACACACACACACACACACACACACACACACACACACACACATACACATATATATAGCCATGCTTCCTTGTTGTTGTGACGATAATTCAAGCAAATTCTTGGAATAACTCCGACACCAACTTTGCCATGCTTCCTTGTCGTGATAATAATTCAAAAGAAGGATCCGAAGTAGTTGACGGATCCGGTGATCATCTGAATACGTCAACCCTAATCACTAGAAATCTACACCAAATGGAGTGGCGTGTAAAATTCTTCAAAGCAATCACATAGGTGCAAGGGTTAGGATGAGGATAAGTAATCAAACTAATTAATTAATACCCAAACAAAATTTTGGCACCCATATTATATTAGCTTAGGAATATTTGTGCATTAATTCATTCAACCCTTAATATCCTTAGTATCCTTAGTCATCCATTAGCTTAGAAATATATGCTCATTCAATAATTCCATCATAGATCTATCTATCAACAACAATTAATAGTGTAATTGATCATCTAGATTTTCAGATGATCATATTATGATGTTAGGGGGGGATTCTTAGAATATAGTAATACATGTTCATTTTCCTGTGTCTTATGTCTTGTGTCTTATGTTCATTTATCTCTATCTTGTGTCGTGTGTCTTATGTTCATTTATCTCTGTCTTGTGTCTTGTATTCATTCATGGACATTTATCTATGTCTTGTGTCTTGATTCTTGTGTCTTATGTTCATTTAATTATGTCTTATGTCTTATGTTGTCATCTTGTCTGATTATATTGTTTTATATAGTTCCTCATTATTTTAAGTTATCCCTATGCTAGTTATCCACCAATAGAATCTCCTACACTATAATAGGACCTAGTCCAACTTCATAGAAAATGCAAGCATAGGCCTCGAGACATTGTTGTTGGGATTGACTTGTCCTCAGATGCATGCACCTCACTAAACTCACTACTACAAGGAAATTGAGGCCTATATAAAGAGCTTAGAGAAAAATGCACGCATGTTCAAGAGCCAGTCAAGATTCGATCAAGCTCTCATTAAAAAGACAAAACTCATCATGGATCACCCATAGTGCATTTGAAGAAACTCGGACATTGTTTTAAAGATGATAAATGATTGTCATGATACCAATGGTATACAAAGGGGAAGAGTTAATACCAACAACTAAAGCCATTTTAGAACAACAATCTCAGATGGTGGTGTTGCTATTAATATAGTTACCTTGTGTTGTTGGAAAACTTAGGAAAAATCACAATGAAACAAGCCTAATGGGGTGAAACTTGCAAACAAGCATTAGGGGGCATTTGAACACATTTTGTGCCCTTTGCTAATGAAAGTAATTAGCAATGGACCAATAGGAATAGAGGATTGTGCACATTTGGTCTCCTTTAAATATAGGGAGGGAGACTAGCCTGTAGGGAAGGGGACTAGGCTTTAAGTACTAATAATTACACTTGTCCCTTTAAAAAAGTAGGGGGTTTAGGGTAGGTATGGTCCCACCATTTTTCGTGACTCAAAAAATCCTTAAAATTTTAAAATTTTCGAGATTCCCCCAAAACTCACCTCCCCCCAAAAACCCATCTCAAATTTCATTGTAGTCAAAAATTTCATTTTCAAGTCCGCTTTCCCTCTTGAACATCCAAATTAAACTCTTCCTCCCTTCCACTTCCATCTCTTTAATATCCATCAAGCCCAAAACCCTAATCTGCATAGCATCTTCACGTTTTCTTTATCTCATTTTCCCAATCCTAATCTTACTACTATAGCTTCACAATTGATATGGCTGCACCACGAAGAAGACCAAAGGATGAGATTGAGGAGATCTCACTGTATAATAAGAGAGATGATGATGGTGCTTAGGTGAGAGAGGCATTTTGCAAGGGTGATTCGGTTTTCCTGCAACCTACTGATATTGGTCTGCACACCGAGTTCGACGAGACGATATATAATGGAGCTTCATTGGAAGGGTCATTTAGAGGGATTCAAAAAATCGAGCAATGGAGACCTAGTGGCCATTGTACAACATGTGTACACGGTACGAGACATACATCTTCGTAAACAAACTCGATTCCCATGCAATTGTAAGTATCATAGGGAAGGAAGGAGGCTTGTGATATTACGATAGCTACATCTTTCATGTTTAATGATCTTATTTTTGGGTTGTAGATATTTTTCCTTCCAACTTGGTGAAGGAGCAACCATCACGAAGCCTTACCGGAACATTTCAAGCACTCCATGCAGACATTGGTGAGGCACTATTTTCTTGTAAAACCAATGCAGACCTTCTTAAGGAAAAGATCTTCTTTTATCGGCACTCCTATGTGGTGCCAATGCATGACGGTGGGTTTGGTAAGCTAGAGATCATCACATCTCCTCTCCACTCTTCTGTTGAATGGCCAACTCTTGATGCTTGGATGGTTATGGTCATGAAATCAAAGATGCTTTGTGACATACAAGGATCATTGAAGTTTGCAAAGCCATCTCGATTTGTGGGTCTTAGTTGGGTTTTCTAATTCATCTTTTTTCTAAGATATTCAATCAATTTACTTTCTCACAAACACTTGCCATGTTTGTGTGCAAGAAAGTACTAGGTGATGACATGGATGGTTGCCTTGCTTGGAGAGCAGTGGAACATTGTAGAGGGGCAGCATAAGGATGATACATTCAAGTGTAAAATAGTAGAGTCCACTGTTACATTTCAGTATCTTAAAGCCGTGCTACCTTATACATTCACTTTTATACGAATGGTGGATGAAGAAAAATAGTAGTTGGGTCCCATTGCACAGCGGATGACCAAGTTGTTTTGCCTCTTGACATATGCATTAGGTTGCCCAATGGTGTGGTGGAAATTGTAAGTGCAAGTAGGCATTGGAGCCTACTAAATAATAGGGAGCACCTCAATATCATGGGAAGTGAGGATATAAGTGGGGCACAGTTCAAGGTAAAGAATAGAAAGATTCGAATGCGAATGGAGTCGAAGACCTTGGTAGATGTTGATTGGGAATATGATTGTATAAGCATGACTTAATAAGAAAGCTTTGGAGTTTTTTTATTAATTCTATTTAGACTCTTGGGATTTTGTAAATTTACGTATGTAATTCATCTCAATGAAAAGTTTTGTCTTGTAATTACTATGCCTTTGTAAATTTTTATGTTGTTCTTTTAGAATTATAATATTTAGAGTTCTTTTTATGAAACCCTTTAACAGTTCTAATATTTTCCTTTTAGAGATGTACTCGAGTCACGAGATGACAATTATGGCACAATATCTCAAAACCATTACAAACTCAAGTACAAATGCGTTTTGAGTAAAAAACATTACAACATGAGAAGAGAATTTCTCAATCTTTACAAACAAGATTATAAAATTAGAAGAAAATTTACAAATATTTACAAGAGGGAGGAGAATGAATCTTTCTATTTTGTCTCCATATCTTCTGGTTTTGTCTCCTTGTCCCCCTTTGTCTTCTCTGGTTTTGTGGCCTCCTTTATAACCTTTGGTTATTCTTACCAGTAAACTTGAACTTGGGTTCCTTCTTAGCTTTCTTGCCAACACCCTTCTTGGCACCCACTTGAGGACCCCTTTTCTTTGAGGTACTTCCTAATTAATTTAGCACCCTTGGTTTCTTTATGTGTGCCTTGTTGAGCAGCACCCTTGTTTGTTTTTGTAGAGTTCCTTACTTAAACATAAAATGCTTTAGTGGTGAATGTATAAGCATTTTTTTCTTCTTCTTAGATGGAGAGGCTTGCCTTGGGGGTGGTGGAGAATCTGGATCATTTGGAGTAATTGAATTATTCAAAATAATATTGATAACTCTTGCACGAACACTCCACATCCAAAACTCGTGAGATCCAAGAGTCTGTCAAATTAAGAAAACTTCTCAGATTTAAGAGCCAAGAACTATAGAAAATAAGTTTAAAAATTAAGTAAAGATTTATTGCAAAAATAGTGGGTTTTAACTTAACCTACACTGCTATCAATCTTGGTATATTTAGATAAAAGATATTTCCACACATTGGCAATAACATGTGAGACCTTTTCAATCACCTCCTCCTCCTTTTCCTTTACCTCCTCCTCCTCCTCAGAACTCTTATCACCTGGCTTAGATTTCCTAACCAACTTTCTTTTCTTTGGGAGGGGAAGTAACTTCTTCAACTTTAATATCATCTGCCTTTGATTTCCTTTTCAATGCTGGGGGAATTTCAAGGATCTCAAAGGCTCTCTTATCCCTCGTTGGAAAGGGATGAAAAAATTTATCAAACCTGTACCTCACCTTACTAACAAGTGTCATGTCTCTGTCCATCAAAGTGACTCTTCTTGCATGGGTAGCACATATAAAGCTATCATTCTTGAAGTCTATAAGAAAGTTTTCACAAGATTCTTGAAGACGTGCCAGTGCACTGCTTTGTCATCTATAATGTCCTTGCCCTTTGATAATGTCACTTACTGTTCTTACAATTCTCAAGAATGGTGCCCTATGGACGAGCACATATGTAGCCTCATGTGCTTGCCTTATCTCAGCAAACAATTTCTTTTATCTCTGGAGGAAAGTTCTTGCCTTAGATAAATTGGTTCTACCCTTTACTTGTTTCTTCTCTAATGGTTGCTTAGAAGTTATTACCTCTGGCTCTTGCTTAGAAGTTGTTACCTCTAGCTCTTGCTTAGAAGTTGTTGCCTCTAGCACTAAATCTTGCTCTGGCACTGAACCTTTAGGAAGGGAGGGATCTGGGCAAACCATCCTCACAATTTGCTTTGTATGAGCCATACTGCGAGGAAGCTACGCCCAGGGAAGGTACACTCGTCGGGTGCTGTCCACCACGGTGCGATAAGAGAGATCGGAGTGTGCTGAATATGTCTACTCGTGCCGTGGGAGGAGGGCGAGAAGGCACTATCTAACTGTCCACGGTGTGATAGGAGGTATTGGAGCCTGCCGGATATGACTGATCGCGTAGTAGAGGGATGAAGGCGAGGAGTTGCTATCAACGGTGTGATAACTGAGATCTGACCCTGTCGGCGGATAGCCGTACTCGCACCGTCGAGGGAGGAGGGCGAGAACACGGAGTCCACGATGCGATAAGCCTGATTGGAGGCTGATGATGACGGATTAGTCTACTCGCGCTGTAGAGGGAGGATTGTAGAGATTGTGAAAAGTTACGGAAGTAATCACTTAAAAATACTCGCGCCGTCAATGGTACCCGACAAATTTTTTTTGAATATTTTCTCCATTTTATAGAATGTGATGTCAT
Source organism: Cibotium barometz (assembly GCF_041138505.1). Classification (NCBI taxonomy): domain Eukaryota; kingdom Viridiplantae; phylum Streptophyta; class Polypodiopsida; order Cyatheales; family Cibotiaceae; genus Cibotium; species Cibotium barometz. The sequence goes on along the minus strand of NC_141057.1, from coordinate 32,870,960 downwards.
CATTGTGAGGATGATGTAAGCCCTATAACATGGCACTCTAGTGATGATGTTAGCCCTACACGTGGCACAACGGCACATTTTGGTGATGTCAGCCCTTCACTTCCATCGTACATGTATGACATCAGCCCTAATAATATCTATATATAGTCGTCTCTTTTTTTAATTTTATTTTTTTTATTTCGGTCCTCCTTCTTTGCCCCTTCCTCCACACACGCTTTTAGTTCAACGTTCAGTTCACCATGCGATAAGAGAATTTGTTTCTAGTCCTCTCTTTGTCCTCGCGCCGTGGATTGGCTTCCTTCCCCCTTCACTCGTACCTACAATTCACTGTGCGCGGCGCGATAGGCAATTCCGCTTCTTGTTAGTTATTCGTCCTCGCGCGCCGTGGCCAGAATGGAGCATGTGGTTCAGGTGGTTCACTCCTATGATCCTATGGAAGATGTAGAGACACTTAAAGAGGTAAAAGATGAGCCTGGCGCTAATGAAAACCTATTTGATTTATTAAGGAGAGCTGGGCACGATGAACGTCTTCCAGATGTTGAGCTTATATTCAATGTGCCCTTTAATTTAGAATAAATTGTTAAGGACATGGCAAGCTCTATGTTAGGAAAGAGTGGGAGGCATATAGTAAATTTGTTGGTGCAAAAAATATAAATGAGGGATCATCACAATATGTTCACATGTCCACTTCGCCCTATCCTCATCTAAAAAGAAGAGCATGCCAGGCAAGTGGGATGCCTATTCAGAAGATAAGAGAGAGAGAGAGAGAGAGAGAGAGAGAGAGAGAGAGAGAGAGAGAGAATCTTATTGCAGAGGTTGGTAGGAAATGTGATTGATAGTAATGATTGAAAGAAATGAAATGTGGGGGGAATTTCAAATATGACTATTAAAGTGGAGTAAATAAGAATGAAAGCGTAGATAGCAGTGATCTTAGTAGGGGGTTTTAATAGCTAGAAAGAGAATCCTAGTTTAAAAATTAGAGAGATCCCCTACTTTTAGGCCCAAAAGTAGGCATCATTTTTATGAGCTTTGTCTCCTTAACCCTCAATAAAATTAGTCTTAATTCCTTACAATTAGGCATCCTTACAGGGCCCTTTTTATGCTCAAATGCCCCCTAATGAATACAACTAAACCAATGGGCAGCTTAAGAGACATGGAATTAAAAAAAAGTTAGTATGAGTTTCCATCAATTTTTTTGTGGTTTTAAATTTTTAGTAAGAGAGATATCTTCTTGCATACTCAAAGTATTACCCAAATAGCTTACCCATTTTTGAGCTCATCTTGGTCTTTCACAAATAAAGTTCCTCACTTGCCTTTAGGCTAAAAGTATAATGTTAGAAGGGGTCCTCTCACATCGAGCTAGGTGGGTTGAAAGACCCATTGAACAAGAGGAATATCTAGCTACCTTAAAATTAATCGTAAAGGATAAAACCCCAGGGTGGGATGGGCTATCAATGGAATTCTTCATTAATTTCTAGGAGAAACTTAAGAATCAAGTTACTAGGATTATTACCATGGTTTTAAGGGAAGGGAAACTAGAGAAGGAAATTAAAGATGGGATTATCAAGTTGATCCCTAAGTAACTATCTTGTAGCTCTTTTGATCATTAGAGACCCATTGCCTTGGTGAATGCTATTTATAAAATCTTAGTCAAGGTGATTGTAGAATCTCCCCTCTTTTGGTCATTAGAGACCCATTACCTTGGTGAATGCTATTCATAAAATCTTAGTCAAGGTGATTGCTATCAGAATCTCCCCTCTTCTTCATGATAGTTTGAGTACGAGGCAGTTTGGTTTTATAAAGGGTAGATCTATATATATATGCCAATATTATAAATGTATTGGTTGGAAAGGAATGGGCTATGTTCTAAGAAAAAATGTATCATGAGGTGCAGGAACACTAAAAGAGAAATAACAAAAGATAACAAAAATAATTAAATAGACAACCATAACTCCATTAACAAAAAGTGCAAGAAGTCTATCTTTATAAGTTACAAATGTCGCCAAAAAGGACATTTTGCTAAAGACTGTCCAACAAAAAACAAGAACAAGCTTCTATCCACATCCACAACTCACGATCAACATCTCAAGCAAGAGGGTATCACCATAAAAAATATAACAAACGACCAAGGCATGCATACATTTACTTCTTCCTGTAAGCACTTCTATAATATTTTCACAACATAAGAACCTTATAGATTCAACATTAAATTTACTTCGAATTTAGTAACTTAAATAAATTTTTAAGATAAAGAAAATTTGTGTTAGAATTTAATTTTAGAGGAAACTGACCACTCCATTGTCTCAAACTTATATTCTGAAGGAGTGATGTATGAAATTAATCTGGTGGTATGGGACATCAGATTGGTTTCATATACTTACTCCATACACATTTATGTCTTCTATCTTTTTCCATCCTATGTCTGTATGTGAAATTCACCTATGTGGTATAGGACACTAAGACTCGTTTCACATACATTCATTTGATTGGTTCATTGCATATGCATTATGTGTTGATCTAGTCTTCCACACCAATCATGAAGCCATCCTCTCATGCATTTATGCAACTGAGGATAGTTGCAACCCCAGTAAGAGGGAATGATATGAGAATTAACTCTTGTTTACTGGGAATTATATTTCTTATTTTACATATTGGGGACACCCATGTATACCGTGCCTGTTGGTGCATGTAATTTGATTTTTAGGGTTGCCAATATCTCATGACGACATTGGGATTAATTGATGTGTTTAATTAATTGTTTAACTAACGTGGATTGGTGTGTGCTCATATTGGCTGCTTTTACAATCACGTTTGGTGATTTGCTTGATGAAACTGATTTTGTTGCCTAAATATTCCATTGTGCGGCTTGCTTTTTAATTATCAAAGCTTACAATACAACATACAAAGGAAACAACTCTTGTTAAACACCTCTTTTTTCCTCTCTTTCTTTCTTTCCCTTTAAAAATAAAAATAAAAATAAAAATTTACACACTAAGGTTTAAAACCATATCTTTACACTCTGCAGGCCTGCGAGTTTTTTGTGTGTGGCGTCGGTTGTGGTTCTGTGCGTCATCATCATCAGCATCATCTTCTCTCTCTCCCCTGCAACACTCTCCTCCACGAATCTGTTACTGCTATTTATTGTGCTGGAGCTACTTGTCTCTGCTCTTGGTGTTACTCATAGGCGTTCTGTTATGTTCTTTGCTATTGGGCTTCTATTGTGATGACAATAGCTTCTATGCATCATTCTATGCTCTTAGGCCGCCTGCCTGCAGCCTTGTGTGCTTTTTGCTGCACATTAAACATAGCCGCTTGCTCTCTCTCTCTCTCTCTCTCTTCTCTCTTTGTTGTGTTGCTTTGCTGCTCTATGTGCAAGTGATAAAGCTTGAAATTGTTGAAGGCTACATAATCCCTTCTATCTCTGGTTGTTGCACAGTTTCTCATGAGTCCACGTTGTTGTGTGGTCTGCTATGCTTCTCCCCTTTGTCTAGCACACCCACAACTCCCTAATGCTTGCTTTCTCAAAAAAAAAAAAGATGCAACACTCTTTGCTATTACTTTGTGAAAAAACGGTGATATTAGTCCTCCTCCAAGATGCTAAGGAGGAGAAAATCCTAAGACTTAAAAAGCCTTAATTATTTACTAATGAAGACCTAAATCAATGCTAAGAGAAAGGATCTAAGCTATTGGTGGAGAGCTAAACCTAAGCTCTCATACCATGTTGAAATCATGGATCAAGCTCTCATACCATGTTGAAATCATGGATCAAGCTCTCCTAAAGACATAATATCTACCTAATGATAAACTAATCCTACACTAATCTACTCTAATGACATTACTAATCTAAGGTGGATAAAAATAAAAGAGACTCATTTTGACGAGTGTGTGCTAATTAAGTTTAGACTCAAGTTCAATTAGGTTACAAGATTGAAACTTGTACTCATAAAAAGACTTGAGATGTGCTTGAATTTCATTGCTCGAAATGTCCTCCTTTTATATGAGGAGAGTACAACTTAGCTTTTCTCTTGCATGTGGGATAAGTCTCACTTAGTGATGTGGCTTCTCACACTCAATCCATACTTTCCTTGTGCTCTTTGGCACCACATTTCTCAACATGGAACATCCTCAAGGCCAAGGGGGTTATTGAAAACGTTAAGCTTAAGGTCTTTTCATTGCGTTACCCATCATGCATTTGTTTGTAATGGACTTTTTGTGCTGACCAGATTCATATGATATTATCTTGGGAAGACCCTTCATGAGGAAAGCCAAGGTGGTGCACAATTAGGCATTAGACCTGTTAAGAAATGTGGTGCCAAAGAGCATAAGGAAAATATGGAGTGAGTGTGAGAAGCCACATCACCAAGTGAGAATTATCCCACATGCAAGAGAAAGGCCAAGTTATACTCTCCTCATATAAAAGGAGGACATTTCAAGCATTGGAATACAAGCACAACATCTCATGTCTTTTTATGAGTACATGTTTCCATCATGTAACCTAACTGAACTTGAGTCTAAGCTTAATTAGTACACACTCATCACAATGAGTCTTGTTCATTTTTATCCACCTTAGATTAGTGTTGTCATTAGTATAAGATTAGTGCATGATTAGGTGGATATTTTATGAGTAGGAGAGCTTGATCCATGATTTCAACATGGTATCAGAGCCATATTTTGCTCTCCTAGCTTAGTTTAGCATTTATGCACATTATTAGCACTTTCCTTGTCATCATTAGGATTTCTTAGGGTGAGTAGGGGTTTTCAATTCCCTCATTACAATAGGGTTTCTCTACCAAGTAGAGGAGAGCACTTAAGAAATTAGTTACAAAGCAAACTGTAGCGTAGTCAGCAGAGAAGAAGTTTTGCCATCCATAGGGAGAGAAAGAGAAGGTTATGCATCTGCTACAAACACGCTTCAAACGTAGAGAAGAAAGGCGACTGCAGCACTAGGCAAAATCATGCATAAAGCCATAAACAAAAGTAGTGCATCTCCAGTGCACTGATAAAGTGTGAGCAGTTCTATTCTACTCTGTCAGTATAAGCCAAGGTATGGCCCCTGAGAGGAAGCTGCAACCTGTGTTCTTGGCAAGGCACACACAGTCAAGCGCAAGCTGGGTAGCCACACATCGTAGCACAACAGTTGACAAGCACCGGCATACGGAGAAAATGGGCACATTGAAGAGAGGGAGATAAAGTAGTTATGTACAGCAACAAACAAGAAGACAGTTTCCCACAGCACCAACGAAGCTAAAAATAGCAGGCCCTCGCCATCATTGTTCGCCTCGTAGAAGAGATAAGGTGAAAAAAAAAAGCCATCTCTTAAGGGTGTGTTCACACCAAATGTGTTTTTCAAGCAAGTATAATTGGCCTATCCTCATGGGTTTCTCAAAAATCACCACTATGCGAGTCTACATCATCTCATGCATTTATTACCAAAATGGATTTCTGCAAGATAACAATCATCATCATCATCATTAATGTTCATCAAAAATTGTGTAAACCATTGTAAAAGCGGCCAATATGAGCACGCGACAGTGAGTTTCAAAATGAAGAGCAAATTTCTTGTAAAAATCTCGCAACCAAATGAGTATGCAAGTGCATGTGTGGATAAACAAAGCAAGTTTGCATTTACATCAAATGTAAACATGATCAAGCATCAACAAAGAAACAAAGAAGCTACTAACCACTACCCATTTTTAAAACAAAAAATTTCTTGTAAGAAAATCCTACTTCCTACAAAAAGTGCTTGTATCTAGCCTCTGGGACCAATGATATATCCAAGATAGAAATTCATCTCTCACCTAGAGCTAAAGTAGCATGAAGGGGGGGCGGGGGGGGGGGGTGCCAAAGTAGCACATGGGCCAAAGTTGCTCACAGCACATAGGGGAATGTAGAAAGTAAAAAGTCAAAACAAGACTTTGTAACCGACATCCAACCACCTTGAGTAGCCCAAAGATTTGGCACCAAGGGGGGGTGTTGAGAAATGTGGTGCCAAAGAGCACAAAGAAAATATGGAGTGAGTGTGAGAAGCCACATCACCAAGTGAGAATTATCCCACATGCAAGAGAAAGGCCAAGTTGTACTCTCCTCATATAAAAGGAGGACATTTCAAGCATTGGAATATAAGCACAACATCTCAAGTCTTTTTATGAGTACATGTTTTCATCATGTAGCCTAACTGAACAACTTGAGTTTAAACTTAATTAGCACACACTCATCACAATGAGTCTTGTTCATTTTTATCCACCTTAGATTAGTGTTTTCATTAGTGTAGGATTAGTGCATAATTAGGTAGATGTTTTGTGAGTAGAAGAGCTTGATCCATGACAACAAGACCAAGTGTATATACGAAAGGATTCACAAATTTTGAAGATCGATGTCTATACGTGGAAGGCACACCCCATGGAAGGGTAATTGTTTAGAGATAATTTGGTCATAACTGAACAAACCACATCCTTACAAGTCAGCTAGCTAGTTAGAGAACACTCACATGAAGAGGAAGAGAACGAGATGTAGGCATCGCTTCCACCTCCGCCGGACTTTAGTGAAAATTGGATGCATGTAATTGCAACCATAGATGTGTTGCCCCCTCCCCCCAGAGGAACAAAGTATGTTGAATGAGGAACCATTTCTACCACATCATTATGCATGGTGAATGTGCAACTCCTGGAAGAGGAAACATAGTATGAAGCCTCAAGCACAGAAGCGCCTAGGCCTAAAGGTCGTAACAACACTAAACGCCTTAGGAAGTGGCGGAAACAAAAGTGGTATATCGCTCAACGCAATGCCCTGTTGCAAAGTAAACCCACAGACGCCCAGTGGCTAAGATATCCCGAGGTCACCAAGGTGCACAATGAGTTCTCTAAGAACTGGGGTGAGGAGTTAAGTAACATCACCTTGGAAGGGAAACAAGAAGAGAAATCTACTCTTCAAGAACTTGATCTGCCTAATCTTCCTAGACTCAAAGAAGAAAATGAAATAAGACTTTGGTTGAAGCCGAGGGAGAGGCAAGGAAGGCGATGGCTTGGAAAGATGAGGATGATGATGACGATGAACAAGACCTGCACCCAATGCCAGACCATTTCAAAACTTACACTATTGATGAGAGAAAGGTAGTCCAATTGACGGCCAAAAGAGTAAAGGAGAATGGCCATTCCATGTCTTATGATGGACCAGCAGAAGTTAAAGAGGTAGACATTGTTGCTGAGCCAGGGGAGGATCCCAAACATGTCTACATTGCTAAATGACTTGACTGATGTTGAAGAAAAGGAGCTCACTACTCTCTTGAATTAGTTTAAGGATTGTTTTTCTTGGAAGTATACTGAAATGAAGGGTGTACCACTTGAGGTGGTTCAACACACTATCTCGATCATGGAGGGATCGAGACCATCTAGGCAGAAACCTTACCAGATGAATCCTAAATACATAGCTATTATAAAGGAGAAAATTGATAAACTCATAACGATGGATTTCATCTACGAGATTGAGCACACAGATTGGCTATTACCAATTTGTGATCGTCGTGACAAAAAAGAAACCTTACCAGATGAATCCTAAATACATAGCTATTATAAAGGAGAAAATTGATAAACTCATAGCTATGGATTTCATCTACGAGATTGAGCACATAGATTGGCTATTACCAATCGTGATCGTCGTGACAAAAAAGAATGGGAAGCTAAGAGTGTGTGTTGATCTCAAAAAGGTCAATGCAGCTACCAGGAAAGACCACTACCCATTATCATATACGAAGCATGTATTAGAACAGGTAGCAGGTGAAGAAGCCTACAGCTTCTTAGATGGTTTTTGAGGCTACAATCAAGTGTCCATTGCACCAGAGGAACAACACAAGACAACCTTTAACACAATGTGGGGGACCGATGCTTATAAGGTTATACCTTTTGGCCTCACTAATGTCCCTACAACTTTCCAACGATTGATGTGCACAGCTTTCAAGGACTACTTGCAAAAGTGGCTTGAGTTATTCATTGACAATTTTTGTGCACACTCATGATGGCCTGAACATCTGGCTTGCTTAAAGAAGGTGTTTGAGAGATGTCAATTATATCGCATTTTCTGAAACCCTTTAAAATGCCAATTTTGGGTTAAGCACGGTGTTATATTAGAACACATTATGTCTAATTTTGGTATTTCCACCAATGAGAGTAAAATGAAGTTGATTCTGGAATTACACCCACCAACAAACTATAAGGGTGAGCAATGGTTTATGGGACATGCTAGGTACTATCGAAGATTCATCATATTCTAGGCTGAAATTGCCAGACCATTGTATAGACTGCTCATAGTCTTTGAATGGATTGAAGAGTGCTAACAATGATCTGTTAAAAAATGTATTGGTGGCTAGTGCACCAATTTTGAGACCACCCAACTGGGACCTTGTATTCCATGTGCACATCAATGCATCAAATTTCTATAAGATGCATATTGGTGTGCAACCGGGGGAATTCAAATTGGATTACCTAGTTTTCTTTTTCAGTCGACAATTAAATGATATAGAAATCAACCCACAGCTGAACGTGACCATGGTATATGCTATTAAGAAATACATGCATTACTTGTTGGCCAATAAGTTTGTATTTTTTGTGGATCATCAAGCCCTATTGTATCTAGTGAACAAGCCATGCGCAATAGGGAGAATCACACGATGGTTACTCTTACTCTTGGAATTCGACTTTACGGTCACGGTAAGGAAAGGAGGATCACAACCATATATCAAGGATTCCAAATGGAGAACATGCAAAACGATGATCTTCTTGATGTATGTCTGTTCAAGATTGATATGGCACCTGAGTGGAGCAAGGAAATATCTGAGTACCTAGCTTATGGTTTTCCACAAGATAGGCCTTTGAACAAGGAAAAGATGCATCGGGTTATTAAGCTGGCCACACCATATTAACTAATTGTGGGAGAAGTATATAACATGGGCAAAGACAGTATCCTCAGAAGATGTGTGTGAGAAGATGAATTCGTTACAGTATTCGAGAATTTTTAGAGGACATTTTGTTGTGGAGAAGTCAGAGCTCACAAGGTTCTTTAAGCAGGACTATGGTGGCCTATGTTATTCGGAGAGGCCATGGAATTCGCAAAGAGATGTGAAGAATGTCAACGCTTCGCTATTTCACAGAGCAAAAAGATAGGATGCCACTTACCCCTGTGGCCTATGTTATTCGGAGAGGCCATAGAATTCGCAAAGAAATGAGAAGTCAGAGCTCACAAGGTTCTTCAAGCAGGACTATGGTGGCCTATGTTATTCGGAGAGGCCATAGAATTCGCAAAGAGATGTGAAGAATGTCAACGCTTTGCTATTTCATAGCAAAAAGACAGGATGCCACTTACCCTTGTAATTGTGAGACAACCTTTTGAGAAGTGGGGCATTGATTTTGTTGGACCCATTAGTCCAGCAGAGCATCTGTCTCACCACCTTGATATGTGATCGTGGCCATAGATTATTTCACCAAGTGAGTAGAGGCGATGAGAGCCTCTAAAAAAATATGATGCTTGAACTATGGCCAAGTTCTTGTATGAACAAATCATTTCCAGATTTGGCTACCCGCTAGAATTAGTTAGTGACCAAGGATCACATTTCATCAATGAGGTGATTGAACATTTACTCACGTGATTCCTTGTAGTACATCATAAATCATCACCTTACTATCCACAGGCAAATGGCCAAGCTGAGAGCACTAACAAGATTCTATGTGCTATCTTTACCAACAAGAACTTAGAGGCTAGTCAAAGAGATTGGGAACACAAGTTGAATGTAGCTCTATGGGTCTATTGTACGTCGTATAAGGTAGCGACGGGATATAATCTCTTTCTTCTGGAATCGATGCAGTAATGCCTATGGAATTCCTAGTTCTAAGCCTACGTATTATAGTTCAAGAAGGCTTACAAAGAATACATTAGCCAAGAGGTTGATTGACTTGGAGAAACTTGATGAAGCACGGTTAATTGCATCGAATGGACTTATGGTCGAGAAACTATGAAGGAAGCATTGGCTTGACCATAACCTAAAATATTAAGAACTTGATAAAGGGGACCTTGTCCTAGTGTATGGTATCGGAAGCACCAAGAAAAAGAAATTGAAATACTGAGAATTAGGACCTTTTAGTGTGTCCGAGATCACCCTACAAGGGTGAGTCATAATCGACACTATTGATGGGGTAGAAATGGAGGGTTATATCAATGGAAGCAAGCTAGAAAATCATTACGAACCCCTGACCCAAGAAATGCTCGCACAAGAGCATCTTTTGAAACAAAAGAAAGAGCTAGAAAAAGAAAAAATCAAACAAGCTCACGTGGAAGCCAAGACTAGGGCAACCAAAACAAAACAGAGACTCCAGGGGAGAACGCTCCATGTAAACGTGGCTTCACTCACATTACTTGAGGATGATGACTTGGATATTGAACTTGCATGCCTAAGCGTACATGTCTCTACAAAGTGTAGTCAAACAAAGAGCATTACATTGATTGATATGGGATTAAGTCACAACTTGATTTCTTATGAAACTTGGGTAGTGTTGGACAAACCCCACCTAGCGGCAACTAATGCACAGGTTTGTAGTGTGCATTTGTCAATTACGGAAACCATGGGGTTTTTGAATGTTAACATCTCCATGAGAAATTATCCCTTGGTTGGGAAGGTATTTGTTATGCCTGCAAGCACAATGGAAGAGGAGATGATATTGGGAAGATCCTGGATTTGCGCCACCACTTGTATCATACAATGGGAGCAACGGAAAGTGCAACTCAGCGATGGCAATGAACCCTAACTATCCCATTACAGAGTTCCTTGAATAAAGGGAAGCAAGAAATTACATGCAACATGGAGCCGTTAGTGAGACAAGCAAATCAGGAGGATCCATGGACATGCGTCCACGTCTAACAAACCTCACCACTCAAGAGGACTGCCGCAAAAGCATTATATGTACCCTGCAAGGCAATAGTGGATTCCTAAGTCCTAGCTCAAAGCCCAAGGCTATTATGATAATGTTAACAGCTCAGAGGTGTCAAGGTAGCACAATAGAGATGCAAGCAAGAGCCAAAGGAACCAGACCATGGAGTGGAAGCAGCAACCCAGACAAGCTCGAGCACCGTTAAGCATTCAAAAGCAATGGGTAAGAAAAGACTTACTCGTAGCGCCCAGGGATATTATCAAGGAGCCGCACAAGTATGGGTACCAAGAGACAACAAAAAATCCAGCGCAACGTTTACCTCCAAAAGAAAAGAAGATAGCCACAAGCACAAGCAGAATCAAGACACAGCTAAATCATGTGTCAAGGCAGCACTGAAATTGGTTTGGAGGAAGAAAACCATTCACCCAAGTAAACAAGAGAATGCAACACCACCAACATCACCAACCAAAGAGATTAAGCAGGGCCAAGTTCTAGAAAAAGGTAGCGCTAAAGTGGACCCGCATGCATAAGAAAAACAATAGGTTCATGAAGATTTGGTAGATGTTCTCCTCCACTAGATGGAAGGAAAACTAAGGAGTTCTCATTCCGAACTAAAACGTCTACAACAACAAATACCAACAAGCTCTAAAGTTCCAATTTGGTTCCCCTAGAAATAAGACAGAGGGAAGGTGACAAGGGACAAGTACCTAGATACCAAGAAAATCTTGAATTTTCAATGGGTACAAGGTAAAGGGTTAAGCATTTTGTGAAATGTCTAACCCATTTCATGCCGTGAAACAGGTTCATACGTTTTAGGAGCTGTGTTTCTATTCCTTTGCATACATATTTTTTTGGACTTGGATTGAATGAGCATATAGGACCATCTAGGGTATCACCATTTGCATAAATGAGGGAAAGCGACCATTTCACAACGTGAAAACCTCTACTTACAACATTTCATGTTATAAAAAGCTGTAGACCATTTCACATCGTGAGAAGAGCTAGGGGTTTCATGCCATGAAATGGCCAAAAATTAAGCGAGTGCTGACGGTTGGACCATAAAAACGATTACCTTTCCCTTTTCTTGCACTTTACTCCTCCTCATCTTTGAAAATTTGCATCTACGCTCTGCCGATTGTTTTCCTCCCTTGCACTTCTTCAGCCCGGCACTTTGCCACTTCCACTTCTCACGTAGGAGCTCATATGCTCTCAGATGTGAATACTTCAATCGTTTCTCATCATGCTTCCTCACATGTTAAAGATTCATCAATCTACTTGCACCCTATTACATGTTTTATTGATGCTCTTCATGCTTGCAATTGATTCTCATCTTTTTTGTCTCATCGATTCTCCTCTTTTGCATCGCATAATGTCATGAACTTGATTGCTTAAGATCACAATCATTAATGAAATAGACATCTCAAGACGTCTGCTATTTCACAGTGTGAGATCTAAACCTTGCTATTTCATAGCCAAGAACCATTTTACATCTTATGAATCACAACTAACCGCCTAACCTTTTCACGTCGTGAAATGCTAACCCTGCACTTTCACGTGACTCACCTTTTCACGTTGTGAAATGCTAACCCTGCTCTTTCACGTAAAACACCATTTCACGCCATGAAATCCAAATTCTGATGTTTCACAGTGAAGTACCCTTTCACGCCGTGAAATGCTAACTCTGTTATTTCACAACAACAATGCACTTCTGTTGTTGCTCACAGTAGTAACCCTCTTTCCATCATACATGCACCTCTTTGAGGATGACTTACATGTCACATCCAAAAAAAACCTGCCATTTCACACTATGCACCAGGTCATATTTCATGTCCTTAAATGCCCTAACATACCTATCAAACACCTGGCCGAACATGAACTTCTAACTTTTCAATACCAATTTCATGGCATAACACACGTGCACCTAGAGCTCTTAAACTCCTACCAGTCATCAGTAGAGGAGGCTAACGCTATCTTGATTTTCTTCCAAATGGCTTCCATATAGAAGACTTCGACCCGGAGTATGAAGAGACCCCTGCGATCACTCAGCTAGCGCCACTGGATCTCCTATGGGGCGAAAAAGAGGAGGAAGACAAAACAAGATCCTGCACTGGACTCACCAGACAGAAAGAAGAGGGGGCATTGAGGCACAAAGCTTACTTTTCTCGGCCTCTATGCCAAGGACTTGAAGGGGTCGATGATCTAGGAGGACATCCAGACAGAGCATGGGAACCTCCTTTTCTAGTATCATAGCCTAGAGTGCCTCAAAATTTTGGAAGACACATATGTGCAATACAAGTTGGAGAAAGTGCGCTTGGGAAGGATGGCCGAGGTACTCCCGAGAACATTCAATCAAAGACTGTGTAGAGTACCTCAAAACATACAACAAAAATACCAAGAGAGGAACCATCACCAAGCCTACTGGATCCAACGAGCAAATTCTTATCACAAAAAACATGATCAGAGAGGCCCTTCTCTTGTCACCTCCAGTGGCAACACATCTCCATCACATTGATCATATGCCTATGGAGGATGTGTAACATCAAGGAAGAAGTGTGTTGGAATTAGGGTTGCAGGAATGCACACACAACTTCAAGAAGATGAGGAAGCTTGAGCACAACACAGTAGTGTATTATGAGTGCCAAAAATGAAAGATAACAAGCCCTAGAAGATAATGGGCGTATATACAATGCACGGGGGAAAAAACCTCCTAGTGAGGGAAAAAGTGCCCCGGCGGTCCTAAGTGTGTTCACACACATCACTATTATAATATGGTAACAAATCCCCCCTGGAGTGATGCGGTGAACAAGAGCTAGCACTCATGTATAGGGAAGTGTCTAGCTATGTGGACGAATCCACAAAAGGGAGTAAGCCCAAAGCTTTGCGAAAAGCTTCGAACTTCTCACGAGGCAGAGCCTTTGTGAAAAGGTCTGCAAGGTTATCCTGTGTTGGCACATAAGCCAAACTGATCTCTCCTGCAGAGAGTCTCTCCCTGACATAATGGTAGTGCACCTCAATGTGCTTCGTACGAGCATGGAACACTGGGTTCCGCGCAACTGCCAATGCGCTCTGACTGTCAGTGAAGATGGTGGTGGCAGATGGCTGTCCAACACCCAAATCAGCCATAAGGCGTCTGAGCCACACACACTCAACCGTAGCTGTGAAAGCTGCCCTGTACTCAGCTTCACAACTAGAAGTGGCCACAGTAGGCTGCTTCTTGCTCAACCATGATATGCATGAGCTTCCAAGCATGAAGCAAAAACCACTCGTGGACACGCGTGTGTCATAACAACCAGCCCAGTCAGAATCTGAAAAAACATGTAAATCTGGCGGCAATGATTCCCCCTTGGGATAAAACAACCCAAGATGCCGAGTACCACTCAAATAGCGAAAGATACGCTTCACTGCCTGCCAATGCTTAATGCCTGGGCTATGCATAAATCTGCTCACCTGTGAGACTGCAAACTGAATGTCTGGCCTCGTAATGCATACATAAATGAGGCAACCAACAGCTGTTTGATAGAGTGTGACATCAAAGTGATCTCCAGCATCATGAAGACTCAACTTCAAACCTGTCTCCATTGGAGTAGCAATAGGCTTGCAGTCTTCAAGGCCAAATCTCCGCAACAATGTTTCAATATACTTTGTCTGACACAAAGCAATACCTCCATCACACTGCTTAAATTGTATCCCCAAATAATGATGCAAATGCCCCAAATCTGACATCTCAAAAGAGGCATTCAAATCAGCCTTAAAATCAGCAATATGACTCTCATTTGGTCCTGTGAGCAGCATGTCATCGACATAGAGAGCAATGATTAGATGTACACCATCCACACGTTTAACATACAAAGTGCTTTCTGTTGGACTATTCTGAAACCCATGTGCAGTCAAATATGCATGTATTTTTTCATACCAAGCTCGTGGAGCTTGCTTTAAACCATATAAAGCCTTTTTTAACCTGCACACTTTGTTTTCCTGCCCTCTTTGAACAAAACCACGAGGCTGCGATACATACACCTCCTCATGCAAATCTCCATTTAAGAACGCAGTCTTTATGTCCAGCTGATGTACATTCCAACCATTATGAGCTGCTAATGCACAGATGCTACGAACAGTGGTCATACGACATGTGGGAGCAAAAGTCTCATCAAAATCAATGCCCTTCTCTTGAGCATAACCTTTTGCAACAAGCCTAGCCTTATGGCGATCCACTGTGCCATCAGGCTTACGCTTCAATTTGTATACCCACTTAGTGCCAATGGCCTTCTTGCCAGGGGGCAAGTCACATAAAGACCATGTACCATTCTTCATAATAGCATCGTATTCTGCTTGCATAGCAGCCATCCAATTTTCTGAACTTTGTGCCTCATCAAATGAAACAGGCTCACTTTCATCGCACATACTAGAAACAGCCAATGCATAACAATCTGACGCATAAGAGGCACCATGAGAGCCAGAACGAGTGCGACTAGACAAAGGGGCATCCAACTTGCTGTCACGCAAAGTCTGCACCAGCCATCTAGGCATATTCCTAGAGCCCTCAATCTCTTGTCTCTCATCCTCAAGTGCATCATGCACATCTGCATCAGATCTAGGCTGATCTGTGCCATCATTTAAAACCTGCATAGGCTGAAAAACTGCCTCATGAGGTATTGCACTTGACTGTGCACCACTGAAAAGAGGCAACAATGTATCATAGACATCACGTGAGCTGATATCTGTCTCCTTAGTACATGAAACCAAGGGCTGAACTGCATCTTCCACAAATACAACATCACGGCTAACCAAAATGCGCTTTGTCTGTGGATGATACAAACGATAGCCTTTGCTCTCAGCACTATATCCAACAAAAATACATTTGACAGCTTTGTCATCCAATTTTCTGCGATGTTGCACAGGCACTAATGCATATGCCAGGCAACCAAAAACACGTAAATGGCGAACAGATGGCTTGCGGCCATGCCAAGCCTCATATGGAGTGACAACCTGTAATGCTTTGGTGGGACACCTGTTTAGTACATAAGTGGCACACATGACAGCCTCAAGCCAAAAACCATGTGGTAGACTTTGACTCTTAACCATACATCTTGCCATTTCCATGAGAGACCTGTTTTTTCTCTCAGCCACACCATTTTGCTGTGGTGTATACGGCACTGTACATTGGTGTTTTATCCCACGCTCAGCCAGAAATGCATTAAATTCTGAAGACATATACTCCCCCCCTCGATCTGAACGGAGGGTGCCCATCTTACTTTCTGACACATTTTCAGCCATAACCAAAAACTGTTTGAAGCACAAAAACACTTCGGACTTTGCCTTCAAAGGATATACCCATGCATGCCTGGTAAAATCATCAATGAAAGTCACGAAGTAAAGGTAGTTTCCAAATGATGGAGTTTGCATGGGACCACAAACATCACTGTGAACAAGCTGCAATCTGCGTTCAGCTCTCACTGATCCATCTTTGGGAAAGGAAGCACGCTGCATTTTACCCAATATGCAGCCCTCACAAACATGCTTGACAGGTGCCTCAAGCTTAGGCAAAGAAGACACCATTTCAGATTTCTGCAGGCGCAGCAAACTTGCAAAATTCAGATGACCAAAACGTGCATGCCACAGTTTTGCATTTGAAATAGCCTGCGTATCCATAATAGCACATGCTGAATCCTCTACACATTTGCCATCCATATTGAGCTTATACAGCCCTCGACATAGTGAACCAGATGCTACAATGATGTCACCACAAGAGAGATCATGAACAGTACATCTGTCATCCACAAATTTTACAACCAAACCTGTTTTGGCAAATGCGGAGACTGACAGCAGATTCTTTTTGATCCCTGGCACATACAATGCATCAAAAAGTGTAAAGGTGTTGCCATTTGCAACATTCAGCACAATCTGTCCAACTCCTTTAACGGGATAAGAGGAGTTATTGGCACAAGTGACAGTATTCCCTGTGGGAGCAGACTCAAGGAAAGTGAATAAACTGCGCTGCGAGGTGATATGCTTAGTGGCACCACTGTCAAAGTACCATACATCTGAATCTACTGCAGACATACATGTGTCATGCAAAGATGGGTCATAACTGCACTGGGCATTGAATGCCCATTCTGTATCTAGCACAACATTAGCAGATTCATTGTTAGAAGGAGAGGCATCTGCAACAGCCATACCAGCCTCTTTCTTCTTAGCCTCTTTCGCAGCCAGCTTAGGACACGCTTTGATGACATGATCATTTCCCTTGCAATACTTGCAAAATGTCTTCTGTTTGTCACCCTTCTTCTCATCTTTGTCTTCCTTCTTTGGTTGCGCAGCATTTGCAGATTTCTGCTTACTAGAAGAAAAGCCAGCTTTACCTTTCCCGCTTCTCTGATTAGCAACGAAAGCTTGATCTGCGACACGCATATTATTCCTGTTTTGCCTTGACTGGTCTTCTTGCAGCAAAACAGAAACTAACTCCTCAAATGATAAGGCATTGGGATTGCCTTTCATCATCAAGCGAAGAGTGGAAGCAAAACCCTGATAAGAATCTGGTAGACCATTCAAAACAGTCTGCACAAGTGAACTGTCTGACAGGATTTCATCTGCAGAAATGAGCTGCTCTTTGAAATCCTTGATCTTTGTCAAAAAGCTATCCATAGAATCACCTTCGTTCATATGCTCATTCTCCAACTGTTTTCGGAGATAAGCAACACGAGCCTCATTTCTTGCCTGATACAATGTGGCAAGTACATCCCAAGCATCCTTAGAAGTCCTGCAGGAGCGAATATGTGGGATAATGGTACGTTTGACAGACAGCGCAATCAAGGCATGAGCCTGCGCATCTCTACCATCCCAACGAATCTGCTCTGCTGAAAGTGGTGGTTCTCGAACAGCTGCTACAGCACTTGTGCCTGCACCATCATCAACAGTACCTGTTTCTGATGTGTTTGCAGCATTCCCAGCCACAATAGGACGTGCATCAATACCCTGCACAATATTCCATAACCCCTTTGCTACCAATACATGTCGCATCATATATGCCCACAATGGATAGTTGGTGCCATCCAACTTATCCTCAGCAGCCAACATGTGGAATACATCATTGTTGTCAGCCATGGCCAATGACTGTACTACTAGATGTAAATGCTGTCTGCAAGAGGTAGACCTGTATAAAATCGACCTGTGCTATATAGCACAGCCCAAAACAGACGAATGGGCACCTGTCCTGCAGATTTTAATCTTGACAGAAAATCTGCACAGTAGGACGATTTTGCCTGCGCAGTACTTGGAATGCAAAAACGGAGGGCGAAATGACTTCAGATCAAAATTCTGAAACGAACAAGCCCTATGGGCTCTCCCACGGCATATACTAACCTGCAGACGCTCGTGAAACCTCGTTGCAATCGGAGGAGATGAAGCGGCAGGTGCCGGTGATGCTGCCCGGGAGGAGGAAGCCTGCTCTGATACCAATTGTTGGAATTAGGGTTGCAGGAATGCACACACAACTTCAAGAAGATGAGGAAGCTTGAGCACAACACAGTAGTGTATTATGAGTGCCAAAAATGAAAGATAACAAGCCCTAGAAGATAATGGGCGTATATACAATGCACGGGGGAAAAAACCTCCTAGTGAGGGAAAAAGTGCCCCGGCGGTCCTAAGTGTGTTCACACACATCACTACTATAATATGGTAACAAAGTGGATGAGAGAGCCTACCATGCCATGTCCATTATTATGCAAATAATGCTGGTGGACCGGTACAGCCGCATACCCCTTCACAAGATAGCAGGGTGCATGAAGAAAAGGAAGATGATTGGGCATTGGTACCTACACAAGGAGATGGAGCACTACCTCAAATCTCATCAATCGAAGGTTTGCAACCCCTACCTCCTCACCAAGATTATAAGCCATGCAGGAAATATTCTGATACCCATGGCCCACCATCAAGAACATACTGTCTCATAAGTCCAACAGGAGGTGATGCCGACTCCTACACAACTATAAGTAGAATTTCAATTAGGGCAAGCTATTCTCAAGGACACCAAAGAGCTCATGAAGGAGATGTCCAAAGGTGCCAAGGAAGGAAAGAAAGAGAAACCAAAACATATGAGAGGCAGCCTTGCAGATCGCTTCAGGAAGCGGTAACCCGACAACAGGTCGTAGAGGAAGCCAAACGACTAGAGGAAGATGTGGCCAAAAAAATCGCAAAATATAATGCAGCCTTTGAAGGTCAGGAAGTGCCCCTGTAGGTAATAACAACAATTGAGGCCAAATCAGGTGTAGAAACTATCAGCTTCACCGAATAGTTACCCTTGGAGACAGGGGAACCGGACATACCAGAATCTATACTCCAAACTCCCCTTCCAGCCCAACAAACTTGGTCTTCAAAAACCTCTCAACTCTGCATGATACAATACTTTCAGTTCTGCCCCCATCAGCTGAGAAGGGAGAAAAAACAGACAAGGAGGAGGAGCCATAGCTAACGGGCAGAGGTCATTCTTGAGGAAACAACCTCAGCACCTCAAGAGCCTAATCTGGAGGAACAAGCCAAAGAAGTCGAAAAGCAGAAAAGGCAAGAAGATAGTCCCAGCCAGAAAATAAAGACGCCTTGAATTAGACTTGCCCGAAGGTTCAAGTTCATTCTTAGAGAAGTTGGCCATGCCAACAGATGCAGATACATCATGGAAGAGAGCTTGGAAGGAATATAACTCCAGCTTCAGGAAACAGAATGCTCTGCCTCCACCACCACGGATATATGTGAGTGTGGCGATGCCACCTCATGACTGCTTTACTATACAACTGGCACGCCAAGCTATGGACGCATATCAAAGCCACCACCGGCTAGGTGCAAACCTTGAAAGAAAAGCTAGCTGAGGCCACATACAAAGAAACAATTGGTAAGAATTTAAAGGCTACATAGAAGCAAAGATGAGGGCCTTGGAAGAACATAAAACACTACTCAGCAAGACAATTGTCAGGAGGCACAAGGAAAATGAGACACTCAACAAGCAGTTCGAACAAGCTAAGGAGCAACTCTAGAAATAAGTGGAACATAACAAAGCTTAGGAAGAATAGCACAAACAACAACTAAAGGAAGCTCAAGCACCATTCCAAGCTAAAGAAGATGGATTTACCAGATAGATAACTGAGTTCAGAGAAGAAAAAGCTGCCGCTCAATAGAAAGTGATGACCATGCAAACCGAGCGTGAACTGCTTAATAAAGCACATGCAGAGAAGATAAGGGAGTTGAATAAGAATATTAGTGCAAAGACCAAGGCAATGGAGTAGATGTTGGAAAGTCACCAGCAAGTTCTCAAACATGTCAAACGAGTAGCCATGCACTGGCACAGGATCATCTCAAGTAGCTAGAGGAGGCCTAGGTCCAGGTAACCACCCACAGAACTACAAGAGAAGAAACAGAGAGAAGACATCCACATCTCACAACTGCTCAGGATGCCAGAGAAGCTGCAATTTCCACGCTCCTCAACAGGAAAGATAGGATACAAGAATTGGAGCAACAGTTAGCCCTTAAAGAACGACCTCAAAGACATGAGCAAACGGATGAGTTACGCCAACTTATCAAGCATGCTGCCTCAGAGATAGTTTCATTGCCAGTGACTCCTCGGGCCCCTCCTCAAACCCTTATTTTGTTTTTGTCTACACTAACACTCTCACTGCTGCAATATGAAGTTAACCTAATAGAAGACCTCAGTTTAAGAGATTTAACTCTAATACATCAAAACATAGAGAGGGATACAGACTCCACTTTAGTAATGGGAATATTGAGAGGAGATGTGGTGCCTACTAATGGGAATATTGAGAGGAGATGTGGTGCTTACTAATCTCGCTGACATTTTCTTTTTCCAACTATATCCCATAGTGCTCAACCTTCGGAGTTGGTATCGGGTGTTGGAACAATCGGCCATCCTGGATGACAATGTCGACAAACTTGACTTGTTCATGCCAGATGACATGCCATCCACACTGGCCAACTACGAGGTTATTGCTAGAAGCTATCAATGGGTAATTAGCCATGGGTGGGTGGAGGATTTTCGTTCTAGGTGCTTTTTGGGGGCCATTCACACGGTTTTTGATTTTTCTGCAGAAATCTTCGGGGACAAGATTTGCACTGTTCTTCACTCATCAGATTCTAGAGTAGTATTGTTAGATCTACTATAGATAGGTGTGTAGATACACGTGAAAGCATCATCAGACACTCACAGCACTAGATCTTATCTACGAGCTACATTTCAGCAATATCTATCTCTACATCTTACGAGTAAAATTTATACTCACTTTACTCTACATTTCTTTCATACACCTTATAGGTCTCCATTGTCAACTAGACATCTTGGTTGATCAAATCAGCACTTAGCACTTGAAGGTTGCGTGATTACTTACTAGGATATTATTAGAAATGGTAGCCACCACTGATGTATTTTAGATGTTATTCACTGAGGATAAGCTTGATGGGACCAACTACCTGTTATGAAGCGGCACAGATTGGTAACCAAAGCACTATGGAATGCTGTGGTTAGTACTGAGAAACGTCATGGTTCCTCTTATGAACATGATGCAAAAGGCACATTTGCAAACACGGACTCAGTTTGACATGTTGCATTACCATAGAATAACATACCTTCTATGCAAGAACAAACAAAGTGGATGGAAGAGATGCGCAAGCACATGCGTTGCTTGCTTTGTCAGTCATCAAGAGGAGTTATCATTCCTCACATTTGGTCATGCATGACAGCTAAACATGCTTGGGATGCACTTGTGTCATTATACCAGGTATCTAATGAAGCACGTGTTACTTATCTATGCAAGCAATTAGAGTCAGAGCATATGGATGAGGGAAACTCCATGGACAATTTCCTTATAAAAATTAAGAACTTTAAAGAGTAGTTGGCCAGTGTTGATGAAGTATATCATGACAGTTCATTGGTGCCTAATGTCTTGAATGTGTTGTCAAACTCATATCAAGGTTTTGCTTCTGACATCAGACTCATGATGAAAGGCAATCCAAATGCCTTGAAGTTTGAGGAGTTGGTTTTTGAGCCCTTGTAAGAAGAGCAATCTAGGCAAAACATATATGTCATGCATACAAGAGATCACGCTTTTGCTGCTAGAGCCAACAAAGAGGCAAAGGTAAATCCTTTCCTCAGCGTAGTTACAAGCCAAAATCAAAGTCATCAGGCAAGCGTGGAAAAAGGGCAAATACAACTATTATAGGAAACTTGGTCACTACATTAATACGTGTAGGAAACAGCTTGAGAAGGAGAAAAAGAAAGACTTAGGTATGGTTGTAACTGATGAGTCAGCATCTAATACAAAAAACAAAGAATCTTCAAACTATACATATAATGATTGGGCTTTCATTGTGCAGTGCAATTTTGACCCTTCGCATAAGGATGTATGCAAGGTTGTTACAGATGTACATGTTTGGTATTTTCACAATGGTGCTAGTAAGCACATTGCAGTTTGTTCTCATCACTTGAACAAACTCCACAGGGAAACACTGTTACATGTGCAAACAACTCCTCATATCATGTAAAAGGAGTTGGCAAAATTATCCTCATTGCTGCAAATGATGAAATAATTACACTTTCAGATTATTATATGTACCAAGGATCAAGAAGAACTTGTTACCTGTCTCTGTGCCATTACTAAGGTTGGCTTAGTGGTTGAGTTTGACAGATGTATTGATCATGATCACAAAGACGACAATAGAATTGTTGCTTCTAGTACTTTATCTCATAGTCTTTATAGGCTAGATGCAATGCATCGGGCATCATTTCCCAAAGATGGCTCAGTTTAGAGCTATCCAAAAATTATAGCTTATACACAGTGATGTATGTGGTCCTATGAGGATACCATCTATTGGGAACTACCTCTATTTTGTCACATTCATTGATGATTATTCTAGACATATCTGGGTATATCCATTAAAACAGAATTCATAGGTTTTTATGTGCTTTAGGCACTTTGTTGCTATGGTTGAAAATGTTTCTATATGCAAGATTGGTACCTTGTGTACTGATCAAGGGGGGGAGTATATGTCTAAGGAGTTTCATGCATACATGGTTGATCATGGGAAAAAACACCAATGTACTGTGCCCTATACACCTCAGCAAAATGGTATAGCTAAACAAAAATAGGTCTCTCATGGAGATGGCATGTTGTATGGTCAAAAGTTAGGAGTTACCTCATGGTTTCTGGCTAGAAGCAGTCATGTGTGTAACATATATTTTGAACAGGTGTCCTACAAAGGCTTTGCATACTATTAAGCCTTTTGAAACTCGGAATGGTAGAAAGCCATTTGTGGCTTACTTATACATTTTTAGTTGTCTTGCTTATGTACTTGTGCCTGAGCAAATTCGTAGCTTAGAAAGTAAAGGTTACCACCTCTATCATCCTGCTACCAAGTAGATTCTTGTGAGTAGAGATGTTGTGTTTGTGGAAGATGTAATTCAGCCCTTGTTTTCATGTTAAAAAATAGCAAAATGTATATTCGCAAGACATATTCGACACTCTCCTTCCATTGTTCAATTCAAAACACAGTGATGTAGAGCATTTGGATAATTAAAGGAATCCTGAAAATCAGCCCACATAAGTTACAAATCAACATGTTTTTCACCCCACAGATCAGCCTATTGATGAGGCAAATGTGGATGATACAGTTGATGAAGAAAGAAGGGAACTTGAGGAGTCTAAAAGTATGCCAAAATGGCTAGTGCAAACACTTCCTGATACCAAATTGGCCACTCCTTTGCCTAACAGAACATGTGCAGGTTCTCATCACACATCTCATGTTAATGCAGATCATGCTCTTATTGCCACTTTATGTAGTTACTTTATCCCAAGGGGAGTAAATCACAATTGCATGCATTTACAGACTCAGACTGGGTTGGATATTATGACACAAAAGTGTCCACGAGTGGTTTTTGCTTTCACCTTGATGATTCATGTATATCATGGCTCAACAAACAAGAAGCAACCCACTGTGGTCACTTCTAGCTACTATGAAGCTGAGTACAAGGTAGCGTTTATAGCTACAATTGAGTGTGTTTGGCTCAGGCGCTTTATTGTGCTGATTTGGGTATTGGTGAGTCCTCAGCAATTACCATATTCATTGACAAAGAGCTATGGCAGTTGCAAGGAATCAAATTTTTCATGTTCACACAAAGCACATTGAGGTGGACTATCATTATATCAGGGAGAGATGCTTTGCAGGGGAAATCAGCTTGGCTTGTGTGCCAACATAGGACAACTTGGCAGATTTGTTTCACGAAGGCTCTTCCATGAGAGAAGTTTGAAGCTTTTTGCAAAGCTGTATACTTACTTCCCTTTGAGGACTAGTTTGGGCTATCACAATCCAAAGAGTCTGGCACATTTCTTTACTTCTAGTGCCAACTCACCCTTTGTTCACATCATCATTCTAGGGAGATTTATAGCCATATTTGGTATTGATGTATATGAATATACTAGGACTAGTCGGGGCACTTTTTGCCTCTTTAAGAGGTTTTTTTCCCGTGGCCTTGTATTCTTGAAAGTACTACTGAATTTGTTGGCGATAGAGAGGCATGTTATGAGAATCAATGCACTGCCCTAGTTGTAGTGCCTCATGGTAGATCTACCAGTGCTTTGGATCCTTACGAAGTGAGATCCTCCACTTCAATCCCATGACGTCTTCTGCATAAGTAGAGATCTCCTAAGGAGCAGGGCTGAAATTTGAAGGCTTACTCTAACCTTCAATTTGAAGGCCATATACTAGACTGACCTTCAAAATATATATGTTTATGTAAAATTAGCGGCCTTCTTTTGCAACCCTTCTTTCTAAGAGGCCTTCCCTACAAGGTTTGAGGGCTTTGATGCCCTCTCTGAAGGCTTCAAATTTCAGCACTGCCTGATTTGTTCATTGCGCTCCTTGGCTTCGCTGTGTTGTACAGACAGTCTTTGCCTTTCGCTTAGCTCTAGCTTTAGCTGGTGGTCCTCAGTCTCGATCTCCTAGTATTTGCATTTGCTTTGGCCACTTGTGAGATGGTGGGCTTATTTTACTTTTCGTATTCTTCTCGTGCTTAAAGGGTTGCTATTGGGACTACAATGTCCTCCATGAATAGACGATCATCAGCACCTTATGGAGTGTGGGTCTTGAGGAGTATCTATGGTCTTTGCAAGCACTTTTTGAGGAGTGGATGGGCTCTCGGCCCAGCTTCATGTGGAATCAAATCAGAGCCTGAGTGGACCTTTGGGTGCTATTGATTCTTTGGTGGAGACGCAACATCAAGTTGTTCAAATAGATCGAGCTATTGCAGAGTGTCCTCATGTGACCCTTGCGCCAGTAGATCTGTCCTAGTCCCTTGGCAGAGTACCTTTGTTAGCTCAGCATTTGTGCACATTAGATCCTTACTGTGTGGTTGGCACAACTTGGCAAGAGGGCTACCCAATTCACTGACTGGCTGGCATGCAGCTTGTGATGAAGACTAACCAGAATCTGATTGTGTCAGTTATGCACTTTCTGAGTGGCGAGGGCCCTTGTTGGCGCCTCGAACTCCTTGGTTAAGATTGCTTCAAAAGGAATTTATCTTTGCCGTGTCA
This sequence comes from Cibotium barometz, assembly GCF_041138505.1. Classification (NCBI taxonomy): domain Eukaryota; kingdom Viridiplantae; phylum Streptophyta; class Polypodiopsida; order Cyatheales; family Cibotiaceae; genus Cibotium; species Cibotium barometz. The sequence continues at coordinate 32,845,465 of NC_141057.1, read as the reverse complement.
TAGATGCTCTTGAGCTCTTTGGTTGTGTTGAGGCCCTTGGAGTATTTTTGCTTTATCACTAGGAGGCCCATGGCTACTAACAGCTGATCCCCATCAAAAGTGAGTATTTGTGTGGACCCGTTGGGTAGCTTTACTTTTTTTGAGTTCAAGATCTTGTTGTAGATGTTGATATACAAGAGGACGAGTGCGATGTTGGGTTCCCACACCTCTTAGCACTTCCTGCTAACCAAAAACAGTATCTACTCTTTGTACTACCAGTATGTTGATGTGCCTGCTCTAGCTCGCGATAGCATGTATTTATAATCGCTTGTTAAATTATGAGATTGGGTAAGGCTTGGCTTTAACAAAGTTTATGAAGAGAAGAGAAAGAAATCATTCAACCTTTTACGTAAAATTAAGGGAAGAGAAGTGGAAGGCATAAGCATTCCAGCTTTTCGTTAGTTGAATGTTCAAGCCATTCCTTTCTCTTCCCTGATTACTTTCAGGGGTCAGGTCCTTGGCTTGTTTGGAGTGACTAGGGGGTATAAAGGGAAGCAGGATTCCAGAAAAGTTATGGACTATTTTGTGACAAAGCTTGAGTGCATAGAGAAAGTCATTCGGAAGGACATCCCGCCTCTCTCTCCGAAGAATCCTTCCTGATTCACGAAAGCAACCTGCAAGATTCTCCACTTGGACGAGGTTGATCCTAGCCTCGCCACTGCAGAGTAGAAAAGTCATGCTCGCTTAGCAGAACTTCGTAATTGATATAATTTTCACACAGGAATATGATCCACATAGCTGCTTAATTTTCTCAAAAACCAGACTACCAACCATTGAAAATGCCCCTAGAGAGGCATTGCACTCCTGGAACACTGTCATCAGTCCACCAACAATGTCCTGGCTACTCTCATTGCCTCAACTTTGTTTGCATCCTCCTGCATGTCAGCATCTGCAAAGATGTTGGACATACAGACATAAGCTACAGAATCCTTTTCATCCAACTGCACTGCATATTTGAAGGCCTGTCTTCCAAGCTCCACATTGCCCCACTTTTGACAGGCACTTAACACAGTATGCCACACGACAAGATCGGGATCAAATGGCATCTTCTCGATCATTGCCATCGCCTTCTCTAATTGGCCTGCACGGCCAAACAGATCAACCATGCAAAGGTGGTGCTCAAGAGTTGGGATGATCCCATAATCTCTGCTCATGGCCTCAAAATATATCAGGCCCTTATCTAATTGACCTGTGTGATTGCATACATTAAGCACACTAATAAGTGTGACCAGATTTGGCTTTATACCTTCTCCTATCATTTTGTCAAAGAAATGGAAAACATTTCCACTTTCTCCAAGCTGGGCATATCCTGTGATCATTACATTCCAAGAGGCCACGTCTCGAGCTCGAAGCTTGTCAAACACTTCCTCTGCCTTCACAAGCCACCCACCTTTGGCATACATATCAACCAAGCAGCTGCCAATGACTACGGTCCTTTCCAACCCTTGTCTTAGAATTTCAGCATGTATTTCTCGGCCCTTATCTGTGGCTCCTATGCTGCCACAAGCTTTCAAGCTGCAAACAAACGTGACAATATCTGGATAGATACCCTCAAGTTGCATCTGTTCAAAACAGTTCAGTGCTTTCTCACCACACCCGTGTTCACAATATCCAGCGATTAATGCATTCCAAGATACCACATCATGAAAAGGAAGCTTGTCAAACACTTCCTGTGCTTTTGCAAGCAAGCCACATTTGGCATACATATCAACCAATGCATTGCCAATAACAAGATCTTTTTTTAAAAGCCCTACTCTATCGATTTCAGCATGTAATTCTTGCCCTTTGTCTGTGGCCCCTATGCTGCCACATGCTTTTAAGCTGCAAGCAAACGTAACAGCATCTGGAGAGATGCCCTCGAATTGCATCTTTTCCAAACACTTGAGTGCTTCCTCACCACGTCCATGTTCAGCATATCCCACAATTAATGCAGTCCATGAAACCACATTTCGAGCCGGAAGCTTGTCAAAAACTTCCTGTGCTTTTGCAAGCAAGCCACATTTAGCATACATATCAACCAAGGTGCTGCCAACATGAAGGTTTGTTTGCAACAACCCTCTTCTCTCAATTTCAGCATGTATTTCCTGGCCCTTGTCTACGGCTCCTATGCTGCCACAAGCTTTCATGCTGCAAACAAAGGTGACAGCATCTGGAGAGATGCTGTCATGTTGCATTTGTTCAAAGCACTTGAGAGCTTCCTCACCACATCCATGCTTGGCATATCCTGCAATTAGTGCATTCCAAGAGACCACATCTCGAATGAGAAGCTTGTCAAACACTTCCTGTGCTTTTGCAAGAGAGCTACATTTAGCATACATGTTGACCAATGCATTGCCAACAAAAACATCGGTTTTTAAAAATGCTGTTCTGGCAATGTCAGCATGTATTTTGCAGCCTCTTTCTAGATCTTTTAGCTCAGCACAAGCCTTCAGTAGGGCCACAAACGCATATGGATTAGGATGTACAGACTCATCCTCTCGCATTTTCTCGTAAAGAATGAAAGCATGATTTGACTTCCCACATCGAACATAACCTATGATGAGAGAATTCCAGGAACACTCCTGATGATGCACCAACCTGTCAAAAAGCTGTTGAGCATCAGGCATACTTCCAACTTCCGCCAACATTGAGACGAGGTGGTTCCCGAGTGATGGATGGGATTCCAGCCCATTTCTGCGCATGTAGGCATGGAAACGCAGCGCACAGGCGTGGTCTCTTTCTTTTGTGCACTTGTGCAAGATGTTTGCAATGTTCTCAAACGAACGCTGGGGCGGCAACGCTTCTTCCAAGGAAGCGAGTGCCTCTTGTAAAGTAAGCGTCTCCCAACCACAACAATTCCTGTTTTTGTTGCTTTTGTTCATTTTCTCGTGTGCTATGTGCATACTCTTTGTTGCACAAGACACTTGTATTCTCTGGCATCGTCTTGGCATGTCTTGAACCAGGATTGGATTCTGCGAGCCGTCCATCCATAGCGACTCCTTGTTAAGTTTATGCTTGAAATTTAAGGCCCTCACGTGAGTCTGTGTGAAACGAGGGCAGCAGAGAAGGTCCCAATCTAATTCAGAGATTGCGATACAAAAAAATGGGAGAGGTGAGAGAGGCACCGCACTTACTTTGCTCTGTCGGTTGTCCCACCCCAAAGGAAGGGATCTCTGAAGTAGTCCTTCCATAAGCGCTCCGTTTGTTCTCTAGAGGTTGAGCTACCTCCTCCTTGAGCTGCCTGCTCCCGGCAGCAGCCGGCAAGCATTTCCATCTGAGACGCTACATGGGACTGCGTACTAGTTTTGGGCAGAATTGAACCCGCGTCCCAACAGGTAGGCCTCGGCTAGAGAGCCCTCGGGCGTGTATGGAACGGTCGGGTCTCGTTATAGGCGCCCTGGGTTCGATACCTGTGAGCTACACGATCGGGACTGCTTGTGTGAGTCCATGGATACACAAGGTAAGCCTCCTCTCTTAGAATGTTACGTGAGTTCGAAGGCCCTATTATTTCTTGGTCATATATTGAGAAAAACTTTCCAAAATTAAACTTTCCTTTGGTAAATTTTTTCTTTCCTGTCGTTAGTGAAGGGCTCCAAGGCTTCAAATTTGAGGGCTAGGCAGCAGAGGTCTAGTGAACTGGTGAAATGGGATCTTCACTCCAAGTACGAATCAATTCTTTGATTCCCAATTACTTGGACCAATTGATACCACTAAAGTAATAGACAAAGCATGAATAAGAGATGAACTTAAACGCTTGAACCTCTAACCGGAAAAGACATGAACGAAAAACCCTTATCACATAAGACAAAGAATTGGGTTGCTTTGTCTTATGACATAAGACATCGGGGTTGCTTGTGTGGGCCGATGGATTATTCCACCTTCCTAACACAAGGTAGGCCTCCACTAGAATGTTAAGAGGCCCCGAAAGCCTTATTATTTCATAGTCATATGAGAAGGACTTTCCAAAATTAAGCTTTTCTTTGGTAAATTTTTCTTTCCCTTTAGTGAAGGGCTCCAAGGCTTCAAATTTGAGGGCTAGGCGGAGGTCTGGTGAAGTGGTGAAACGGGATCTTCACTCCAAGTACAAATCATTTCTTTGATTCTCAATTACTTGGACCAATTGACACCACTAAAGTAATAGACAAAGCATGAATAAGAGATGAACTTAAACGCTTGAACACTCTAAACGGAAAAGACATGAACGAAAAACCCTTATCACATAAGACAAAGCATTGGGTTGAATCTCCCCCCGTGCGTGAGCCCCTCTACACGACATGAGTATTTAAATATATTATTGCCAAAAGTAGTCCTTGGAGTTAATAATAGTTGTGCATACAAAATAGGGCTTTGCTTTTCCACTTTTACAAAAATAACTCAAGCACACAAGTTTGTTCACACACTAAGTGTAAAATAACCAAAATTCCATTAACACCATGCTAATTAAATAGCCATGCCATACACAAGCGTGCATAAATAATATGTACAATAAAATGACCCCTAGCCAACCAAAAATAATTATCTGAGGTGGCATAAATAAGATCCTCCGCGTGCAACACACTCGCACTGTTTATCACCTATCTCACGAATGTCAACACATTAGTTGTTTCAATTAATTATGACTCCACAACAATTAATCCTAATATGAAACGTCCATAGGCACAAACACACACACTCACACCACTTATTACACTTCGATAAGAGTAATCAATTATACACATCTAACATGGTATGTCATTTGCAAACCACTTAACACTTAGATCATGCAGATATCAAGCATAGTCCACTTATTACACTTCGACACAGTCATCAAGCATGGCACTACTTGTTGCACTTTGATAACGTACACCCATCTAGCATGGTCTCAAGCTTATGCCAATAACCCTAAGGAACTATTATTTGATGTGGGGTCACCCATGATACCAATTCGCTAGTAGCAGGGCACATTGGCATCATGGGGTCCCCATTCGACCAAAGGGTGGACATTATGTAATGTTCCCTCTTGCTTAGATAGGCAATTGACCTAAGTTGCGTAGATATAGCAGCAACGAATCTTGGAATCACTCCAGAAGGAGTTTAGATCATGTGCATAGCGAGTTTGGTTGGACTTGCTCACAACTAACTCGCACACGCATACGAAATTAGTTTGGACTCACTCAACAATTAGTTCGCACAGGTAGTTGGTTGGACTAACTAAAAGCTAGTCGGGCTCACTCACCACTACTTCTTTCGAGGTTTGCAAAAATTTTAAACATTGGAATTCGAAAGTTAATAAATTATGTGGAAAACATAAATTAATGAGAAAAATACAACTTAAGGAAAAAGAAAACTTACCTATGTAATAAAGAATTAATTTTGTAAATGGGAAGATTAAATCGTTTGAGAGATAGTTTTAAATTAAAAATATAAAACTGAAAGGTTTGAAATATCAACATGGTTTGCTTGCCCAACCTACCCGTAAGGCACTTTGCCATCTTACTTGCGTGAACGAGTACTTATCTTTTGTAAGGACAACGTTGGAACATATAAAGCAGCCTTACCATGAGCTTAATGTCAAATTCAAAAAGTTTACGGACTTAGTGTACGTAGTTACTTGGAGTATTTTTAAGTTTGGCTAGCCTAGTGTGAAAACTAGTAAGCAATACATAATCATTCCCTTACAATAGTAGTATTGTGAAAACTAGTCACTTGTATATTTGTCATTTTTTACAACAAGCAATACACAATCATTCCCTTGCAATAGTATATAAGTTTGACTGGCCTAGTGTGAAAACTAGTCACTTGTATATAAGTCATTTTTTACAATATGCAATACACATTCGTTCCCTTGCAATAGTATTCTTGTGACCTCTCTTTCTTCCCTCTTCTTGCTTGCTTGTATGCTTTTGAATTCATGTTTGCTAGATGGATGCATGCTTGAATAGGTTTGATTCTAGGCTTCCTTCTTTGATTAGCTTATTCTTTCTCTTCTTTTTACCATCACAAAGGATCATCACTTCTTGCCTCCATCTAGGCATTGAGAGCTCTCCCTTCACCCCTTTGGTAAAGAGCATTCCAGTGTGACAACAGAGATGAGCTAGCACACCTACAATGGGAAGTTGCATTTACGAAGACCCAACGGCACATGCTTCGGCAAGGCTAAGGTAAGCTCTTGATTTGAATATATTTGACACCGCTGTTGAGGGGGGAGATTGACGTGCTGCCCACTACAGAGAGGAGGGAGATTGTTGTTGTTATTATTAGTGCCCATTACAACATAGAAGGGAGGGGAGATTGTTGTTATTATTAGTGCCCACAGCAGAGAGCAGAGAGTGATGAAAGAGTGGCATGCTACTATTGCTCAGAAGAGAGAGGGAGAGTTTGCCAGACCTACCCCGTGGTGGTGGTGAGTGGAGAGAAAAAATGGCTATGTCACCACAGTTTTGCCCAATCCAGAGAGGGGAGAGAGTAAGGTCTCTGATCACCAACAAATCCGGCTATGGTGCACCATAATCTCTATACAGAGAACTGTTGAGATTCAAGCTCGATGTCAGCTTGTGCCAGTTGCACTATGTGCTGGCATGTTAGGTAGTAACATGTGTGAGACATAAATGACTGCGTCCAGATGGTCATAGTGTGTGGACATTAGCTAGGGTTAGCAGTGTGTGGACACAACACAAGTAGTGTGTTGTAGATTATGGATTATGGCTTTATGCATTGTGTGAGAAGGGAGATGGCTTCTCTCTATGGTTAGGGTTTGATAATACATTAGGGTTTGCTCCTGTGTGTGTGTCTCCTCTCCCTCTACCTGTTTTTCATCATGGTATCAGAGCCTGGTGCTCTGTATTAGGGTTTATGATTGAGTGAGAGAAGAGGGAGAAGAAGCTGTGAAGCTTGCCATTGGAGCTGTGAAGCTTGGAGCGCACCGATTTCCATCAAATTTGAGAGCTTGGCCTACCGGGTAAGGACTACTAAACATCCTTGAGCGGATTGCAGGTGCAAAAACACAAACAACACCAGATTTGAGCAAAGAGAAATTTCTGTTTTGCAAGCTCTCCACCATTGAAGCTTGAGTGTGGTGAATGTATGAGGAAAATGGTTGCAAATCTAACAAAGAATCATGTATTTGGCAAAAGGGAATGTATTGGCAACTCATGTGCAAGCCCTACATTGAATTTGGATCAAAGTTGATGCATTTGTGTGAGTGGAAAATCACTGGTTTGAAGCCTTCACAAAAACAGAGAAAAAGGGTCCATTGTGGATGAAATTAAAGCTGGTTTTTTGCAAAAATCACCTCATTGATGGATTGGGTACATGCCTAAGAGTGTTGGGAACTCACCTATGCTCTCAATAGCCATTATAAACCACTCAAATCACCCCTACAGTAGGCGGCACAGACAGATGTGTAGAAACAGAGTAATTTTTTCAATATTTTGCTAGTAGGTGGAGGCCAAATTCAAGTCTTTTGGTTGATTAATTCCAAATCTCCTTAGCAATTATGTGATACACATACTTGAGGAGGTTGCTATATGATTGGTTGAAGCAATTATGCATTTTGGAGCTGATTATGAGCTGATTAAATAGGCTGTCTATAGTGATTAGTGAAACAGAGGGTGATTAATCTGCTAATTACTCTCTCAACTTAAACAATTGGTCTAATTCCTTTTACATGGAGTTAGTAGACATCAATGCTAAGCTAATGAATGCCTGGTCTCTCAATTTGGACAAGAATCAAAGGAATTAGAGCACTTTTACTACTGGTTTTTCTCAAAACAGAGAAGAGGATTTGATAAATTTGGTATGTATGCACCTTGGATGGTGTTGATATGCAACATTGAGCTTGTTTAGGTGCCAATGAAAGTTATCCACACTTGATTGAACCACTACATTGCAATTTTAAGCCTTGGAAAGCGTGCCAAAACAGGGTACTTTGGATTGCGTATGCCAGTTCAATTTGAATGCAATCAGTTTGATTTTCTACATCAACAGTGAAGTTTGTTGAGTACTTTGGAGTATCTAGAACACTTATTAGAGTGTGGTTGAACTGAGAAAGGCTCATTTACAGATTTGGACGTGTGCGGAAGGTGCATTTGCATTGAGCAAATATGTTAGATAACTCAGTACAGATTGTGGGCGAGAAGTTGGATAGGAAGAACTTCCAGGCATGGAAGTACATGATTAAAAGCTTTCTGAAGGGAAAAGGATTTTGGAACCTTGTTTACAGATGCAGAGCCAGAGCCGGAACTACCCCAACAACCTACACAACAACAGGTTGTAGCTCATAAGCAATGGTCAGAGAGAGCATACAAAGTTTTGCATTACTTGTCTATATGTAGCTCGGATGCTATACTCATACATATACATGATGCTAAGAATCCCAAGGATGCATGGGATACTTTGGTAAAGCTGTTAGATACAGATACTAGTGCTCCTAAGTCTCAGTTGAGACAATAGATTCATAATGTGAAGCGGAAAGGAAGGATTATCCATGATTATGTTCAAGAGATAAAGAAGTATGCAGATGCATTGGCAACTATCAATGCCCCCATGCCTGATGATGATTTGGTAAACATTACCTTGCGTGGTCTTGGCAAGGAGTGATACATCTATTTCTGTTCGGAGTATAGGTTTACCAAATTTTGATGAGTTGGTTTCTCTCTTCTCAGTGACTCGTTTCATGCTGCATCTACTAGCCATGATGATAATGGCAGGAATCCATAGGTCACCACAACAGAATTTTCAACCTACATATGGTGCTAGAGGTGGTCGTATATACATCTCAGAGAGGCAGAGGTAATCCTTGTGGTAGAGGACGTTGGCAAGGCCAACAAACATCTATGCAAAATGTGGAATGCCATTACTGTGGAAAATTTGGTCATATGGCACGTGATTGTTTCCACAAACAAAATGATTTGAAAGGGGGTAGAGCACAACATGGTGGACATTATGAACAACATGGTGGAAATTATGCATCAAGCAGTAATGATGGCAGCGCAAATCACTTGTTTGCCATGAAACATGTTGTGGGATCTATGATGACAAATGGTGAAAGTGATGACACTTGGTATATGGACTCTAGAGCATCAAACCATATGAATGGTTTGAACATATGAAGCCTATGAATGTGAAAGGCTATGTGGAGACAGGAGATGATACCCAACATGCTATCACACATGTTGGAAGTGTACCATTGGTTATGCACAATGGTGAAACAAAGTCTATGGCAGATGTCTTGTATGTGCTTTCTATTACAAAAAGATTGGCCTCAGTTAGTCAAATGGTGGAACAAGGTTTACAGGTTTGTTTCAATGAGCATGGATGCTTCGTTGAGGATTTCAAAAATGGATGTAGAGTCATTGCCAAAGGCAAGAAAGAAGGCAGGTTATTTAAGTTGGATGTTGGGATTCCTGAGTTGAAATCAGCCATGTTCTCTAAAAGCCAAAATGTGGTATAGGACATTGACATGTGGCATAAAAGGATTGGACATGTGAACATACAAAGGTTAAAGAACATGCAGGCAAGAGGCATTGTAATTGGGCTGCCTAGATTCAAGTATGATGGGAATATGCATATCTGTGATGCTTGCCAGTTTGGAAAGCAAGCAAGGTTGCCATTTCCTAAAGAAGGAAACATGAGTAGCAGGTCACTTGAGATAGTTCATAGTGATGTATGGGGCCCTGCACAAAACCCATCTATTAAAGGCAGCTTGTATTATGTGACATTCATTGATGATTTCAACAGAATGACTTGGATTTACTTTCTTAGAGAGAAAAGTGAAGTGTTGGGAAAGTTTATGGACTTCAAAGCTTTTGCAGAGAAGCAATATGGCTCTTGGATAAAATGTTTGAGGACAGATGGAGGTGAATACACCTCACATGCTTTTGAGAATTTCTTGAGAAAGCATGGCATAAGAAGGCAGTTAACTTGTAGGTATACACCTCAGCAAAATGGTGTTGCTGAGAGGAAAAATAGAGTCATTTGTGATGTGGCCAAGGCGATGGTCAATGAAAAGAGAATGCCATACTATTATTAGACAGAAGCGTGTGCCACCGCGGTGTATGTACTTAATAAGACACCCACAGTAGCCATACATGGAAGCACGCCAGAGATGCAGCTTACAGGTTTTAGGCCAGACATTGGACACCTCAAAGTGTTTGGTTGCATAGCTTATGTGCATGTGCTTGTTGATGAGAGAAGGAGTAAGTTGGATCCTAAGGTAAAAAAGTGTGTTTTTGTTGGGTATGCACAAGATCGCAAGGCATATAAATGTTACAATCTGCATACTAGGCAAGTGGTTATCTCACGAGATGTGGTGTTTGATGAACTTGCTAGTTGGTATAAGGAAAAGGATGAGGGAGTCATTGATTCAGTTGATGCTGATGTGCATGTGAACTTGCCACAAGCAAGTTCTATTTCTATGTCTAGGCCAGCAGAGTCTGAGAGTAGCACTATACGTCCATGGTCAGGATGCTTTGAGACATGAGAGTGTGAGCACTCGAAGTAGTGCTGTGGATAAAGGGAAAAAGAAGGTTGAAGAAATTGGCATTACAGGTTATGAGTCATCAAGTTCAGAAAGTTTGGATGAGGAACTTGGCATACCAGTTTTGCGCACACCGGGTGCAAGGCAGGATAGATATGTGTCTCCACATGCTAGAGTGACAGGTGTTCGAGTGATCTGCATGCATTGCGGAGATCCCAAAGGGTCAGGTATCCAGTTGACAGGTTGACATATCATGACTTTGCTATGCATTACACATATATGACCTCTTTGGTGAAGCATGTGGAACCTACATGCTATACATAAGCTATTGGGAAGCATGTATGGGAGAAGGCAATGGATGTTGAGATGGACGCATTGGTTCATAATGAAGCATGGGATTTGGCTGCCTTACCCCACAAGGCAAAAATGTCATTGGTTGCAAATGGGTTTATAAGGTGAAATGCAAATCAGATGATTGAGCAGCATAAAGCGCGGTTAGTAGCTAAGGGTTATGCACAAACCCAAGGCTTGGACTATGATGAAACATTTAGTCTAGTTGCAAAGATGGGAACAGTGAGAGCAGTCATTGCTATGGCTGCAGTAAATGGTTGGGAAATGCATCAAATGCATTTCTAAATGGTGATTTACAAGAGGAAGTTTATATGGCACAGCCAGAAGGATATGTACACCCGAGGTACTCCACTCATGTATACAGATTAAAGAAAGCATTATATGGTTTGAAGCAAGCACCTCGTGCTTGGAGTGATAAGCCGATATCTTATCTCCCTTGGATTTCAGTTTATATGGCACAGCCAGAAGGATATGTACACCCGAGGTACTCCACTCATGTATGCAGATTAAAGAAAGCATTATATGGTTTGAAGCAAGCACCTCGTGCTTGGAGTGATAAGCCGATATCTTATCTCCCTTGGATTTCAGGTTTCTTCAGCAGATTCTTCACTCTATGTGAAGAAGACAGATCATGGGATTGTCTTACTTGTCATCTATGTGGATGACTTGATTGTCGCAGGAGATCATGCTACAGATGTTATGCATGTCAAGAAGGCATTGAGTGGGCAGTTTGATATGAAAGACTTGGGTGAATTGAGATATTTTCTTGGGATTGAAGTGATCAAAGACCATGCAGGGACATGGTTACTGCAACGCCAATATGCATTGGATATGTTGGCAAAATATGGGATGACAGGGTGTAAGCAAATGAGTACACCTTTGGAGCAGAATGTGAAGCTGCGGGCTGATTTTGGTAGAGTTGGATGATCCTTCTATGTATAGAAAGATGGTTGGCAGTCTTATTTACATGACTGTCACACGCCCGGATCTCAATTATGCTGTGGGGCTAGTAAGCCAATTTATGCAGAGCCCTATAAAACCTCATTTGGATGCAGTGAGACGCATTATGCGATATGTAAAGACCACTGCACATTATGGTCTTCTTTATAAGCATGGTAAAGGCTTGGATGTACACGGCTACACAGACGTAGATTGGACAGGTAGGTCGTATGACAGGAGGTCTACTAGTGGTTATGCCTTTACATTTGGAAGTGCAGTGGTGAGTTGGAGTAGTAAGAAGCAACATACTGTTGCTTTATCTAGTACAGAGGTTGAATATAGGGGTGCAGCCATTGCTACATGTGAAGGAGTATGGTTAAAGAGTCTCTTGGCTGATTTGGGTGAGCCTATTAATGGCAAGGTTGTCATTCATTGTGACGACATGAGCAGCATACAGTTGGCCAAGAATCCAGTTTTTCATGTGCGGACCAAACACATAGAGGTCCACTATCATTTTGTCAGAGAGAAAGTGTTGGATGGTGCAGTGGATTCGCAGAAGATTAAAGAGCAGGTGGCCGACATCTTTACAAAGCCACTTAGCAGGGAGAAGTTTGAGTACTTCCGTACTATGTTGGGAGTCTATGGGATGAGCTTGAGAGGGAGTGTTGAGAGCTTTGATAACCCAAGCTCATCTACATCTTCATCTATGGTGGCAGTATATCATGAGCTTGAGAGGGGCTGTTGAGATTCAAGCTCGATGTCACCTTGTGCTAGTTGCACTATGTGCTAGCATGTTAGGTAGTAACATGTGTGAGACATAAATGACCGCGTCTAGCTGGTCATAGTGTGTGGACATTAGCTAGGGTTAGTAGTGTGTGGACACAACACAAGTAGTGTGTTGTAGATTATGGATTATGGCTTTATGCATTGTGTGAGAAGGGAGATGGCTTCTCTCTATGGTTAGGGTTTGATAATACATTAGGGTTTGCTCCTATGTGTGTGTCTCCTCTCCCTCTACTTGTTTTTCATCAAGAACCTTGTGTTGATTTACATTCTTCTACTTCTATTGGGAGGGAAGCAAGGCATGTTTTTATCTCCATTGGGAAACCCAGCACTGGCTCTAGCAAAGATTAGTGATGCTTTTCTAAGAACATTCTCGAGACAACTGAACTTGTGATCGAGATGGTAGACTTCCAAATGTATGACAGCATTGACGACTACCAACTAATAGAGAGAAAAATACCTCCTCCTCAAGATTCCCGTTTAAGGAAAGTAGATTTTACATCCATTTGGAGAATTGGCCATCCCCCTTGCATTGCCAATGCAAGAACGGTGAGGATTGCGGTTAGCCTAGCTGTAGAAGCAAAAGTTTCATGAAAGTCAAAATCTTTAACTTCTGTGAATTCGACCAATCGTGCCTTGTACTTTTCCAAAGTACCATGAGATCTGTATTTTGCTTTGTAAACCCACTCAATGCCAATTATCTTATGCCTTGGAGGACGATCTAGAAGGTCCCAAGTGTGGTTTTTTAGGATAGAGTTATATTTTACTTGCATGGATTCCATCCACTTAGAATCCCCTCATGCTTCAACAAAGGTGGTAAGCTCTTAAATCTTGAGTACCTCTGTTAAGAGCAAAATTTACAAGATTCTCCCAAGCCTAGTTTTTCTCCTCTAACCTTGTAGATCTGCGAACATCTTGAGGCACATCCTTTATGGTGGCCGGAGGTTCTGCTCTATCCAAAAGGTTTTTTTACCACCTAGGGAATGGCTTACCTTTTTGTGGCACATTATGCTCTTGTTCGTCATCTTCAAAATTCATGTCCATAGAAAATAGGGTGAGCTGCCTTCCATCAAAGTGCGAGGAAGCCCATGCAATATGTGAAGGTTATGTTGCTTTAGTGATTTTCTTGTTGCATAATGAAGAACAAGGAAGCTCCTCCTTAGTTATTGTTCTTGGAATACCACATCACGGCTCACTATGATCTTCTTTACTAGAGGGTCATAGAGCCGATATCCCTTTGACTCTGTAACGTACCCATCTTCACTAATAAAGAAATGTCCATGTAATTATGAGTTTTTATAGTATAAATATCAATAATTTTATTATTTGAGTCATTTCCAATTAGAATCTTCAAATTCTGAGCCCAAATTTGGAATCTGCGCGCGATTTTACCCTAATATAGGATTTTACAGCATCCAAAACGGACACCGGATCAAGCCTATACGCTAATTTCAATCATTTTAGTTATAAAACAGCGACCTTTAAACCTTAATAAATGCACGACCGCACGTCCGTTTGACGAACGGTCTGAACCCCTGCGACCAGGAGAACCTCCCGGACAAAAAAAATTTTCGCCCCCCGGGGCGGTCCGGCACGCAAATCGAGGCGGGCGCCCCAAATTTGGGTACCCCGCCCCAAAATTTGGTCCGTACACACTTACTAGGGCGCCCGTACAATGGCCGCCCAAGAACCAAAGGACGGCCGCCCACTGTTTGGTCCACGCGTACCTTTGGGCGGACACCCAGACCGGATAAGGTACATGCGTACCACTCCTTTCCCAGACAGCCAGCACCGTACCTTTCCCGTAGACCCATGCAGACCACTGGTCCAGAGCCTTTGAAGGTACACCGTCCTTTCGTCCCTGCTTTGCGCAGCGCCCGCACCCTCACCCCTCAGCTATATAAACCCCCGGGGTGCTCCTCAGTCGGCACGCACTTCTGTGTAGCGTATGCCCTGTTGTGCTGCTGTCCGTACCGTCGTAGCGTACTTGCTGCAAGTACAGCCGCCCTTGCAGCCACCCCTCTCACAGCCCCTCATTTGGCTCTTTTCAGATAAGCCAATTTTCCTCCATCCTCCTCTTGCCATGGACCAGTGTCCTTAACTCTTCTCCCCCCCCCCCCCCCCGTGTGAATAGACTTACAGAGAGGCTTGCAGCCACCCCTCCCAGCCCTCTCCACGTTTTTGCCTTTGGCCTTAAGGACACCCTCACAATTCCCCCCCCCCATTTGCGTAGACTTTAGTAAGGGATTTTTTACTCAAGCGAGGGTTCGTGCGCCATTTTCTTTTGCTCATACGGTGAGCAAACGAGCTCGGAATTCAGATCCGACTGAAGCGTTTCGATCGCAGCAGCGAGCTCTACAAGGCGACACCTACGATGGCCTCATCCCGGAGATGGCAAAATATTACCTCAAGAGGCGCACGTAACAACGAGATGGAGGGAGATGCGCCCAACGCGGCTCCAGTCCCTTTTCAAGCCGCTCAAGGAAACGGTGGCCAGGTTAGATTGGTTAATTTTCAAAAGAAGAGATTTTTTTTCTTAAAATTAGTATTAATGAATGGTGTCTTTTCCTCTTAAAATGACGAAATAAAAATTATATGAAATTATGAATTATGTGATGTTGTTTTCGATAAATTACGTTGAAATTGCTATCTTCATGAATTGTGAATGCTATACTTAGAAAATTGCATTGAAGTTGTTATCTTTGGAATTCAAGATTTTTTTTGGCTTTAACGCTAACTCCGTTCCGTGCTTGTGTAGCCGGGCGGCGTCGTTAGTAAAGCCCGGTAATGGTCCAAGGTATCCCTCATACCTTTGGAGGAATAAGGATCGCCGATTGAGGTGAGAGATTATGAGGCTGCCTAGTTCTGAGGGCCCAGGCTAGTGCGGTAAATAAGCCCACCCTAGTGCGCAGACATCCCTCTGAGGGGCGGGAGGATCGAGCGATGGAGCCTGAGAGGGCGACAGGCCGGCTTGAGTCCTCGCCAGCGGCCGACGATGAGGTGTATGGTCCCGTAGGGTTTTGCCCAGCATGTAGAGGCTGGAAGGCCGAATTCTAGATCATCGGCAGAATAAGAATAAGAGAGCCGGATTGGCTTGTATGGAAATGGATTCATGTATAAACTTTTTATATAATTGCATCTTGTCTTTGGTATGATTGTATTGTGTAAGAAGGCTGTTATAACGAACCTTGTGAAGAAGGGCCCTAATTAAGGAATATGCTTATTTATGTCAAACAGTGTGGTAGTATTAATTAGAAAACAAATTGATGCGTGAGTAGGGTGGAAAGTGGGAGGATGGAATGCCCTGACGGCACCATCCTACGGATGGGTGGACCCGATTAGTCGGGTAGCTTTCCAACAAATTAAGTGGAAGCCCTACGTTAGATAGTTAGGTTCTTGGGCAACTCTATTCAAGAGACTAGGTCAGCGGCTGTGCCTTGCATAAGATGAGGAAAAAAGCGTTGTCCCTAGAAATCAAGTCTAAGTAGTTGCCCAATTTTTGATCAATTGCCCTATGGGTGATTTGATGTTTAGAAAATCACGCTCCCCCTGCGGGATAGAGCTAGGTCATACCTATGAATCGTATCCTTGAATCTCTACAGGGTCAAGGTGTCGATGAATAGGAAATTTAACCTAAGATAAGACTTAGCGGACTATCTTAAGTGTTTCTCCCATTTTTAGAGGGAGGAACCTTACAATTGGTATCAGAGCAAGTTTGACTCCTAGGAATTGCAGTTTAAGGATTGTTTTGTAATAAACGTTTTACCTAACATAATGCTAATTAGTAAAGACATCCTACTAAAACAAATAAGATTGAAATGATGTTTGAATGCTTGTAGGAAGAGGAAGATGCCTACTCCAAATTTCTAGTTTTCCAATGCATCTTCGAGACTGCTAGTCACTCCTCGAATTTCGAGTTTCGCGACACCATGATACAGATATTAGAGAAGATATCCCTCCCTCATTTCTCTCGTATTCAGAGAGGATGGGGCAGAGATTTCTGGAGTCGTGGGCCGAGATACTTCTTCATCCGAGCAGATCAGACTGGGAACCTCACCACCGACCTTAAGCGGATTCGTTGGATTGAGAAGCTGAAGATGGTCCGCTTATTTTGGTTCGTCAGTACCCCCAGGGATGACACCTCGGTGACTATAGATGGGGTTCGCATACCTCAGGATCGTTGGGTGTATGACAAAGTGATGCAGGTCTTACCTGCTGATAGAGTAGCAGTGTTAGGACCCACCCCAATCCAGAGTTTACCACCCTTACCATCAGTTTTTAGAATCTTAGAAACTACAGCGGAACCCCCATATTTCACATATGTGGACCGCTCTACCCTTATGTCACAGTGAAGCCTAGGAATTTCCCTTGATGTCAAATAAGACTAATTATATTAGTCTCAGATCTTTGTAATAAAACTTGTCCTTGTAAATATTTGGAAATAAAATAATTTCAATGTTTTACTCTCCAAAAATTAAGCGTTGTGCAAATATGAATCTTGTAATCTTAAAAATTGTTTTTACGATGATGGCCAGGATGACCACCCTCCTCTTCCCAATGCGCTTTATACCGATACCCAGGAGAAGAAGCTCCTGCTCAAGCAAATGCAACCTCCCTCCTTTAAAGGAGAAGGTTCAAAGGTTGAGAAGGATGCTGAAGTCTGGATTGAGGCGATGGACGATTATTTCTCTGCTGCCGGTACTGGAGTAGCAAATCAGTCTATGCTCACACGGTTTCGCCTCACTGGAGATGCTAAACTCTGGTGGAAACAGTGGTGCCGTGACAAGGAGGTCACCGAGCATTCTCAAACGTGGGAAGACATCAAGCAGGCAGTGAAGGAAAGATATCTTCCTCCATCCCATGAATCCATAAAGATGAATGAGTTTTTTAGCCTTAGACAGTGCACCTTAACTCTTGAGGATTATTATTCCAAATTTATTACCCTTCGGAAGTATGCCCCAGCTATGACTACTTCCCAGCAAGTGGCTCGTTTCTGCCAAGGGCTAAATGAACCCCTAGATTCCCGCCTTGAAGCAATGAGGCCAACCACTTTACAGGATGCTCTAATACGGGCAAAGCCCCTTGTGAAAGAAATAAAGGCTAACAAACCGAAGAATCAAAAGAGATCTTACCCTGAGGCAAACCTTAGAGATCAACCCTACAAGAAACCTCAACAGAATTTCCCCTACTACAACAGAGGGCGACAAGGCAACTCTTTTGCCCCCCGCTCGTATGCTGCTTCTTCTAGAGAAGGCCCTCTGTGTTTTGAGTGCAATGAGCCGGGACACTTTAGAGCCAACTGTCCCAAGTTGGCAACATCATTCCCCCAAGGTAACAGAGGAAATCAAGGCCGTGGAACCCCTACCCACCAAGGTGCAAGAGGCAGTGGTCGTGGCAGAGGCCGCGGAGGAACAGTTGCTAGAACTGCCTGTGTTATAAGTGAAGAACCAACCTTGGAAGAGGCTAAAGAAGAGCGCGCCACCGTCCATGCGGCGGTAGAACACCAAGGTCCGAATAAACAATTTGGTGTAATCCAAACCCCCGCCACTCATCACGGTAAGCCATTTCAGCTTTTGATTGATTGTGGCAGTACCCATTCATTCCTTTCTCCTAGGTGCTTGCAAAAATTAAACTTGAGTCAAAAATCAGCTAGAAAAATGATTGTAGAGTTAGCCAGTGGGAAAGAAGTAATATCTCGCCACTCTATAGGAAACCTTGATTTTGAGCTGGGTAATGAGCAAACTCACGGTCACTTTAGAGTCTTGCCATTAGGAATTTATGATGGAATCCTTGGGATGGATTGGTTAATTGCAAACAAAGCTAGCATTCATTGTAACCAGGGGAGTATCACTTTTGAAAATGAGCATGGCCAAGTAATATCTGTTCAGGGGATCACATGAAAACCTAAGTCTAGAGTAGTCAAGGCAAAACATCTTCTCAAGGGAACACGTAAGGGTCAGCAAGTTTTCTTAGTCAAACTCAACAAAGTCATTGAACCTAGTATGGAGACAGAACCCTCTTGGCTCCAAGAATTCTCTGACATCTTCCCTGACGAGCTTACAGGGTTACCGCCTCCTCGAGAAGTCGACCATGAAATCGAGGTGATCCCTGGAGCTCAACCCGTCTCAAAAACTCCCTATAAAATGTCCCTTCCTGAAGCCATTGAACTTAAGGAGCAACTTTCCCAACTCATTGAACAAGGATTTGTACGCCCCAGTAGCTCTCCTTGGGGAGCACCTGTTCTTTTCCAAAAAAAGAAGGACGAGACTCTCCGCCTCTGCATAGATTATCGAGGGCTAAATCAAGTCACTGTCAAGAATAAGTATCCTATCCCTCGCATCGATGAACTTCTTGATAGGCTTCATGGGGCCAAAGTCTTCTCAAAAATAGATTTGAGGTCTGGTTACTATCAGATCAAAGTCAAGGAAGCAGATATACCCAAAACAGCCTTCAATACCCGTTATGGCCACTATGAGTTTACTGTAATGTCATTCGGGTTAACCAATGCTCCTGCAACCTTCAACCGCCTAATGCAAGATATATTCCGCCCGTACTTGGATGAGTTTGTGCTTGTTTTCTTTGATGACATCCTAATCTACTCCAAATCAATGGAAGAGCATGAGGAGCATGTGCGTAGAGTTCTGCAATTGCTGCGCAGACACAAACTCTATGCCAAGAAGAGCAAATGTACCTTCTTTACTCAACAAATTGAGTATCTTGGATTCATCGTCTCCAAGGATGGCATCTCAGTAGACCCCGCCAAGGTCAAGGATATTCTAGAATGGCCACCCCCTAAATCAGTTCGTGAAGTTCGTGGATTCTTGGGAATCACGGGTTGGTATAGGATTTTTATCAAAGATTATGCCTTGGTAGCTGCACCCTTGACAGATCTTCTTAAGAAGGATTGCAAAATAGTGTGGCTGCCAATCCATCAAAACAGCTTTGATCAGCTGAAAGTCATTATTACTTCTGCCCCAGTCTTAAAGCTTCCTGATTTCTCCAAGGAATTTGAAGTGGTTACCGATGCTAGTAGTCTAGCACTTGGTGGTGTCTTAGGCCAAGAAGGAAGACCAGTCGCTTATACTTCCCGCAAGCTGAAGCAATATGAAGCAAACTATGCCACCCATGATTTGGAACTCTTAGCAGTTGTTCATTGCCTCAAATTATGGAGACATTATCTCTTGGGAGGCAAATTCCAGCTTGTAACTGACCACAAAAGTCTAAAGTGGATCTTCACCCAGCCTAACCTCAACATGCGGCAAAGGAGATGGATTGAAATTCTACAAGAATATGATTTCGACATCAAATTCCGCCCTGGGAAAGATAATGTGGTAGCTGATGCACTTAGCCGCAAATCTTTCTTGAATGCAATTTCAATGCCAAATAATCCCATACTGGTCAAGGTGGAAGAAGTCTCATCTCATGACCCAGATTATCAAAGGATGATAAAGTTAGTAGAAGAAGGGGGACATTCAGAGAAAGAGAAGAATCTAATCAAGGGATACTCCACTCATGAAGGAAGCCTCTACTTCAATCACAGGCTATGTATCCCTAAGGATCCTGCTTTAAAGAAACTAATCCTCCATGAAGCTCATGATAGCCCTGCTGCAGGACACCCAGGTTATGCAAAAACATTAAATGCAGTAAGAAGGAGCTTTCATTGGGCAGGCTTGAAAAATGATGTGCTTCGGTACTTGAAACAATGTCTCTCATGCCAAAGGATCAAGGCTGAAAGAGTCAAGATGCCTGGAAAGCTTCAACCCTTAGATATTCCCCAAATGAAGTGGGAGTGCATTAGTATGGATTTTGTCACAAGTCTCCCCACTGTTCAAGGAGGATATGACTCCATTCTAGTAGTAGTGGACTTACTTACCAAAGTAGCTCACCTTATACCAGCAAAGAAGACCTTCAAAGCTTCTGATGTTGCTCGTATATTCATCAAGGAAGTCTTCAAACTTCATGGTCTCCCAAAAAGAATAGTAAGTGATCGGGATTCTGACTTCACCTCAAAATTCTGGCAGTCTTTATTTCAAGCTCTGGGGACCCAACTTTGCTTTAGCACAGCTTATCACCCAGAGACCGATGGCCAGACTGAAAGAGTCAATCAAGTAATTGAAGACATTCTCAGAGCATACTGTGGACGGGAACCCAGAAGGTGGATTCAATACCTTCCTCTGGTGGAATTCGCCTACAATGCGTCTTATCATCAAAGCATAGGAATGTCACCATTCAAAGCACTCTATGGGCAAGAATGCTTGTCTCCTCTAAATTTCTCTGATCCGACCATAAGAGTTGAGGCATCCAGGAAAATGCTCGAAGAGATGGAGGAACAAACCAAAGCTATCCAAAGGGATATTAAAGCTGCCCAAGATCGACAAAAGCATTATGCTGACAACAAGAGGTCTGAAAGGATCTTCAAGGAAGGAGACAAAGTTCTTCTACGAGTGCGTCCCAAACGAAGTTCTCTATCACTTGGGAAATATAAGAAGCTCAGCCCTAGGTATTGTGGTCCTTATACAGTTATCAAGTGTCTAGGTAAAAGTGCCTATAAACTCCAACTTCCAGCCCATATCAAAGTCCATAATGTATTTCATGTAAGTCTGTTAAAGCCATATGTCCCCAGTCTCGATCATATTCTTGATGATGAACAAGTTGTAATCCCTACTCAAGGAGTCCTTGAATTACAGCCCAATAGCATCATAGATTCTAGGGAAAGGCAACTCCGAAATAGAACTCTTGTAGAACATCTAGTTCAGTGGAAAGATTACCCTGAAGAGGATGCAACTTGGGAAGATGAAGCTACACTCTTAAAGGATTATCCCCAATTCATGACGAGATGAGGACATCTCGATTTCTTTAAGGGGGGAAGGATGTAACGTACCCATCTTCACTAATAAAGAAATGTCCATGTAATTATGAGTTTTTATAGTATAAATATCAATAATTTTATTATTTGAGTCATTTCCAATTAGAATCTTCAAATTCTGAGCCCAAATTTGGAATCTGCGCGCGATTTTACCCTAATATAGGATTTTACAGCATCCAAAACGGACACCGGATCAAGCCTATACGCTAATTTCAATCATTTTAGTTATAAAACGGCGACCTTTAAACCTTAATAAATGCACGACCGCACGTCCGTTTGACGAACGGTCTGAACCCCTGCGACCAGGAGAACCTCCCGGACAAAAAAAATTTTCGCCCCCCGGGGCGGTCCGGCACGCAAATCGAGGCGGGCGCCCCAAATTTGGGTACCCCGCCCCAAAATTTGGTCCGTACACACTTACTAGGGCGCCCGTACAATGGCCGCCCAAGAACCAAAGGACGGCCGCCCACTGTTTGGTCCACGCGTACCTTTGGGCGGACACCCAGACCGGATAAGGTACATGCGTACCACTCCTTTCCCAGACAGCCAGCACCGTACCTTTCCCGTAGACCCATGCAGACCACTGGTCCAGAGCCTTTGAAGGTACACCGTCCTTTCGTCCCTGCTTTGCGCAGCGCCCGCACCCTCACCCCTCAGCTATATAAACCCCCGGGGTGCTCCTCAGTCGGCACGCACTTCTGTGTAGCGTATGCCCTGTTGTGCTGCTGTCCGTACCGTCGTAGCGTACTTGCTGCAAGTACAGCCGCCCTTGCAGCCACCCCTCTCACAGCCCCTCATTTGGCTCTTTTCAGATAAGCCAATTTTCCTCCATCCTCCTCTTGCCATGGACCAGTGTCCTTAACTCTTCTCCCCCCCCCCCCCCCCCCCCGTGTGAATAGACTTACAGAGAGGCTTGCAGCCACCCCTCCCAGCCCTCTCCACGTTTTTGCCTTTGGCCTTAAGGACACCCTCACAATTCCCCCCCCCCCCCATTTGCGTAGACTTTAGTAAGGGATTTTTTACTCAAGCGAGGGTTCGTGCGCCATTTTCTTTTGCTCATACGGTGAGCAAACGAGCTCGGAATTCAGATCCGACTGAAGCGTTTCGATCGCAGCAGCGAGCTCTACAAGGCGACACCTACGATGGCCTCATCCCGGAGACGGCAAA
This sequence comes from Cibotium barometz, assembly GCF_041138505.1. Taxonomy (NCBI): domain Eukaryota; kingdom Viridiplantae; phylum Streptophyta; class Polypodiopsida; order Cyatheales; family Cibotiaceae; genus Cibotium; species Cibotium barometz. The sequence goes on along the minus strand of NC_141057.1, from coordinate 32,822,885 downwards.
ATATTACCTCAAGAGGCGCACGTAACAACGAGATGGAGGGAGATGCGCCCAACGCGGCTCCAGTCCCTTTTCAAGCCGCTCAAGGAAACGGTGGCCAGGTTAGATTGGTTAATTTTCAAAAGAAGAGATTTTTTTTCTTAAAATTAGTATTAATGAATGGTGTCTTTTTCTCTTAAAATGACGACATAAAAATTATATGAAATTATGAATTATGTGATGTTGTTTTCGATAAATTACGTTGAAATTGCTATCTTCATGAATTGTGAATGCTATACTTAGAAAATTGCATTGAAGTTGTTATCTTTGGAATTCAAGATTTTTTTTGGCTTTAACGCTAACTCCGTTCCGTGCTTGTGTAGCCGGGCGGCGTTGTTAGTAAAGCCCGGTAATGGTCCAAGGTATCCCTCATACCTTTGGAGGAATAAGGATCGCCGATTGAGGCGAGAGATTATGAGGCTGCCTAGTTCTGAGGGCCCAGGCTAGTGCGGTAAATAAGCCCACCCTAGTGCGCAGACATCCCTCTGAGGGGCGGGAGGATCGAGCGATGGAGCCTGAGAGGGCGACAGGCCGGCTTGAGTCCTCGCCAGCGGCCGACGATGAGGTGTATGGTCCCGTAGGGTTTTGCCCAGCATGTAGAGGCTGGAAGGCCGAATTCTAGATCATCGGCAGAATAAGAATAAGAGAGCCGGATTGGCTTGTATGGAAATGGATTCATGTATAAACTTTTTATATAATTGCATCTTGTCTTTGGTATGATTGTATTGTGTAAGAAGGCTGTTATAACGAACCTTGTGAAGAAGGGCCCTAATTAAGGAATATGCTTATTTATGTCAAACAGTGTGGTAGTATTAATTAGAAAACAAATTGATGCGTGAGTAGGGTGGAAAGTGGGAGGATGGAATGCCCTGACGGCACCATCCTACGGATGGGTGGACCCGATTAGTCGGGTAGCTTTCCAACAAATTAAGTGGAAGCCCTACGTTAGATAGTTAGGTTCTTGGGCAACTCTATTCAAGAGACTAGGTCAGCGGCTGTGCCTTGCATAAGATGAGGAAAAAAGCGTTGTCCCTAGAAATCAAGTCTAAGTAGTTGCCCAATTTTTGATCAATTGCCCTATGGGTGATTTGATGTTTAGGAAATCACGCTCCCAGCTAAAGATTTCTTACCTAAGTATTCCCTTTGATGACCTTTTTTGCACTCTTATTAAGAATGTACATGGCTGAGTTAATTGTCTTAGCCCAAAAGGATTTAGATAGATTCCCACCATTAAGCATACTCCTTGCCATCTCAATAATAGCACGATTCTTGCATCTGTGACACCATTTTGAGGTGGAGTGTGAGCAATAGTGAGCTACCGCTTTATGCCTCTTTCTTTGTAGAAACCCAATAATTCATTATACATGAATTCTCCTTATCGATCTATATTAAATTACTTCAAATTTGTCATGTCTTAGTTTCAACCAATGCAACACATTCCTTAAACTTTCCAAAAGCCTTTTCCTTAAGAAAATACACCCAAATCTTCCTATTGTAATCATCTATCAATGTGAAAAATAGAAATAATCTCTAAGTGCAATTATACTTATCCTTTCATAGAGATTGGCATGTACAAGTTGAAGAGGAGGCTTGGCCCTAAAACTGACCTCTTGTGGAAAGGGTTTCTAGTGTTGCTTTACCCCCATCATGTAAGCTTCATATACATTTGGGCTGTTAGAAACTGGTGTGGTGAATGCTCAACTAGATTACCTTTCTACATCTCTGAAAGAGTTTGGATACCAAGATGCCCATATCTCTCATGCCAAAGTTTGTTGCTACTCATGTTGGTTTAGATTGCAAACACCAAAATCTCATACAAGTTGTTCCTCCAAATGCCCTTGCAATGATCTTATAATCTCTATCTAGAATGACTACACCATTCTTGCCAAAGTGAACCCACAAGTCACGGTTTGTGTGATGGCCAAGATAGAAAGGAGGTTTCTCTTCATATCTGGAACCTAAAGAACATTTGAAAGAATTTTTGTACAACTTTCTTTAGGCATAAGTGAAATAGTATTTGAACCTTTTATTTGGCACTTTGCATCATTGCTAGTTATTACCACCATGATGTCATCTCCCACACGCTTTAAAGAGGAATACCAAACCTTTTATTTGGCACTTTACATCATTGCCAGTTCTTACCATGATGTCATCTCCCACATACTTTAAAGAGGAATACCAAACCTTATGATGACTGGTCATGTGCCTAGAAGCCCCAATGTTGATGATCCAAGAATCATCATGTGATGTAACATTAATTGTGTCACTACACACTTCTTTAATGGATTCTTCCTTGGTGCCATTCATTTCATCTGCTTGCTTTTTCTTGCTTAATCTTTTTCTTATAATTTGAAGAGTTAGAATCCTTACCTTTCTTCTTTGTGTTAGCGAATAAAACATGCTTGCTTTTTCTTGCTTAATCTTTTTCTTTTAATTTGAAGAGTTAGAATCCTTACCCTTCTTCTTTATGTTAGGGGAGAAATCCCGGTCCCTACCATTTTGACTATGTTTCCTCACATCTCATTTTGAAGCAATGACATGAACTCCTCAAATGTGAGAGGAGTAGTTCTGACGCCAACATTCAAAGATGTAATAAACGACGAGCAAGATCAAAACTATCATACTGAAGTAGCAATACCCTTAGATAGTGAACGATCAAGATCGAAACTATCATACTTAGGTGATAATACTCTTGGACACAGTGAAGATGAGTAAGATCCACTCATTGAAAGTAAATACATATATATCATAAATGAGTTCATACTCCACATCAATTTTGAGAATACATTTTTCGATGAAGAAGAGCGTACAAATGTAGTTACGATAAGACATGCCACCTGTGTTACACATTTGTTAAGATAATGAAAATAAGTTTTATTACCATTATATGTAATAAGATTTTTTATAAAAAGGTTACCTTTGTTGACATTAGTCCCTTTTTCCTTCCTACCAATGGTGTACACACTCCATAACTTGGCGATGCACCACTACAAAACCTTGAATTGAGGCACAATGCTTAACTTTTGTAGCCTCCTCCATCTTGTATATGCATGTAAAGAATTCAGCATCGGAGAGGCAAAAGTCAATAAATTTAAAGGCTGAGGCATATGGATTATCAGCAACTTTATTCTAATATGGAATCTTATTTATGGAACAACCCTCCACTACAATGTCAGATAGGAAGTCACAAAAAATCAGCTCAACACAATGATCCACCATCTTCCTTTCACTTTGTCTTTAGTATAAATTATGTTTAAATCCTCCATAACTCCACTCATGATGGTAGATGAATGTTTTAGACTCTGAACATCCACTCTGAACATCCAATGCAAGATCTACAATACTTACATTAAAGGCAAATATAGTTCCTGAACTCTGAACATCCAATGCAAGATCTACAATACTTACATTAAAGGCAAATATAGTTCCTGTCACAATTATAAATGTTAGGATGGATTCATCTTGTGGGGATATCCATAGAGTCTACTCACCTACTTGTACCTTTTGCAAAATGTCTATTATAGGATCTCGAATGTTCTCAGTCTCCTCTCCCCTGATGTAATACTCCTTGATTGTGTCGCTTCTTGCTTGCTTGCAAAGCCTGTTCTACAAGTTGTTGTCCTAGGTTAATAGGTGGCATGAGTAGTGTGGTCCGTCATCCGATGATGTAGTAGATTGTGCATGAGATGTTATGGGAGTATTTTAAACAAACAACACACATACAAAACACATGTTACGTCATATAATTATATTAAAACTTATGAAAGATTATTGATTCTCACTTACCTCATCTCGTAGGTTGTGCTCGTAGAAGTAATAAACAAACATGCGTAGCCAATATCTTATCTTTCTTTTGTCATTAGGTAAGTACTCCAAGGTGCGTATAAGAGATTGGGAATTGTCGAGCATCCCCACAAGATAGGCCTTATCCTCATCTTTAATGTAGGCGACAGTAATCATGTTTAATTTCTCTTCTGTGGCCATGTGTTTGATTGGTTCATGCCACGACAAAGAGAGTAAATCATGCCAATAACACTCAACATTGCGAGGATATGCAAGTCATACTTCCATGCTTTTCCTCTATATAACACCTTTACCTCTCTTATGACCTTTTTTCTGGCCTCATAAGTAGTGCCCTTTTTTCTTTCATCCACTCTTTGTTCCATCTTATCCTTTGGTAAAAAACATAGCAGATAAGAATTAGAATGAAAGAAAATGGACAACAAATGTAATATTTGATTAAAAAATATGTTATTGGAGAAATTACCTTAAAAATAAGATGTGCGATGGGTATTTCAATTGGAATCTTATACTAACCCTTTTTTCCTCTTGCGCAACTTTACTTTAATCCATTTGTTATCTTCTTTATCAAACCCAACAATAAGTGTAGTAAGGCCTGATTCCCCAAGTTTCCTAATCTAAAAAATCTTATCTCCAAATGTGTTGGGAATATACCCAAACTCATTGATCCTATTACATATGACATCATTTCGAGTGATGATTCAAAACACATATAGTTTAATTTGATAAGACAAAATAGAAGTTCAAGCTAATGAGATAATCTCTTGTTTAATCAAGTGAGAGAAAATAGAAGTTATCCAACATCATTGTTCTCGAATGAAACAAAATCACAAAGCATACTATAGTGCATTGGAAAATCATTTGGGAATTTTGCAACATCATATAAACACAATTCTAAATGACTAAATTAGAAGATTAAATCATTGACTTAAAAAATTAGAATATCCTAACTTCTTTTGATGCAATTTATGAATGATTTGTGTCGATTATTTCCATCAAGTATGTGGATCATTTTGCATTTAGGTATTGACCCCACTCTGCATCATTATCCAGCTGCTCTTTAATGTTAATGTCTCCTTCTTCAAGCCTGAATAAACCTTGATCAACAGCAAAAGAACCTTATGCACACCAACACTCTCACTTACTTGCATAATCTTTTTACGCTTATGGTTAAATCTAGGAGAAGCAACCTTCATGTTATCACATGACCGTGCATGGTCAAAACAATAAGGTCATGTAAAATATCTACTACCCTTTGACAAGCTAGGCAAACAATAACATGTGGCCGGATGATGATGGGGGCATGTCGGATGATGAGCAACACATGCTAGTATGTGTGGTGATTGACATGGCTTATAAAGCCATGGCATTCAATCACCAACACATATCGATATGTGTGGTGATTGCCATGGGTTTATAAAGCCATGGTAGACCACACACCACTCCAACGCACCCAAATAGACCAACCAGGAAAAAGGCATAATCGTTGAAGCATGGGTGTAAACTAGCCATAAAATAACATATGGTCCCAGTGGCTAGAGCTATTGCAAACAAAAAGCGAAGAGAGGACAAGGTGTTAGCAATGACAAAGGGAAGTGGAAAGGACAAGGTGATTGTCATGGCATCCACACCCACACCCACATCACACATGCCAGTATGTGTGATGACAGACATTAAGGAAGATACTATTCAAGAAATAAACACTTCAAGGGAGAGAAATAGTGATTCCAAATAAACAGCCTACTCTTTTTGTTTTGGAGGAAAGCATATAGAATCATGCACTAGGGACGTTTTTTTTGGTGAGCATTTTTGAGCGAGTGCTTTTTTAGAATCGGGCGAGCGGATTCCAAAAAGATTCCCCCCTCCACAAGACAGAGAGGGCCTACAAATGAGGTTATTGTTTTGAACTGAGAATAAAACCTAGTTTTTTAATGTACATCTTCCAATCACTAAAATTCAGTGAAGCAAGATAGAGAGAGGGGTGAAGCAAGTTAGAGAGAGAACACATAAACACATGTCAACATCACATCGTGTACATTGGGGTTATTGGTTCAAACTGAAAATAAAACCAAGTTCATTAACATACACCTTCCAAATACAGAAATGCGAAAACCATTATCACATCCTCTACATTGGGGTTACTTGTTCAAACTGAAAATAAAACCAAGTTCATTCACGTACACCATCTTTACTACTATGGGCCTCGCTTGTTCTCTAGGGTGTAGGCACAAAGTAAGCGAACAGTGTTTGTACCCTTCCATACTTCCTCTAGCAAGACACACTCAGACGATTCATCAATAAATCCATGGACTCGCCACCAAATTGCAATTAAGCCCACCACTTTGTCCTTAACTTGAGAATTTTTTCATCATTTTCAAGAAGTGGAAAGGATGTGAGACCTTTCCATGCTTGTGAACCATCCATGGTCTTCTGCTTGATCTCCACATCGGTGGCCTCCCTCTCGATACACATAGCAATAACTTCAATGCTAACATTTGATGAGGCCATCACAAACAAAAAGAAGGAGGGTTTGGGTTGTTTTACTCTTCTAACAAGGCTTGGTGGGTGGCAATGCTATATAACAAATTACTTTGGAGCTTGCCTCTATATTTATAGTAGTGGGAGAGGTTCAACACTCAAAAATAAAAAACTATATTTTTTGAATTGTTATTGATAAAGGTTTCTTTCCTCGAATTTCAGCACCATAATAAAAAATGCATATTTTGAACTTATTTGGGAAAGAGCGGGCATGTATTTGAAGGAGATAGACATTACACAATAGAACCCTCTACAATGAGGTGACATCCACAAAGGTTAAGCTCAATTAATTATCCTTGCATTCAAATTTCTAAATTAGGGTATGTTCTCCTACGAGACAAGGCATTGCAAAGCTCAAGGTCAGATAGGATAGGTTGGTGGATGAACATATTCTCACTCTGGCTTAAGCCTAACACATGTAAATAAATGAAGTACAAGTGCTTGCATGCAAGGTACAGCTTCTTCTTGGCATCTCTATCTGTAAAATCTGGACATGTACAAGACGATTCATCTTTCACATGCACATCATATTTTCCCACATGTGCATCATCCCTGTGCGATTCGATCTTGAAAACTTCATACTTGGGTAGAAGCATGTTAACGTGCTACGCTTTTTATGCTAGTTCACATGTGTGAACAAACATTCCTATAGTTAGCATAAGTTTAGGCATGTAAGTCACTATATTAGTAATCATATTTAAAACTTCTGGCTGATACAAAAAGCTCAAATGAGCACTTCAAAAAAAAAAGAATAATCAATAAAAGTTGTGGTATATTGAATTACGAGCTAGTCTTTGAAGCCAGTTAGCACGGGCGTTACAGCGGAGTGGTGGGGTGATGAAGTGCAAAGGCCAGAGCACCATGGAGCCCACAAGCAAGGCGGCGCATTCGCGTTCTCCTATACCCAGAAAACACAGAGCCGCGCCGCCTTCTCCTATACACAGAAAACGCAGAGCCCCTTCTGCTTCTCCATCTTCCTGCAAAAGCGCAAAGCGATCTCAAGGTTCCCCAATGTCCCTCTCGGGTACTCTCTCTCTCTCTCTCTCTCTCTCTCTCTCTCTCTCTCTCTCTCTCTCTCTCTCTCGTGCGGGTTCTATGTTTTCTCTTCTACTTTCGGCTTCAGTACCACAAGAAGCTCCATGCAATATAGTTAACATGTCCATGCAATATAGTTGAGCACATTTTCCTTTACAGTTGAGCACATTTCCCTTTGATGTGTGCAGGCCGATGGAAAGCTCCGAAGGTCGTGATCCCCATGTAGGAAAAATTCTGTACAACTTTGGTAGAGTTCAATGCTGTTTATGGCCTTTCCATGGAGGGTTTAGATCCCAAAATGGTTAGGTGGGAGCAGGTCACTGATGCTGAATGGTTCAGTGTGTTCAAACAAACAAAGGATCCCAGCCAGTACCGCATCAAATGCAGCACCATCCACACCGAAATGTATGAGTCGATGATGAAACTGCACTACAATGTATACCAGAAGGCCCCAACCAACATGGAAATTTCCTCTGCATTTGCAAAGGGTTTTGTGAAAGAATTCAGTCCTGCCGTGATTGCAAGCGGGACAGCCATTAGGTTCAATTGGGCCGAGTTTGCAGTGCAGTACTTGTTTGCAGGATATTTGACAGAAGGGCTATTATGAGGGCCATGTTAACAATTGGAGACTACGCAATCTTCAGCTTCCAGCTTCAAAAATTGAGGATGAGTCTGCTGACATCTGCGAGGAAAACATGGCATTGGCAGGAAAGAGTACTGCCAAATCTACCAAGGCCACACTTCAGCCTCATCAAGATAGTCGACAGGAGATGGAAGCTTCTTCATTTTGTGGGTTGGAGGAATGGCAGTGCATGAAGGCAGCTGCCCTTCAAATGAAAACACAGCTACATTATGAGAAACAGAATCTAAACAAAAAGCAAGAGGGCCTGGAACTTGCTAGGGCTTTGAATGCAAAAAATGCAAAGGTCACTCCTATTGTCACGGCCATGAGACAAAGGTTGCAAGCTGAGATCCGGTGAAAGATGGAGCTTGAAGTCAGAATAGAGACAACCAAAGACACCATAGAGGCTATGGGGTTTCCTCTTCGTGAAGATGACCCCATATATAGTGACATAGACATAACCTGTAAACTGGTAAGTATCCGTAAGTTTCATCTCTGCACTTTATGTTTGGTACATGTGCTCAGGTAACTCATGTACTTACCATGCTCTTTTTGTCTTGGTTTTGTAGGTTGAGGTGGAAATTGCAAAATCCAAGGTGCAGAACTCTGAAAGCCAACTTGAACTTCTGATGCACATGCAGTCCAAGCTGCAGGGCTCATTTCTCCAAACTGCCCTAACTAATCTAGCCCTTGCTAGTTTTATGAAGGATAGAGAGGTGCAAGACAGCATCGGAACAAACCTGTGTACTGGCTGTGGTCTGCCCCTTGAGGTCCAACCATTCCTTGCAATGGTCAAGCTCCCTTGTGAGCATAATTATCACCTTCTGTGCTTTGCTGCTACATGCTCCCTTGGGACCGTATGTAGGGCTCCCTTCTGCAAAAAAAGCATACCTACCGCATGGTTGTGCAACCTTGCAACACAACGACATCCAACCACACCAGAGATTGGTAAGAAACCATACTTGAATGTATGCTTACTAGCTAGCATACAGGACATACAGTCTGCAAGCTTGATCATATTGGGAATAAAAGGTGTGCTAGTTAGCATAATGAATATGCTAATTAGCATGCCAGGTATGCTAGTTATCATACTAGATATGCTAGTTAGCATATACAGTATGATAGTTAGCATATTGCATATGCTAATTAACATATCCAGTATACTAGTTAGCATACTAGATATGCTAGTAGGATGCTAACTAGCATATACCGTATATGCTAGTTAGCATACCCTGCATGCTAACTAGCATCCTCGTTAGCATACTCTGTATGCTAACTAGCATCCTAGTAAGCATACCCTGTATACTAACTAGCATAGCATATATGCTATTTATAGCATACCCAATACGCTAACAAGCATACCGGATATGCTAATTAGCATATCCAGTAGGCCTATTAGCATATCCAGTATGCTAACTAGCATATGGGATATGTTAACTAGCATGCTATCTAGCATACCAGATATGCTAAAAAGCGTATCCAGAATGCTAATAAACACAATGGATATGCTAGTTAGGATACTGGATACGCTAACTAGCATACAAGATACGCTAATTAGCGTAACCAGTATGCTAACTAGCACACTAGATATGCTAGTTGGATGAGTGGATGCTAATTAGCATATCCAATATGCTAGTAAGCATATTGGGTATGCTTATTAGCATACCAGAGTTAGCATATTGAATGCTAATTAGCATATCCAGTATGCTAGTTAGCATATTGGATTGCTATCTGAAATGCTAATTAGCATACAAGATATGCTAATTAGCATATCCTGTATGCTAACTAGCATACTGATTATGCTAACTAGCATACTGATTATGCTAATTAGCATACTGAATATGCTAGTTAGCATACTTGATATGCTATTAAGCATGTTGGATATGCTAATTACCAATTTTTATATGCTAGTAAGCATTTTGGAGCATATTGGATTAGCTTAGAGGTTATAAGGTCTACTAGTTAGTATACTAGGTATGCTAGTTAGCATATTGGATATGCTTATTAGCATACCGGATATGCTAACTGGAATGATAGTTAGCATACAGGATATACTAATTAGCATATCCAGTATGCTGGTTAGTATACTGGATATGCTAATTAGCATATCCTGTATGCTAACTAGCATATTAGATATGCTAATTAGCATACTTGATATGCTATTAAGCATGTTGGATATGCTAATTAGCATATACTGTGCTCTAGTAAGCACATAGAAGCTTTTGGGTACACTTGAATTGCTTAGAGATTATAAGGTTTACTAGTTAGCATACCTGGTATGCTTGTTAGCATACTTGATATTCTAGTTAGCATATATGATTATGCTAGCTAGCATACATAGGAATGCTAATTAGCATACTGGCCTAGCTGCACACATAGTTAGCATATGAAACATACTATGTAGCATACATGACATGCTTATAAAGGGTGTAATCAAAGATTTTTTTGTTGCAGGCCTCTCAAAGCCTCTACATGATGTGGGCAGTGTGCATGACACCAAAGATAAGGGAAAGGCTGCAAAACTGAGAACCCTTCGACGACTGAGAAGGGTGGTGAGCTAGATACAATGAATGAAGGAGTACATGTGGGATCCCAGCAAATGCAAAGTGCAAGCATGAAAACAACAGAGGAAGGCGGTGACGTGAGCAGTAAATCAGAAGAAGATGATTTTTTTGTCATGGTTCCTCATGCGCGTGCCATGCCTGCTGCAATTGACACAATAAAAACTTCTCAGCAGACAATGGCTAGTGCCAGTGCATCAGGGGAAACATTGAAGACTAACAGCATAGAGGACCCGCAGGAAGTTGGTGATAACAGCCCTCTCGAGGGTTTTTTGCGAAAGGCTAAGGCAAAGAGAAAAGTGGGCCCGGAAGAGGTACCTGAAGAAACTGCAAGCAACGGCTATGGTTCCCCAAAGAAGATGGAGGACAAAGCTGAAAGCACCAAAGGTGAAAAGAAAGCCACCCGCTCAAGAGCTTGCAAAAAACTGTGTTAAGACCTTTCCTTTTTTGCCCAGATTCTGTACTGTAAGCAGGCAACTGTCACTGTTCAATTGTTTAGCCTTTACTTAGTGTTCCCATACCTATTCCCTTCACTCTTATGGCTATGCCATTTTGAAAACCTAATGCCTCTTGTGGATGTCATGTAATTTTTTTTATTTTCCCGGTGAAAATGTCTTTGTGTAATATAATGTTGAGCAGCAGTCCATTATAATTTTCTACCAATCTATGAACTTCTTCACTTCATATCGCTGTTTCTTTGCAGAGGAAGAGAAACTGGCATTAATTGCCTTGCCTGATGTAAATGCTGCCATGCAATGGCAAAAATTACGGAAATGGCGAATCCGCGAAGTCACGCAGATAAGGAGACAAAAATTGGAGATTGAAAAGTGGCTCGAACGATATTCACAGCGTGCCCGTAGAATTTTTGAGCACCTAAGTTATGTTCACCCATCAGGGGAGGTTATATATGCTGAATGGTATCCTCTTCCAGACCCAATATGGGTGCCTAAGCGACTGTGTGATGAAAAAAGGGCTCTTTTACTAGATCTCAACGGTCTTTTGCTGAGGGTGGTAGAGACTCGCTTCAGCGAAAAGCCCCCTGCATATGCAGATGAAATGTTAAAATACAATGTAGAGGATAAGCAGGTGTTGTGTCGCAAGGACAGCCACATGTTTTTGGACTGGTGTCTTCAGTTCTTCAGTGTGTATATTTGGAGCACAAGCATGCATCGTAAATTCATGAATATTTGTAGGGCTATTTTTAAGTTGTAGGTGCCAAGGATTGCCGGTTTTTTTGTGCAAGAGCACTGCAGTCCACAACCCTGGCAGATCTTGAATAAACCTATGTTTATGAAAGATTTAGCCTTGTTTTGGAAATACAATCCGACAATGACCAAAACACGCTTCTGATTGATGATAGCCTCTACAAAGTGTTTCAGAACCCAGCACAAGCTTGGCTCGTTACTTCGAAGCTAGAGGACCAGAGTGCTGAGGAGAGACAACAGTTTCTTATAGAAACTTTGAAAGATTGACTTGTTCTTTGGCTGTAGTCGGATGATCGGGCAGCGTATGTGGCTGACAATTTCTTTGATACAGGCTCTGATAACTTCTCTGATGCAGTCATCAAACAGTTGCTAGAGGCTGAGAGACAAGCAGAACTTCGTCGTCGCAAACAAAAGGAAGATGACCTAGAAGCAAAGAGAGAGGAGAAAGCTAGGCTGAGAGACAAGCAGAACTTCGTCGCAAACAAAGGGAAGATGACCTAGAAGCAGAGAGAGAGGAGAAAGCTAGGCTGGAGAGGGAAAGAAAAGAAAAGGAACAGCAGAGAGGCGACCTAGAAGCAGAGAGAAAGGAAAAAGCAGAGGAAAAGGAGAAAGCAGAGAAAAAGGAGGGAGCAAAAAAGCCCGGTCACTACAAACGCCCTCTGAGGAGGCGTAAAGATTTTTGGCGGGTGTGACTCATTGTAAAATTAAACCCTATGTAATGTTATTTGATGCTGGAAGTTAATGATGAGATAATATTTTCAACAGTTGCCTCCTACTATTCCATTTTTATGTGTTACAGAATTATGTATTGGGTTTTTTGTGAGGTAGCACACACTATAAAGTAGCAAGTATACAATTAGCATATACTATAGTAGTTAGCATACACTATATGCTAGTTAGCATAATCCTGTATGCTAGTTAGCACACTATATAGTAGCTAGTTAGCATATACTGTGCTTGTTAGCATACACTATGTGCTAGTTAGCATATACTGTATATGCTAGTCAGCATATACTGTTTGCTAGTTAGCATACAGTATATGCTAACTAGCATATACTGTATGCTAGTTAGCATATGCTTTATGCTAGTTAGCACACACTATGTAGAAGCTTGTTAGTACAACTAGCATATACTGTATGCTAGTAAGCACATGCTATATAGTAGCTAGTGAGTATACAGTTAGCATATACTGTGCTAGTTAGCATACACTATATGCTAGTTGGCATATACTGTATGCTAGTTAGCATACGCTATATGCTAGTAAGCACACAATATAAATTAGGTAGTTAGTATACAGTTAACATGTACTGTGCGAGTTAGCATACAGTATATGCTAGTTAGCCTATGCTAGTTAGCCTATACTATATACTAGTTAGCATACTATATATGCTAGTTAGCATACACTGTTATGCTAGTTAGCATACGCTTTATGCTAGCTAGCACACACTTTGTAGAAGCTTGTTAGTCAGCATATACTGTATATGCTAGTCAGCATATACTGTTTGCTAGTTAGCATATAGTATATACTAACTAGCATATACTGTATGCTAATTAGCATACGCTTTATGCTACACTATGTAGAAGCTTGTTAGTAAACAATTATCATATACTGCGGTAGTTAGCATACACTATATGCTAGTAAACAATTATCATATACTGCGGTAGTTAGCATACACTATATGCTAGTTAGCATATACTGTATGCTAGTAAGCACACGCTATATAGTAGCTAGTGTGCATACAGTTAGCATATACTATGCTAGTTAGCATACATTATATGCTAGTTAGCATACACTATATGCTAGTTGGCATATACTGTATGCTAGTTAGCATACGCTATATGCTAGTAAGCACACAATATAAATTAGGTAGTTAGTATACAGTTAACATATACTGTGCAAGTTAGCATACAGTATATGCTAGTTAGCCTATACTATATATACTAGTTAGCATACTTTATATGCTAGTTAGGATACACTGTATGCTAGTTAGCATATGCTTTATGCTAGCTAGCACACACTTTGTAGAAGCTTGTTAGTACACAATTAGCATATACTGTGGTAGTAGTAAGCATACACAAGATACAAAATAGAATAAAAGACCATGACGCTTATGTCAAAAATCGAATGGCATGCTGTTATAGATTGCTTCATAATCTTCGGGGGTGATTGTGTACATTTGCCTTCTCTTTTGCATGTGTTTCATGGGTATCTTGATACAACGTACAAGATTTGAAAGTATGTGAACAACAGGTTGATTGTAGTCTAGTTTGAAGGTGTATGCATCCACTTGCTTGTAATACAGTCCTTGCACGACATAAGAGCCTTTGTCAATTACATTGTTCCACTCATCAATGTAACCCTGTTTTGCCTTTTTTTACTGCAATGCACTTTACCAAGTAAAAGTCTATATTCTCATCATTGGTTGTAGCATCCGGATTCACTGCAAAAGTGTCACCAACACACAAAGCACTACTTAATGCATCATGGTGGCCTTCATACACGAATTTTTCATATCCAATGATCTGTCCTTCAAGGGCATCATCAGTCGGAGTGTCTTCTTCATCCTCAACTTCATCAGACAATGGCATCAGAATGTGATAATCCCAAGGCTGCACATGAGATTTGTTAGTGCAGCGATTCCAACTATGGTTCATGCATGCATCACAAAAGCATGCCAATGGTCTTGTGGCAATGGCAGTTGCATCCTGCCGGTTTGACCGCGAAAAGCATGCAAGGTGCGAGACTTCTCAACCGTGGCACAATTCCATTTAACCTCCCTGTTTACATCACCTACTTTGATCTCCCAAAACACACGGGCACATTCTCTTTCTTTTAGAGGATATGATGCAGCTGCTCCCTTTGATAGGTTGGCTTGGCAATAGGCAACCACATCTGCAGCACACTTTCAAGTGGCCCCATTAGGCTTCAGCTATTCATGTGTCAACGATCTTTTAACAACTGCGCCTGCACCGTCATGCTCTCCCTTGCCATGTCCTAATCCAAAGAAGACCCAGCTCATCTCCATTCCTGTCAGTCCAGCATACCTTGCAACAAAATAGAAAGGCCTAGCAGCCTTAAACTGTGAGGCAGCACCATCTGACCAGACCCAGTGACGTTTTGGAGTGACACCTTCTCTATGTAACCAGCCACAATGCAACATAAAACAATGTTGGACAAACAATGTGTCATGCACTTTGTCATCTGATATGAAGAAGTGGATTTTCTTGACTACTTCCCCTTCCCTGCGGTAGTATGTTATGTGCACAAAAATAGTTACTTGACTTGAGTGCCAATGCATGGATTGAATCTCATTTTGCTCCTTGAATGCATAGTTTTCTGCAAAGTCTACAACCGACACAACCACATCATCAAGAAATCTAAGAATACAATCCCTGTATTGTTGTGCTTGCCATCGAGCAATATAGTTATGTTTGATAAAAACCTTCAGCTTGGTCTATAAGAGTTGAAGAAACTCCCAGCACTGCATTTCTTTAGTCACAAGATCTTTTCTCTTTTTTTTGTCTACGTGCTTATCTGTTGCCTCCACATATGCAAAAAATTTTACAAAGATATTCTTACGTGGGCTTTGTGTCTCTAAGCAGCATGTTTCTAGCTTTTTCACACCACATTTCTTACATTCGCCCATCAAACACTCACTATTATGGTAACCAGCATCTATCTGCTTCGGGCAGAGAACTGACTCCCATAGATGTGTGACACCTTTGAAAGTTTGACATAAAGCCATGCAACCCTTGCTAGTTTCATCACCTCTAACACAAACGCTGCATGTACATCTGCATTGGGCTCCATGCAGCCCGAATGACTGAGACCGCATATGGTTAAGTGTGTCCTTTAAAAAGGACATCTGCACATGATATTCGCAGTAGCATGTGTCTCTATCTTTCAGCCGCCGTACAAAAAATGGCTTCATCATCTCAAACATTCTCATACCTATTTTACAATCTGGATGCTTTTCTTTGAATCTGTAGAAGTGCTCAACCTACAATTATGAGAGTTAGAAGGCGGTTATTATGCTAGTTATGCTAATTAGTATACAGACCATGCACGAAAGCATATTGTATGTAACCAGCACTTACAGTATGCTAACTCACTTACAGTATGCTTCCATGCATGTGCAGTATGTTAACTAGCACTCATAGTATGCACGAAAGCATATTGTATGTAACCAGCACTTACAGTATGCTAACTAGCACTTACAGTATGCTTCCATGCATGTGCAGTATGTTAACTAGCACTCACAGTATGCTAACTAGCACTTGCAGAATGCTAACTAGCACTGACAGTATGTTAACTAACACATTCAATAGGCTAATTGGTACATTCAGTATGCTAAGTAGCACATTCAGTTAGCTAATTGGTACATTCAGTGTGCTAACTAGCACAAACAGTGCTAACTAACACAAATAGTGCTAAACTAGCACAAACAGTATGCTAACAAGCACATTCATTATGCTAACAAGCACATTCATTATGCTAACTAGCACATTCAGTATGCTAAGTAGCACTTACAGTATGCTAACCAGCACTTAAAGTATGCTAATTAGCACTCACAGTATGCTAATAAGCACATACAGAGTGCTAACTATCACTAATCATATGCTAACTAGCACTTACAGTATGCTAAGATGCACTACATTATGCTAACTAGCACCTTGAGTATGCTAACTACACTTAGAATATGCTAACTAGCACTTAGAGTATGCTAACTAACACTTACAGTATGCTAATCAGCACCTACCATATGCGAACTAGCACTCACAGCATGCTAACTAGCATTTACATGCTAGTTAGCATGTAAATGCTAGTTTTACATGCTAACTAGCATGTAGAGTGTGCTAATCAGCACATAGAGTATGCTAACTAGCATACACAGTCTGCTAACTAGCATTTACAGTGTGCCTCCATGTATGGATTGTATACTAACTAGCATGTAGAGTGTGCTAATATGCACATAGAGTATGCTAACTAGCATACACAGTCTGCTACTAGCATTTACAGTGTGCCTCCAGGTATGGCTTGTATACTAATTACTAATATGATAAATAACGCACTCTGTAAGGTGATCCATATTGAAGATTTGAACTAGCATATATAGTATAGTATGTTCTAGCATGTAGAGTGTGCTAATTAGCACATAGAGTATGCTAACTAGCATACACAGTCTACTAACTAGCATTTATAGTGTACCTCCAGGTATGGCTTGTATACTAATTAGCATTACTAATATGATAAATAACACACTCTGTAAGGTGATCAACATATTGAAGATTTGAACTAGCATATACAGTATAGCATGTTCTAGCTAGAATAAACCATAAACAACCACAGTAACCAGTATGCTAACTGTAAAGTTTCACATGCTTTTTAGTGTACTCGAATAATGGTGCTTTGGTTAGATCAATTACCTGAGGTTCATCAAGGAGGTGCACAGGGTGCTTTATGTAATTTTTTCTCCCCATCCTCTTTCGACAAACATCTTTTTTGTTAGGGGATACACGTGTCTCATCCCTCCAAAATGTGTAAACCAGCTCTTTCATTTCATCTGTGATTGTGCTACGATGGGCATGTTTTTGACATGCAGCCAATGAAAACATTCCACCGTCAACATTCGATGTCACCCGCAATTTAGCCTTGTACAAGGATCGACGCGGAACTTTAAGAAGTCTCGAGACTTTTGACATTTGCATGTTCTCCTTTGAATTCAATATCATGGACAATGTTGTATGCTTCAAATACAACTCCTCATTATAGCTTGGCTGCTTTACAAGCGCCAAGGTGTTACGAACATTGCACATGATTGCACTTTGAATAGTAGACTCCTCTGGACACACTGCTTGCATGACAGGATGATGAGATACTAGATTCCAAATTTCTTGCTTGTCTTCTGTACTAATTCCTTCAGTCCTCCTCTTGAACAGTGCCACAATCTCAGACGAGATTTTCTTCTTCTTTTCCTCCTCAAAGGCAAGCTCTCGAACCTGAACCTGCTTAAGTTTTTTCTTCTCTCGTTGTTTCCTCTTTCTTTGTCTCTCATAATCTCTAATGGCAGTACAAGTTGGGTCCTCCAAGTTCGGATTCATTGTCTGTAAAGGATCCCTTCTGCTACCTTCATCTGCTACCCTTGAACACGCAAGTAAACCTACCAGATCAAATTGCAAGGTATGGTTTGTCATAACTCTATGAGATGGGGAGGAAGTGGGCTACACGGAGAGAATGCAAGGCAAAGGGAGAGGGTGAGACTGTTTGAGCAGCATCACAGAGAGAGAGAGAGAGAGAGAGAGAGAGAGAGAGAGAGAGCTTGGCTTACACAGATCATGGAGAACCGAGAGAGAGCGAGAGAGAGAGAGAGACACAGAGATAGAAAGATAGATAGATAGATAGATAGAGAGAGAGAGAGAGAGAGAGAGAGAGAGAGAGAGAGAGAGAGAGAGAGAGAGAGAGAGCTCATCCACTACACCATGACTTCAGTAACTGAAAAGATGCTACATTTGAATTTGGCGCCGAGTAAATTTAACATAGTTTATGGAAAGTTTATTTCAAAATGGACATATTCTTGGCTCTCGAATGTATGCTAACAAGCACTACTAACTAGCATTGTAAGGGACAGCATTTTTTGTGCACGTTAACATGCTTCTACCCACTTGTGCGAGCCCACTCTGTGCACTTCTTCTACCACCATAGCTTTCATTTTCAAAGTAACCTTTATTTTCTTGGCTTCTTCCTCTAATGAGTACTTTACTCTTATGCCATTTTGCATGCTTGACCCACCAGCCTCTATGTTAGTAGTGGACCCATATGGCAGATCTTTTGAAGTTGCGCCCCACTGCTATGCGATGGGGTGGGCACAACAACTTCTGCATTCTTGCACTCCACTTGGTATCCACCTTCCCATAATTAATATACCTCCTCGTTTGTGAGGTTTGTTCCTATAGCAACTGACCATATCTTGGGTGGTGGACTGGACTTTGGGTCTATGTTGTTGTCCACTATATGGCAATGAAGCACATGGTCAGGGCAGAACTACATCCATTGTCTAATGAGACCATTAGGGTGCTTGTGATAGCCTTCAAAGAGGAAGGTGCAGGCACACCCTTATCAAACCTAATTATGTGTTGCCCACACCTCTTACCCTCACGAGGCGTTCCGTTGCATGTGACCTTGCTGCTGCCAATGCATGTCCTTTGGATTGCCCACATTGCTTCCTTGTGCTCAATGACATTGCCCTCCGTGACTTCTGCAGTTCTTTCATGAGTTATGCTTGTATCATGTTCTTTGAAAATGATCTTCCGTGGCCTCCCAGAATACTTGCGATCTCTTACATGTGTGTTGTACTCTAGTTGATGCGCGGCCTCATCAATATCAATTACCACCCTTGACGGTCTCTTGTTCCTTTAGTTGCCTGATTAACTATTCGGAGCACTTAGGCGCAGGGCTTGTAGAGCACCGTTCTTTTAGTTTCTCCAAGCTTGGGCCTCTCCCTATGTGCTTGCCTTGATTGTAAGAGACTGCCTTTGTGCTTTGTAAAATTGCATTTCCCATATCAGAAGTACATGCATCGTAAAGAGAAATCTTGCATCTATATCCTTCCCCTGCTAGCCAACTTCCATCCTTGCTTTCTGCTAGGTTTGTTCTTGGGGTATTTGGACCATCATTACTTCTCTCTATCGTTGTCATGTGACTGAACCTCCATGTGCTATGCGCACCATTATAAAGTTTCTACATTAAAGAAGTTGCATTATGACGTAATGCCAACATTATTACAAACCTCAAAACTTAGTAGGAAAGACATAAGTTTCCACAAGACGGGAAACCATTGATTGGGCCGTATTCCTAATTAAGTGCTCATTCTCATCGTCAATAACTCTGTATGTCCTCCAATAAGCAACTTCACTTGATATTTTGAGCTCAAACATATCTATTGTTGCCAAGTCGTTCTCCTTTCCTTGGATTATTTGCTTCAATTCCAATAATAAACTCCCTGAAATCTCTCTAGCTTGGTACAAGTCCAGATTGATTGGGTCATTCTTGTGCATCTCATCAAGCGCCATGTATCTTTGCAAGATGATACACTTCATGGTAAGCTCCTCTAATAACGATGGCGTGGTCATCACACGTAAATAAACACTGAAGCTAAAGAGGTGCTTGGGAGGAGTTGAAGAGGCACTTGAGGAAGGTGCTTAAGAAAGAGGTGCTTGAAAAGGGAATGTTTGATAGAGGTTCAAAGTGGAGGGGACGTTGGGCGCGAGAGGAGGTGGAGTGAAGGGCGCGAGAGGAGGTGGAGTGAAGGGTGCGAGAGGAGGTGCAATGAAGGGCTAAAATAGCCATGCGTGGCCACGCACATGCCTACACATGGCTATAACGTGTTAGGCCCATGATCGTGGGCCTCCCACGTGGCTGCCACACGTGGGAGGCCCACATTAGTGGGCCTCACTCGTGGTCCACGTGGGCACCACGCCAGGCACACGTGGAACCATCAGAGTCCACGTGGATTGGCCCCACGTGTAATGCCTATGCTCGAGGATTCTACGTGGCTATGCCATGTGGACTAAGCAGTCCACGTGGCAATGTCGCATGTAATGCCCACATGCGGGCATTACACGTGGTGCGGTGACCGGCCTTATGGCCTTTGCCACAAGGAAAGGCCACAAGGCCCCATGTGGCAAAGGCCATGAGGCCTGTGGCCTTTGCCACGCACATGGCAATGGCCACACTAGTCACGCAACATGGGCTATGCAAGCCCACGTTGTGTGGCCAACTGTGCAACAGCTATTAAGCGGTTTCACATGTTGTTGAGGGTTTACAAAAGCCCTCAACAGCCCTCAATAGGCCCTCGCCTCCCCCCCCTCTCGCCTCTCTCTCACTCCCCCCCCTCACCCACCTCTCGCTCCCCCCTTTTGCCTCTCTCTCGCTCCCCCCCCTCTCGCCTACCTCTCGCTCCCCCCTCTCGCCTCTCTCTCTCGCTCCCCTCCCCTCTCACCGCCCTCTCGCTCCCCTCCCCTCTCGCCTCTCTCACCACTCGCCCTCTCCCCTCCCCTCTCCCCTCTCGCCTCCCTCTTGCCTTCTTGTCCTCTCGCCTCTCTCACCACTCGCCCTCTCTCTTCCCTTCTTGTCTCTCTCACTTGCCCTCTCTCTCTCTCTCCCTCACTCCCTCTCTCTTGCTCGCCTGTCTCTTTCCCTCGCTCCCCTCTCTCTCTTAACCCCTCAATAGTCGTCGCCGTCTCAACAAGCATGCCAGCACCGGTGTGGGAAGCAGTCTCAACAAGCACACCTCAACAGTTGGAACATCCTCAAGCAATAACGGTCCTCACTTGTCCCCTCAACGTGAAAGGAAGAGTTCTCAATCATCAAAGTTCTCCAGGTAGACTTCATATGGATAGCATAACAATTTCAATAGCATTATATGTAACTGGAATAAAAAATTAATGCAGTAGTTTAAATACTAATTTAAGATAATTGCATCACATGTTGAATGACAAAAGACTATTTTAAACAAAAGCCTCCACAAACTTGTCTGCAAACGAAAAGGTTAACCAAATCATAAGACAAGATCATTCTCTCACAAGGTGTGGGCATATCACAAGTGGCCACATCAAGTGAGGTGACAGACACCTCACAATTGCAGCTGACTATGGAAGTTGGTTCTTCAACCACCATCGGCAATTGTGTGGTTACCAACAGTGCCATGATTGTAGAAGAAGAGGAGTCTATGAAAGAGAGTTTTGGCCAAGTGGTTGATTGACACATCTCAACAAATTGGTCGACAATCAAAACCGCCTTCCTAGAGTGTCGCTTTGTTGCCTCCTTGCAAACCCATCAATCTGCACGAATGAGGATTCTACCAAGGGGCTGATCAAAAGCATCAAGGAGAGCAAGTACCAATCGACAATGGCGGCATTCATTATCTCAGAGGGATTCCCAGGCAAATCCCCCATTCCATTCGACCGTAGCCGGCCATGTTCTATCATTGTGAGGTGAATTTAACACGATATTGGAGGAGACGGAAAGTTGGCAAGATGTTTGTTGTTTGGGATGGCAACCATTGACTTAAAGCTTTGAAAGAATGGGTGAATACCAATCAAGTCGAAAAAGAGACGATTCCCAAGGTGAATTGCAGAGTGGTCCGATTCCTTTTGAGGAAGAGGAGGCGGAGTTCTTGTTGATGCTAAGAATGATCAACAAGTAAGTGCATTGTACAATGTGTATATGAAATGAAGAAACATTATGTATGTCATCTTTTGCCTTGTTTATAATGCATGCAGATTTTTAAGGGTCACCACCATTCATGTGCCGAACACAATGGCACGTGATATATTCACGATGCAACGTGTGGGTCTTGCCGATCCACAATCGTTGTTGTCAAAGTTTAGTGATGCTGATCGTGCATGGGCCCAGAAAGCACTTACTCATCGGGGACCCAACAGATCCAAGTGGTTGAAGCTTCCCATGGCACTCTTGTCACAATTAGTTTTCAAGGTGTGTGCGTATTGCAGTATGTTTTGATTTCGAAATATATTTCTTAATGTTTTCAATTTGAAGTATGTTTTTTAAATAAATATAAACGCATTGCAGACGAAATTCGATGCCACGTTCTAGGCTAAGATCGGTGGCTTGCCTGAGCGAGGGAGTAGTGAATACATGATGGATGTAGAATTGTTCGACAAGAACTATAGGGATGCCCTAAAGGAGACGGAAGTACTCTTCACTAAAGGGGGACATGAGCTAGCACAAATTGCCAATCCCGATTGTGGGAAAGAGTTCTTTAAAAAAAGTGATCTCATACCAAGGGTGGGGTGAAAAGGCTAGCAAATTCACTACACCAAAGCTAGCCGAGATTGCTCGATCACATGTTTCAAATGAAGAGTAAGATCTTCAGCTCTCTTGATGCATTACAGTTTAAAAAAAAGTTATTAGAAACCTAATGCTTGTTTACAATGCAGGAAATGTAGGCTGCTTGACATA
Organism: Cibotium barometz; assembly: GCF_041138505.1. NCBI lineage: Eukaryota > Viridiplantae > Streptophyta > Polypodiopsida > Cyatheales > Cibotiaceae > Cibotium > Cibotium barometz. Next base: position 32,800,106 of record NC_141057.1, on the reverse strand, counting down.
TTGGCTGGTGGTGAGTTTGCTATATGAGGGATACGTAGATTCTGCCATCCGAAGTAGCCTTCTTCATGTGGATCCATCGTCATGTGTACTAGTTCCAATTGACCGACTATATGCTCAAATTGTACGCGAAGCTGGAGGCGGACTCACCTGCAGGAGCTGGCATGCATGAAAGAGCCACAAAAGACTCAGGAGTAGGTATCACGGATGCGGTGAAATCTTACAGGAAGTATCATTTTAAGAAGGCATTTGTTAGGTGGAAAGGATAAATGCGTGCTACCTTGGATCCTAACCAGCAACCACACCTACCATGCACATCACGACGCCTCTTATATAGGTATAAAGAACCTAAACTCTTTTTTTTCCCTTGCATGGTGGAGAAGCTCTCCTGCTTCTTGTATTGGTTTCTTAGACCTTTCGGCTGTGTATAAGATGGTGGAGAAGTGGCGTACGTGATCGGGTCTCCCGAGCACCCCCTTCAGATGCATGGGTGCTGTCTAAGGTGGAGGAAACAGGATTGTACCCCAAAGAGTGGATTGACGAGCTTCGGGGTAAGGACATATGGATACTTTGTTCATGGTGGTTAGACTACCCAGAGGGGGAGTTTCCTCCAGAGGAGGCAGATCAGTTTCAGAGTACGTTTCCTTATGCATAGTATTTAATTTGTACAAGGTATGAAGCATGTTTTTGGGAGTTTACAGTTCTAATGTTGGTTGAATGCAGTGGCCAGAAAGAGCAAGAAGCCTACCACCGAGCAATAATTGACCCCGTGAAGAAAAAGGGTAAGAAATCCACACCTCCATTGTCCCAAAAAAGGTCACGGGGCCAGACTTGGAAGGAGATGACTCAGATAAGGAATCTGAGGAGGACAACCATTCAAAGGATGATGAGCATGAAGATGAGCGGCAGTCCCATGCACTGGCAAAGAGTAAGTGAGCCCTTCGCATGATGGCGAGACCTAAGAGCATGGGTCAGAGAGTTCAAAAGATGATGAGGCGGACCTCTTGGGATCTAGTAAGTAAACTAAACGTGTTAAATATGTATTTGGTGTTGTGTAAATGTAGACTACCGTCCCATCGTGGGTGAAACCCTTGCAATTAGTTTTGAGCTCGAACATTGATCACCTCCATCTCGCGCTTATCAACGCGCATAATATGTATTTGGTGTTGTGTAAATGTAGACTACCGTCCCATCGTGGGTGAAACCCTTGCACTTAGTTTTGAGCTCGAACATTGATCACCTCCATCTCGCGCTTATGGGAAAGCGAAAACACAGGTGTACGATCTCTCAGTAGTGCGAGTGACTCTCTCCATTTATTGCCATCATTATAGCGTTTACACTCCCCTTACATGCTTGTTTGTTCCAGGAATCTTGCAGTATTGCAACGATTCATGGGATCTTTGATGACGAGGTGGGGAAGCATGGATGCCTTGGAGGTGTGCGCTTGGTGTGGGCTGATTTTCCTACAGATACGTGTCTCCACAAGAGCGCTTCAGAGGTTCCTTGGTGGAATGTTTTTTGGGAGATACTTGTGGAGTCGGCTTTTGTGCTTGCTGCAGAGTTCCTACATGCCGATGGCACTATGGTGTGCACTCTACATGCGGAGAACTTGAGGATTGCAGTGCGGGAGGCAGGAACTTAGAACTTCACATTATGAAGGACTTTGTTCTTACGAGTCCAGAGATATCTCTGTCATGTCAGAAGATGGCCAAGAGGAGGTGAGTGCATGATTCTTTGGTTTTTGTGAATGTCAAGCTCAATGATTTCCATCCCTAAAGTACTTACTAGTGTGTGCAAGTAGGTCTCTGTTCTGGTCATCGCCATCTTCATGCACCCCAGTGAGAGTATGTCCACTCATCCTAAGTATGATAGGCGGGGAGGCGAAGTAGCTTTGCAAATTGCAGATGTTTTGAGGTTGGCGATGATGATATCTTCTTGGAGCTGAAAGCAGAGGAGGAAACCTCCCCATACCAATTGGATGCAAACGGGGATCCCATCCGATATACTGTTGAGCATAGCAAGCCTTTCGCAAGGTAATCATGTGCACAATTCAAGTAGTGAAATCGTTATATAATCAATGTCTTAGACATTGACTTCCATTTGTACATATGGAAATTGTGGGCTTCTACTATGGCAGGTGGTTACTCGGTCTAGGCTGCAATAAGAGAAAGAGAGAGAGAGAGAGAGAGAGAGAGAGAAGAAGAAGAAGAAGAAGAAGAAAAGGGGGGGGAGAGGGAGGAAGAGAGAGAGGGGAGAGAAGATAGAGGAGAGGATTCAAATAGCTTGGTCTTTCCCATTGATAAACAATTCAAATAGCTCGATCTTTCCCATTGATGGGAATACCCGATGCTTAGGTGGTTACTTCCTAAAAAAATTGAATCAAGATATCAAATTTGTCCTTGCTTCCAAACAAGGTGCATAGGATAATTAAGATGTTCCTTTATGAGTGTAATTGACATGGGAGATGCAATATTTGTGCTTAAATGATGGCATAAATATAATAACATCAATAAAGAAAAAACATGAAAAATAAGAGACCCAAACTGCACACATTTTTCTTAACAACTTTCAAATTATTGAGACCAGGATTGCTCTCCCAAGATCTAATTATGTGTGAGCTATTATGTAGCTTCATGTTAGAACTAGAGGATGGCCCAAAACCCATTGAATCAATGATGATAGGAGGGGAGTCACAAAGCATGCATGTTATAGATGTGCCATGCACAAGATAGATGTTACTACAGAAGGCTGCATATGGAAATGAAGAAGCAAAGCCTTTCATGTTATTGAGAGTCTTGAGATAACCATCGAGGTCAATGAATCAATGATAGGAGGAGAGTCACAAAGCATGCATGTTATGGATGTGTCATGCATAGTTACACAAGAGAATTTGCATCTAGAAATGGAGAAGAAAAAGCTACTTTGATGCTTGTTGAGAGGTTGAGATAACCATCAAGTCCTTAGGCTCATCTTATGTCTAGCATCCTCCCTACCCTCCCATGAGCCCCCATAAAACCCCCAAATCATTGTGTTTGTGAGGACTCGGGGAGAGAGGGGAATGCTAGACAAAAGATAAGCCTAAGGTCTCAATGTTTATCTCAAGCCCTATTGAGCAACCTTTTGAGCTAAGAAAATGCAATAAAGATAAGGCTTGATATATTTGAACCAAAACTACAAACTGTTTGAAGCAAAAATTTTGAGCACGTGACAGTACAAAAAATTGTTCACGACATGAACAGTTCTCTGACTTTTATTGTTGTAGGTATGTAGATGTGGGGAATCTTTGCTCTACTAGCATATTTAGGATAAGAGTGAAGACCAACAAGAAGTAGCTAAGTGGTTGACCGTGGCATGTAGGAGTAGACGATGCAAAGAATCTCACCAACAACAGTGTCCCCATGACACATGCAAGTACTACCAATCGAAGGATTGTAATCACCAAGCATTGAGCAAATAGCCGTTAGCAAGAGGGATCATGTAGGGAGAAGGAGATGTACATAGAATTGAGATAACAAAAACATTATCAAATCAAGGCATCTACATGTGTGTAACATGCCAAAATAATGCATGAATTTCTATTTGAAACAATAAAGATTTACAAAACATTTCAAAGACTAAGGGGAGTCATGACCTAGCTTTAATGAATAATTCCTTTCTACTAGCTTTAAGATTGCATGAAAAGTGAAAAAGAGAATCTTTTACAAAGACCACACCCATATAATTAGTCAAAAAGACCCACTACCCATAGAAATCCTAGGGGTTAGAAATTTCATTAATAGAGAAACTTAGTTAGTGATAAACAATGTCTTGTTGTTAATATAAGTGAACAAAAATCACACACCTTTATTGAGTACTGAAGAGTGTAAAAGAAGACTACACATGCACCTCAATGAGTGTGTACGTTGCAATGGGTTAACATGATCCATTTCCCCTAGAAATTATATTAAGGACTACATAAAAGAAAAAAGCTTCATGAGTTGGTCCTTTAGGGCTTGCATAAACATTGGGTATTTGAGAGTTGGTTGTTGTTGAGTCATCAAGATCAATTAGTGCCACCTCGTGTAGTTGGCTTCACACTATGGACTGGCCTTTGTATGTTATAGTAGGAGAGTACTTTCCCTTATACTATGTACTCTTATCTCTTTATGTTATGGCTGTAGAGAAGAGAAGAGAAATCCATCTCTTAGTAGGAGAGTACTTTCCCTTATACTATGTACTCTTATCTCTTTATGTTATGGTTGCAGAGAAGAGAAGAGAATATAAGAAAATGCAGCCATCCATCTCTCTTGTGTGCTTGTCTACTTTTGTGTGTGTGTGTGTTTACTTGCAAGGAGTATATTCTTCTTATAGTATAAGAGCATCATTCATGTGAAGAGCTCAAGAGGAAAAGTAAGAAAGCGATACACAAGTAAGGGTAATTCCATCTCTTTTACTCTTTGATTTTGGAGCAACACCTTTGGGTAGTTGTTAAGAGCTATAAGCAAATAGGGAAGTCACTATCAAATTGAGCCACCCTCTTGGGTGAAGGAAGAAGAAGACCCTATTTTGCGCAATGTTTTGAGACAATTCAGATGCATTTTGAGCCTTTTTGGACACTACAAGGTTTCTACAGGTACTATGGAAAACTAATGTTTCAAGACTATTTATGCTCGAATTATGGTTTTTGTAGAGAAGCAGTGTGAATTCGGTGCACATACAGTTTGTGCACATGTTCTAAGTGTTACATATGTTGGTGGATGTATGTACATGTATTTTGATCAATGTATAGGTAACTATATTGTAAGTATTGGTTACAAGCATGTCATCATGTCAGAGAGTTTATCACAAATTATGAGTGAGAAGCTAAACAAGAATAATGTCCAGGCTTGGAAATTAAGGATCACCAATTTCCTTATGGGAAAAGGATATTGGGAATTCATCACAGGTAATGAAAAGGAGCTAGAGATTGTTGAAGAAAATCCCACCCCATAGCAAGTGCATGCATATAAAGCATGGCATGAAAGAGCCAGAAAGATGTTGTCAGTATGATTAACTCTATGATTATGAATATATACGATGTATAAATGACTAAAGAGGCTTGGAACACCTTGGTGAGAAGATGTACAATACAAATACTCAAGCTCAGAAGATGTAGCTGAAGTAGGGGCTACAAATGTGACCAGAGGGGAGTTGAGTAAATGACTAGTTGGTGAAGGTTAAAGGACCCTTGCTTCTATTGGTTGATGGTATGCACACTAGAAAAGTGTGGGTCTACTTGAAGGAGATAAAGTTTGATGGTATGCACAAAGTATGTGAAGCATGTTAGCTTGTTGGTATAAGTAGGCCAAATATGATTTCTTGCATAAAAAGTCATCAATGCAAGGCTATTAGATACTATACATTCTAATGTATGGGGACTAACTAAGATTAAAATAATTGTAGGTTATAATACTAGGTTATATTTCATTAATACCACACTTGGAAAGTGTGGGTTTACTTTATAAAGGAGAAAAGTGAGGTGATTTAAAGCCTTAGTGGTTGAGAAGGAAAAAGTTATGCATATTAGATAGTGAGAGAGAATTTTTCTCTTTTAACGAATTCTTGAGAAAGTAGGGAATTAAGAGGTAATTCACATATAGGTACACTCACAAAAGAATAGTTTTGCAAAAAGAAAAAACAAGCACATTACAAAAGGTACTCATGCCCTAATGTCTGAAAAGAATATGCCAGATTATTTTTGGGCTGAAGCAATAGCAATTGTTGTTTACATTATGAACATGACCCAGACACTGCATCACATTTATTCATTAGATGATGACTAAGTATAAGTTTACTACATATAACTTTATCGAGGCAGTAGCTATTCATGACATGATGATTGAATATAAGTTTATTACAGAGCAAGTATTCTTGTCATGAATGCCTGAACATACGTTTATATACATAAAACTAGATGTGTCTCACTTGAAAGTATTTGGATATATTGTATATATGCATGCTTCTATACAGAGAACCACGACTGTTTTAAGGACACCTAATAGTGATCCATGTGTCTGCAAGTCAGGTGTACTCAAGTCAACAAAAGTTTGAGATAAAAGATTTGAATAAGCTACAGTATTTTCTTGGTATAGAGGTGGTGAGATCACCTATTGATGACATTTTGTTGTTATAGATACAATATGGCTTGTGTACACTTAGATCACTATATCAAGTGTCTTGAAAACACCCCTTGTACACTTAGATCACTATATCAAGTGTCTTGAAAACACCCCTAGTTCTCCATACACTAGGAGTAACTATCAAGTGTACACTTAGATCACTATATCAAGTGTCTTGAAAACACCCCTAGTTCTCCATACACTAGGAGTAACTATCAAGTGTCCTCAAAACACCCCTAGTTCTCCATACACTAGGAGTATATGTCTTGTGTACACTTGGATCACTATCGAGTTTCCTGAAAACACCCCTAGTTCTCCATACACCCCTAGTAACTAGTGAAGGAATTCCAAGCTCCTTATCAAGGCTCTACTCAGAGCCACTAGAGGCACCTTCTACAAAAAAGTGACTTACAGATAGATCAAGCACAAAAATTTGATCTACATTTTCCTTCCCTTTGCATTATACATGTGTACCAACACCTGAAGTACCAATACCTGTAGTACCATAAGATGATGCATCTAAATTCTTTGCATCTTTCCTCAACTTGCATAACCAGTAAGATTGGATCCACTACTAGAGGACTCTCCAAGTCCACTAAGCACATATGAGATTGCTACTTTAGATATGGGATAACATCATTACTTCTTACATCTCCATCTTTAGTTGCCTTTACTAGTGCATACTAGCTACTCATCTTATCAAAGACAATATCTCTTCTCACTCACATCTCCGAACTTTTATGCTCCAAAGCATAACCAATGAAGAAGCATTTCTCTATATTTGGATCTAACTTTCACTTCATTAGGAATATACACATATCAATACATCCAAACACCATTTCTAGTTTATGCATATAAACTTCTATTCAAGCCATAAACAATTACAATGAGGGTCTTGTTCATAATGTAAACAATAATTAATCTACTTCAACCTAAAATAATTTGGTATATTCTTTTCAGATATCAATGTAAACAACAGTATCTGCTCTAGTGGGGGTCTTGTTCATAATGTAAACCGCAATTACTGCGGCTTCAGCCTAAGAATAATCCGACGTATTCTTTTCAGATATCAAGGTACGAGTAACTTCTACCCCTCCACTATTTTCTTGCAAGTAGTTTTTTTTAGGCTCTTTGGGGCGTTTCCCTTTTGGCAAGTCTCAGTATTTTCTAGTCTTCACCCTCAAGAGGACTCCATGGCAGCCGCTCCGTCAACCTTGACCAAGGTCGTCGTTGCTTGCTTATCTTTTTCCAAAGCGGACCTTCAGATCCTCACTACGACTGTTGCAGCATTAGAGGCCTCCACCTTGGTTTGCAAGATTGTTGGCAGCCACCCTGTGTACGAAAAACTCAGAGATCTTTTGCAAGAGAGCCTCATTGGGGTGAGCCTGCACAGATCATAGACATTCAACATCTGGGGCATGGCTACCACCTGGTGGAGTTCCAACTCGCCACCAGCGGTGTCAGAATGAGTCATGCAGCTGATCCCCCTTGCATTGCATACAGCCCAGGCCTTGTTTGCACGGTGGTAGCACAGCTTGTGTCTGACCCTTTAGCTTGCATGTCGGGCTTCCCAGTGAAAGTTTGCTTCTCAGGCCTTAGGAAAGAATACCTTCCTCTTCTCCCTGCAATTGGTGGTGCCATCGAGAGAGTGATGGAATCCCCCCCACCACTACTGCTTGGCCCTCGCACAGGCAGTTGAGATTCCATCCCTTCGCATATGTGTTGCCTTACCAAATCCAATGCCTCATGTTATACCTATCCCATGCCTTCCGGGCCAATGCTTCATTTGCAGATGGGACACCTAGCTAGAGCTTGCCCTTGGCACCAGTCTAGGAGACTGCCTCTTGTGATCCCCCCCTCGTTCTTGTTCAGATCCTAACTAGGGGATAGAGAGAGGCAGGTTCTCAAGTAGTGGAGCACCAAGTCTCGAATCGCGAATGACCCAGCTTTGCCGAAGAGTGACGGATTGTTGGCCCACACCTGGGCTATCAGCCAACCACCATAGCTAAGCATTGCCACTACGCATGCCAATCTAGCAGAGTACATAAGGATTCGGTTTTGTCAGGGAACTATTTTGAGCATTTATCATCGCACCCACTCGTTGGCAATGGGTCCCCTCGAGTCACCGAGAGGGTCCCTTTGCCCCCCCTCGGTTTGGCATGGCTGATTCCCCGTTGTGATTCCCACCTCTCTGATTTATCACTCCCAACCGTGCTCTTCTCTTCTGCTTCTCTGTCCCCCCCCACCATGCCTCCTCCCCCTCCTCCTCCATTCTCACCCCCAACTCTTCTTGTAGTAGTTCCTTCTACCTCATCTTTATCTCATCAGAGCTCAGCCTCCCCCTCTCTAGAGCTCTCCCATCTAGTTCACGACATCGTGAATTAGATAGGAACTCATGACATGAATGGTTTCCACTTCACGACATGAACTATTTTTGTAGTTTCATTCTTTAACCAGATCTAGCTCACAAACCTGGTATTGTCAGATTAAGGTTAAGGAAGTGCTTAGGACCAGTAAAAATTATAACAAGGTAACGTGGATTATTTATTTAGGTATACACATGTGTATATACATGAACTACTAGCATAGATATATATATATACCTCTGCAGGCATGCCTATGTGCATGTGTGTGTGTGTGTGTGTGTGTGTGTGTGTGTGTGTGTGTGTGTGTGTGTGTGTGTGTGTTTATTACTAAACATTACTAAGGTTCTTGCATTACTAAACACAGCATGTGTATATAATATACATATGTTGCACATGTGCACTTATCCACATTTATCTGTTTGTGCTTGCATATATGTAGATACATGTCATATGCCTATTTATACATGAAAAGCTTCATCTTCTCATAAAATTTTATATAATCTTTGCATACACACTAAGAGATTACAAATCTTCTCTCATAAAATATTATCTAATCTTCCCCCACACACTAAGAGATTATAAATCTCTCTCTCTCTCTCTCTCTCCCCCTCTCTCTCTCTCTCTCTCCCCTCTCTCTCTCTCTCTCTCTCTCTCTCTCTCTCTCTCTCTCTCTCTCTCTCTCTCTCTCTCTCTCTCTGTGTGTTTATAAATCAAAAAGTCCAAAACATAAAGCTTTTTAAGCATGCATAAAAATCCTTATCCTCTTAACTATATACTCTTATCAAACTATAACTAAATATTTACGTTGAGAAATCATAAAGTATGAAACATAAAGTTCTTATGCATGCATAAACATAGACTTAAGAAGTAAAATGATAATTAAAAAAAGTTTCAATATCATACCTCAAGGGAAAAGTGAGATATGCAAACTTTTGAGGAATGTATACGTAAAGTCTATGATGAAGTCAGGCAATATCTGTTGACCCCTCCCGCTCCTGCTCTTGCACCTTGAGTGTAGATTCATTGTTTACTTTCTCTTCAAGCTACTTTGTGGTAGGCTAGCATGTGTTCCTTGAGCTCATTTAGTGGCATGTTACATATGGTTGATGAGCTAGTCCCGCATGACTATCTCCTTACTGCTCTACAACTAGTTTTGGCTCCATCACTACTTTCTTTCCTTCAACTTTCAAATTTGCAAATTTCTTTTGCAAGTAAATCTGCCAAGTGTGGGTTAGCCAGTTTTGTATGCTTTGCCACATTTGACGATAAGGTTCCTTCTCCAGCTAAGGGCAATAATTCTTCTAACTCCAACTTTGATGCTCGGAGAGGGTATGGTACATAAGGCTTCTTTGTAGGCATAACGTCAGAGTATGCTTCTGGCAAGATCCGCCTTGTAGGTTAAAAAGGTCTTATTTGCATTAATATCTTGAACATTAACTTTTGCTTCAACAACAATGGATTCCCTGCTCTGATGAATCCTTCATATTATGCAACAGACAAAGACTTAAGGAATGATATCATCAGTAAAAGACTCAAGAGTATCTTGAGGTAGAGTTTGACTAACCTCTTGAGTTGGCCGTGGTGGAGATAGGTGTGGTTCTGGCAACTCCTCGGGGTTGAGAGTGTTAGTGGAAAATTCTAATGGAATAGAAAGAAGACGGGAGAAAATACAATCTTCTCTCTCTCTCTCTCAGAAAAGATGATCCGACTCCACTTCCCTTGGAGCCTCCATGAAGTTTGCCGATGTTGTTCCTTCTCCACTGGGTTTGCTGTAGCAGTCTCTTGCCATGTGTCCTGGCTTTCCACAGTTGTTGCAAGTGAAGGTCCTCCCTCCTACTCTGCCTCTTCCTCGTCCTCGTCCTCGAGAGAATCCTCCTCGGGTGAAGAATGCTTTTTCCTCTCCTGCTGTTGAGTCGAGCCCTTTCTTCTCTTTGCCTCTGCTCTCTTGCTCCAGTAGAGCTGCTTCTATCTCATGTATCTTCAATTCAGGTACATTCTTTAGTGTTGCTACAATGTTTTCATAATCTCCTTTGTCCACACTCTTCAAAAGTACAGCTAATGCTTCATCATCTTCTACCTTTTTGCCAATAGCTGCCAGTTGTTGCTTAATGCTTTTATATTTGTTCAAGTGTGTGATTAAAGGTTCACTTTCCTTCATGTCCAATTTGTAGAATTGCATTAATAAATTTATCTTGGAATTTTTTGCTTGTGTACCAAATAATTTATTGAGTTCATCCCATGCATCTTTTGCCCACTGTATCCCTGTGATATGATGAATGATCTCATCATTTAAACTGAGTGCAATAAGTCCCAATGCTTTTTCATTCCTACTCTTCCACTCATTTTCTCCTCTCTCTGGGCATTCATCTCTCCCTTCAACTAATCCCCACAGATTTTTCCTCATCAGCAAATACATGGTTTTTGTTTGCCATGTATAAAACTGTTCCCCATTAAATTTGGCTATTTCCTGTGCTGAATTCATGGTGAAGTGAAGGGGGTCTTACCTCTTGATCCAAATTCAAGATTCAAGGACAGTGTCTACCCTTTTACAACTCAATCTGGTGTTTAATAGATGATTACAACAATTTTATCAGCATAAAATCACCAGAAATTACATTAAATTAAGGGTAACCAATTTGTACGGGATGGTTGGAGTACTAAACCAACTCCGATTTGCAATCTGAAGCTTTAGGGATCTGTATCAGATACCTAATGGTTAATTTGAACCCTCAATTGCACCAAAGTACAGTGATTAGCACTGATTAATCACTGATTAGCAAATTAATGCTCTGGTTTGTGTGCAAAAAACAGAGTATGCGGGGAGCCCAGATCTGGTGCCTTCCACTTCAAATGAGCTCAAATGCTTTCAAAGGCATCAATAGCAATGAGTCTAGTAGAGGATTAAGCCAAGAAACACAAGATTTGACCAAATAATGAAAGCTTAATCTCTGTTTTACCAAAGTCACCTATAGATTTGATGAAGAGCTTGGATCTCTCTGTAGACTTGATGAAATTGATTTCTGTCTTCACCAGCTTGTAGAGCATGCTTGATTACCCCTTGGGCTAGGAGGAATTGAAGCAATTTGAACTGAGCTTGAAGAAATCTCAATTCTCCTCCAGAAAAAATGCGCCGGCCAAATCGCTGATTTTTGCTTCGTTGCTGCGCGGTTTGCTACGTCGTCTTGCTGAGCTTGAAGCTAGAGATGTTAGCTAGCTTGTGTATAAAGCTTGTGCCCTAATTTTATGTGTGCAAGGTGCTAGAGACCCTCCACTGGCTGGGGGTGAAGGGGAAGATGAAGAACTCACTAAAAATTTATTTTTTTTTGCTAATTACCTACTAATCCTAATTAATTCACTAATGGGCTCATAAATCTGGTTGATTCTAGGCATGGCTCTGATACCATGTTGAAATTTGAGCATAATGATGAGCTATGGTGGATCAAACATTAGAATCAACATAATTAACAAAGTGATTAAGAAATGATTAAGATGTAATTAGTGAATAATTAGCACATAGATTAATGTAGGCATGGATACTCAAAAACCAGCAAATTCTCATTAGGGCTATGCCTCAATTTATAGAGTTTACATCAAGCATCTAATCCCACTGATTTCTCCATGATTCACTCCCAGAATATCTCCACCTTTTGCCTGATTCTCTCCACCTCTTCTCTTTTCCCTGAATATCTCCACACTCCTAAATTCTCTCATGCTACCCATTATTCTCTCCCAGTAGATTCTCCTAGCCTTTTCACAGGTTCTTTCACAATTACATCTCCTCTTTTACAGCCTCTATCCAAGAGCTTGTTCCCACACACACCCTATTCACTTGTATATTTCAACACAAAGTAAAACATAACAGTGATGGAAGCATAAGCAGGTACAAGGCTAGATTGGTAGCCAAAGGATATGCGCAGACATATGGCATTGATTATGAGGAAACTTTCAGCCCAGTTGCCAAGATGGCAACAGTGAGAGTTGTGATAGCAGTGGCTGCGTCAAAGCAATGCATTCTTGCATGGGGATTTGCAGAGCAAGAAGAGGTGTATATGTTGCAGCCACCTAGTTATGAGGATGTGAGTCACCCCGAGCATGTTTGCAGGTTGAAGAAAGCCTTGTATGGCTTAAAACAAGCACCAAGAGCATGGTCTGACAAGATTTTTGAATATCTTGTCACTATTGGCTTTCATGTAGCCAATACAGATTTCTCACTGTTGCCAAGATGGCAACAGTGAGAGTTGTGATAGCAATGGTTGCATCAAAGCAATGGTCTTTACATCAGATGGATGTAAAGAATGCATTCTTTACATCAGATGGATGTAAAGAATGCATTCTTGCATGGGGATTTGCAGGAAGGGGTGTATATGTTGCAGTCACCCCGAGCATGTTTGCAGGTTGAAGAAAGCCTTGTATGGCTTAAAACAAGCACCAAGAGCATGGTCTAACAAGATTTTTGAATATCTTGTCACTATTGGCTTTCATGTAGCCAATGCAGATTTCTCATTGTATGTGAGACACAGTGATAGAGGGGTTTGAAAAGATGCAGGGGGGAAGAGAGCTTGAGCTCTTGCAAGCACACACACACACTCACGAAACCCTAATAGAGAACACACAAGGTGAGAGGCTGAAAATCTTCTTTATCTCTACAAAACACTCAACACACCATATACAAGAATAAGAGTACACACCATATGAAAGGTACTCAACCAAATACATACACGGGTTCTCTATAGTGTGAACCCGACTAAATGAGCTGGCGCTATAACTATGCCAGTCTCTAGAGTGGCTGTCACACAGCCTGTCATTCCACTGGCCGCATATCACCCAAGATCTCACCAACCATGCCAGTGGTGTAAGTGCGGGGCCTATCCCCCAGGCGGGTCATCAGTGTCCACCGCCTCACTAGAGCTCGATATCTCAACACTCCCCCTCGAGCTCAACTCCATCTCATGTACACCAAGCGAAGCCCTGAATCTGCGGAGCTTCTCTGTACCCAATGCTTTGGTGAAGATGTCAGCTACCTGATCCTCTGTGCTGACATAAACAAGGTCAAGGTCTCCTGCCAAGACCTTCTCTCTGACGAAGTGGTAGTGGACCTCTATGTGCTTCGTACGAGCATGAAAGACTGGGTTCCTGGCCAACTGTATACTGCTAAGGTTGTCACAGAAAATGACAACTTGTCTATCCACTGATAGACCCAAATCTGCAAGTAGCTTTCTCAACCAAGCTACCTCACATGCTGCCATAGCAGCTCCTCTGTACTCGGCCTCTGTACTCGATAGAGCAACCGTAGGCTGCTTCTTGCTGCTCCAAGTCACAGCAGCACTCCCCAAAGAAAACATGAATCCACTGGTAGATCTTCTGTCTGAGATACTACCAGCCCAATCAGCATCTGTGTACCCATGTACACATATCTCTCTCCCAGTCTCATAGAATAGTCCACAATGTAAAGTAGACTTCACATACCTCAGTATGCGTCTCACAGCATCCAAATGCGGTTTCCGTGGAACCTGCATAAACTGACTCACCAACCCAACAGCATAGCTCAAATCTGGTCTGGTGATCGTCATGTAGATCAAACTTCCTACTATGCTCCTGTACATAGTAGGATCCTCCAAGATCTCTCCTGTATCTGCACTCAACTTGCCATTCTGATCCAATGGCACAAAAATAGGCTTACAGCCTGTCATACCATACTTGGACAACATGTCCAAGCCATATTGTCTCTGCAGTAATCCAATACCATGTGGTGACCTAATCACCTCAATGCCCAAGAAATATCTGAGCTCCCCCAGATCCTTCATCTCGAACTTCTGTCTAAGCAAGATCTTTACATCAAAGATCTCTGCATCATGGTCCCCCGTAATGATTAAATCATCTACATAGATGACAACAAGCACAACCCCTCTATCACCATGTCTCACATACAATGAGAAATCTGCATTGGCTACATGAAAGCCAATAGTGACAAGATATTCAGAAATCTTGTCAGACCATGCTCTTGGTGCTTGCTTTAAGCCATACAAGGCTTTCTTCAACCTGCAAACATGCTCGGGGTGACCCACATCCTTATAACCAGGTGGCTGCAACATATACACCTCTTCTTGCAAATCCCCATGCAAGAATGCATTCTTTACATCCATCTGATGTAAAGACCATTGCTTTGACGCAGCCACTGCTATCACAGCTCTCACCGTTGCCATCTTGGCAACTGGGCTGAAAGTTTCCTCATAATCAATCCCATATGTCTGCGCATATCCTTTGGCTACCAATCTAGCCTTGTACCTGTTTATGCTTCCATCACTGTTATGTTTAACTTTGTACACCCACTTGCATCCAATGGCTTTCTTGCCTTCAGGCAATTGCACTAAGTCCCAAGTTTCATTTCCATATAGTGCATCCATCTCCTCATCCATAGCTTTCTCCCAACACACATTTCCAACAGCCTCATCAATGCATGTGGGCTCAACAACCTGCACAACCTTTGCCATATATGCATAGTGATGTGCCACATAACCATCATAAGTAAACCTCTGCACAGGATTCTTCACTCTCCCAGATCTTCGCAGCTTTTCATTCATGGCTTCCATAGCCTTCTTTACACCAGGTGTTCTCATAGCTGGGATCCCAAGCTCCTCATCAAGGCTCATATCTGAGCCACTAGACTCTCCATCAACATGAGAATGCCCTGCAGAAATGTCAGGCATACCAAGGGGCTCAACCACTTTCTCTTTTCCTTTACGTGATGTACTAATCACATTTGCAGGGCTGGTATTATGACGCAGCCTGCCACTCCATGGTCTATCAACAGACCCACTAGATGAGGACTCTCCTGGTCCACTCAAAGACTGTGATTGCTGACCTGCATTCTGTGCAACCACACTTCCACTCAAATCAGCCCCAACAGCTTCTTTTTCAGCAGCATACCAGCTGCTCATCTCATCAAAGACAACATCCTTGCTTACCCTCAACTCACGTGTAGCAGGGTTATAACACCTGTATCCCTTTTGCTCAAGGGAATATCCAATAAACACACATTTTTCAGCTTTCGGATCCAGCTTGGTTCTCAGCTCATCTGGCACATGCACATATGCAATGCATCCAAAAACTTTCAGATGAGATAAATCTGGTTTTCTGCCAGTAAACCTCTCCTCTGGAGTTACATCATGTATGGCTGCAGTTGGAGTCCTGTTCATGATGTATACTGCTGTAGAAACAGCCTCAGCCCAATAGCAATGCGGCATATTTTTCTCTTCCATCAATGCCCGCGCAATCTCTGCAATGTGCCTGTTTTTTCGCTCAGCAACTCCATTTTGCTGCGGAGTGTATCTGCATGTATACTGTCTCCGAATTCCATTCTTCTTCAAAAATTCAGAGAACTCATTGGAGAAGTATTCTCCCCCTCCATCTGACCTTAGGCACTTGACATATTTTCCTGTTTGCTTTTCAACCAAAACTCTGAAATTCTGAAAGTGAGTGAAAACCTCACTCTTCTCCTTCATGAAATATACCCACACTTTCCTTGTGTGGTCATCAATGAAAGTGACATAGTACCTGCAGCCTCCCATAGACACGATCTTCGTAGGACCCCATACATCTGAATGCACAAGATCTAGTGCATTTCTGCTCACATATCTGTTACGTGGAAACACATGCTTTGTTTGCTTCCCAAATTGGCATGCTTCACAGATTTTATGCATACCTTCCACTTTAAATTTTGGCAGCCCTGTCACAATTCCTTTTGTCTGCATAGACTTCAACCTCTGCACATTCACATGTCCAATTCTTTTATGCCATATGTCTGTGTCTGCAACAATTCCTGAACCATTTGCAAACATCGCAGCACTCATTTCAGGCATGTCTACATCCAACGTAAACATTCTGCCCACTCTGTTGCCTTTTGCAACCAACCTGAACTTGTCTTTGAAATCTTCAACATAACACCCATCAGGGTTAAACCGAACCTGCAAACCCTGCTCAATCATCTGGCCAACTGAAACCAGATTCTTTGTTATGTTCGGTACATGAAGTACATCTGCAAGGTACTTCACTTTGCCATCCTGCATAGATAATGGCACATCTCCAACGTGGGCAATTGGATGAGCAGTGTCATCCCCTGTTTCCACAAAACCTGGTCTTTCCGGGTTCTTCATCTCCTTGAACCACTCCCCATGACTCGTCATGTGGTTCGAAGCGCCTGAATCCACATACCATACATTATCTTTTTGTGCTGCATCAGTATTTTCAGACATGGCATTCACAACATGCTGCATAACAAACAACCTTTCATTGTCCTCATTATTTCTGCTTGAGGATGCATAGTTGTTTTGCTGCACTTTCCCATTTTGCATGTCAGCCTGCTTCTTATAACATTCTGACTGCACATGTCCTGGCTTACCACAATAGTAGCATTCACGTGCATCATTATATTGCCTTTGCCAATTTCCACGGCCTCTTTGACTCCCCGTGCCTCTGAATTTGCCTCTTCCACCTGCGTGTTGTTGTTGTTGTTGATTCTGGGACTGTTGTTGTTGCTGCTGCTGCTGGCCATAATTCTGATTACCTGTTCGGCCACCTCCTTGACCGCGTCCACGGCCTCCTCTACCTCGTCCTCTTCCTGAACTCGTGTAGAAGGCCTGTTGCTCTGAACTGTTTTTGCTTTGTGAAGACTATTGGTCTTCACCCAAGTTCTTCTCTTCGATAATCAGCATAGACACCAAATCTGTAAAGTTGGGAATGTTTTCCCGAGTCTGAATAGACGTCTTAAACGCCTTGTATTGTGGCCCGAGACCACGTAGACAGACTTCCACCTTGTCATCATCATCTACTGACACTCCAATAGATGCAAGGGATTCCACAATATCCTTTATCTTCAGCGCATAGTCATTCACAGACATGCTCTTTTTCTCCACAGTATGAAGTTCATTCTTCAACTGTATCTTACGTGCCTTGGTGTTTGTTTCATAAAGCTTTACCAAGGTGTCCCACGCCTCCTTGGGGGACTTGGCATCCTGAATGTGCCCAATCATGGTGTCCTGTATACTAATGGAAAGCCAATACATAACCTTCCTGGCTCCTTGGTTCCAGTCTTTAAACTCTTTCACATCTGCAGCAGTCGATTTATATCCGGTATCTCCGGTGCCTCTTCATGCTCACCTTCTATGTAGTCCCAATAACCTTTTCCCATCAGGAAATTTGTCAGCCTGAACCTCCAAGCATGGAAGTTATTCTTATCCAGCTTCTCAGCCACAATCTGTGTTATGCCATCATTAGACATCTTGCCAAACACACAATTTTACCAGAACCTGCACTCTGGTTTTTTTGCACAAATGCTGTATTTTCTACACAGCGGTACTGTAGTACTCTCAAATGTCACAACCAGTGACTTCAATGCACATACATACACCCAATGGCAACTGTAGACCTCTTTGCAGCACCCACAGTGTCTGCACAGTCAATCTGTCTTCCTGCAGTTCTTAAAACAGAGTTCTGCAGTGAATCGATGACTTACGTGCAGTGCTCGAAATCGCCTGCTTTCTGAAAAACGGAGGTCTAGACGCGCCCGAAACGCGTTTTCGGCCCGAAAAGTTCAGTCCGAAGGACTACATAGTTGCCCTGTAGCTTTACTCCCGCGAAGAAAGCTCCTCAATCAGAGATCGTTTGCCGGTGCCTCCCGTAGAGCTCCCGACAAGGGTGTAGTCACCAACACAATAGGGAAGAGTAGTTGAAGCTCTTACCCTCGTACCGCTTCCTGTGGTTCTCTTGCTTGCAGCTCAGCCCTTAGCACGAACCAGGCTCTGATACCATGAAAAGATGCAGGGGGGAAGAGAGCCTGAGCTCTTGCAAGCACACACACACACTCACGAAACCCTAATAGAGAACACACAAGGTGAGAGGCTGAAAATCTTCTTTATCTCTACTCAACACTCAACACACCATATACAAGAATAAGAGTACACACCATATGAAAGGTACTCAACCAAATACATACACGGGTTCTCTATAGTGTGAACCCGACTAAATGAGCTGGCGCTATAACTATGCCAGTCTCTAGAGTGGCTGTCACACAGCCTGTCATTCCACTGGCCGCATATCACCCAAGATCTCACCAACCATGCCAGTGGTGTAAGTGCAGGGCCTATCCCCCAGGCGGGTCATCAGTGTCCACCGCCTCACTAGAGCTCGATATCTCAACAGGGTTGTGCTTGTTGTCATCTATGTAGATGACTTGATCATTACGGGGGACCATGATGCAGAGATCTTTGATGTAAAGATCGTGCTTAGACAGAAGTTTAAGATGAAGGATCTGGGGGAGCTCAGATATTTCTTGGGCATTGAGGTGATTAGGTCACCACATGGTATTGGATTACTGCAGAGACAGTATGGCTTGGACATGTTGTCCAAATATGGTATGATAGGCTGTAGTATGGCTTGGACATGTTGTCCAAGTATGATAGGCTGTAAGCCTATCTCAGTGCCATTGGATCAGAATGGCAAGTTGTCAGGAGAGATTTTGGAGGATCCTACTATGTATAGGTGCATAGTAGGAAGCTTGATCTACATGATGATCACCAGGCCAGATTTGAGCTATGCTATTGGGTTGGTGAGTCAATTTATGCAAGTTCCTCAGAAGCCGCATTTGGATGCATTGAGACACATACTGAGGTATGTGAGGTCTACTTTGCATTGTGGACTATTTTATGAAACTAGGACAGAGATATGTGTACATGGGTACACAGATGTTGATTGGGCTGGTAGTATCTCAGATAGAAGATCTACTAGTGGCTTCATGTTTTCTTTGGGGAGTGCTGCTGTGACTTGGAGCAGCAAGAAGCAGCCTACGGTTGCTCTATCCACCAGTACAACAGAGGCCGAGTATAGAGGTGCTTCTATGGCACCATGTGAGGTAGCTTGGTTGAGAAAGCTACTTGCAGATTTGGGTCTATCAATGGATAGACAAGTTGTCATTTTCTATGACAACATTAGCAGTATACAGTTGGCCAGGAACCCAGTTTTTCATGCTCGCACGAAGCATATAGAGGTCCACTACCATTTTGTTAGAGAGAAGGTTTTGGCAGGTGACATTGACCTTGTTTATGTCAGCACACAGGATCAGGTCGCTGACATCTTCACCAAAGCATTGGGTACAGAGAAGCTCCACAGATTCAGGGCTTCGCTTGGTGTACATGAGATGGAGTTGAGCTCGAGGGGGAGTGTTGAGATATCGAGCTCATCTAGTGAGGCGGTACACTGATGACCCGCCTGGGGGATAGGCCCCACACTTACACCACTGGCATGGTTGGTGAGATCATGGGTGATATGCGGCCAGTGGGATGACAGGCTATGTGATAGCCATTCTAGAGACTGGCATAGTTATGACGCGAGCTCATTTAGTTGGGTTTACACTATAGAGAACCCTAGTATATATTTGGTTGAGTACCTTTTCATATTGTGTGTACTCTTATCTTTATATATGGTGTGTTGAGTGTTGTGTGAAGAAGAAGAAGATTTTCAGCCTGTCACCTTGTGTGTTCTCTTTTAGGGGGTTTTGTGAGTGTGTGTGTGCTTGCAAGATCTCAAGCTCTCTTCTCCCCTGCATCTTTTCATTAGCATGTTGACCTCAACATTCAAAGATAATCTCATTTTCTAAATTCATTTAAAGCTGTTGTGTGGGCATTCTCTAGATAAACTTCTCCCCTGCACCTTTTCAATCCTTGCTTATGATTAATCCATGGTCTGCTTGTGCATACTGTCTCCCAAATAGCTGAGTTTTGGGCCACGGGTTGGTCTCTTCTTCCTGCTTATAGGTTACCCAATTGCACTAGCTTGCATGACTGTCAGAGTCTCCTTGACTTCCGGTTCAGAGGTCGCGAAGGTCAAGATCTGTAATAATGATAAGAACGTCAATCATACTGACTGGTGATGAGAGCATGTGGTTGTTACCTCTTTTTCTCTTATTTCTTTTTCTTCTTCTTCTTCTTCTTTTTTTTTTAGGGGGGGGGGGAATGAGTGTGTGGGAGTGTTATATTCGATGAGAAGTGTGTTAGTGGTGTGAGAAATAACAAGGTACGAGTCTATAAGCGGGAAGGTGCAAACCGTGAGAATGCAGGTTTATGCACCATGAGATAGTAGGGTACAAAACTCGTGAGATGGTTAAAACCATGAGATGGGTTGAAACCGTGAAATTGTTAATACTGTGAGAGTGCAGGTTTATGCACCGTGAGATAGCAGGGCACGAAACCCGTGAAATGGTTAATCCATGAGAGTGCAGTTTTATGTAGTGTGAGATCGCAGGATACGAAACCCATGAAATGGTGGGTAAAATCGTGAAATGGTTAATCCGTGAGAGTGCACGTTTATGCACCGTGAGATAGCAGGGTACGAAACCCATGAAATGGTTAAAACTGTGAAATGGTTAATCTGTGAATTGGTTAAAATCGTGAATTGGTTAAAACTGTGAAATGGTTAATCCATGAGAGTGCAGGTTTATGCATCGTGAGATGGCAGGGTACAAAACCCGTGAAAGTGAAGGTTTATGCACCGTGAGATAGTAGGGTACGAAACCCGTGAAAGTGCAAGTTTATGATCATTTTTTAGAGTTAAATGGTGATTTATTATCTTATGTTTTGAGTGTAGAAAATAGGATCAACATATGTATGCAGGCAATCACAGTTTGGGTCGTTTCTAAGAATTAATCATGACATGCAATCCGATTACTCAAAAGAAGAAAAGAAACAAAAAAGAAGAACACAAAGGCAAGGCACAAACTCCCACCTCAACTCGAAGATGCCAAATACGCGAGCAGAATTGAGAGCGCGGAGAGTCGATGCTTGGTGCTGCACACAATGAAGAAATGCAAACGCGAAATGCACAAATAAGGAAAGAATTTGATTTATGACACAGTCGTCAGATTGGGTGGCTGTCTTAATGAAGTATGCCATGTGGCATCCCATGATTGGTCAGAGGAAGGTGACCGTTTCACGCCGTGAAGTAGTAAGGCGATTCACAGCGTGAACCATTTAGAACTAGTTCACGACGTGAACTATTTTGGACTATTTCACGGCATGAACTATTTTGGACTCTTTCACGGCGTGAACTATTTTATGTCGAGTGCGTGCAAGGTTGATACCCTATGTTCCTTTCATTCTCAAACACTCAATCATGCAGTCAAAAGTTGGTTGAATGAAGCAAAAGATCATGTTTCATGGCATGAATATTAAACATTTTTGCCTTGTATCCATTTTTAAGCAATGGATACCTTTGTACCTCCTTTTTGTTTATTGCCACACGGAAACCAAGGTGGTACTTTTGCACTTTTGGGTATTTGTTATTGCAATCATTTTAATTCCATGTGAGAGTGCTTGATCTTTCCCTCCATCCAACTGAAGAGTGCCTCTACTGAATCTTGTTGATTTGGATTTGTCTCCATCTCAATTGGTTGCACTTTTTCTCTTTTCTTCTCATTAACTTTGTCTAGCTCTTTATTTTGGTGGGTGCAGTTAGCGGGAGTGCTATCTTTAGTCACTGTGTTGAATTGAATTCTTTCTCCATATCAATTTTTGTGCTTTCCTAGCATTTGTTTTAGTTGGGAATTGGCTTTGGTTTCTCTTATTGTTCCTTCCTTTGTTTCTCAAGGAATTTGCAGTAATGAACTTTGGGTGGGATTTTGGCAACCATATTGTTGTATTACCCTGGTAATAGCCTTGTGCAGCTAGCAAATCCCTTTGAATCCATTGCCTTTGGATGGTGGCTTTGTTTGGAAAATTGTTGTGGCTAACATTTAAAGGCCATCTCTGTCCCTTGTCTGTAGCTCGAACCTTTTGCTCTAATTCCTCAATTACTTCTTTTGCATCATCACAGTATATCTCGGCTCGGAGTTGATTCTTAGGCACCCACTGTTGAATTACTTGTGATTTTGGCTATTTTTTGTGTTGGGACTGTGGGGTGGATGCTTTCTCTAATACATGAGCTGCTTTTACCACCATTGGTCTTTCCATACTATCAATCATAGCTCGCTTCCCCTTGTTTATTGGGCTCCATAAAGGCACAATAATGACATTGTTGCCCTCGTCCAATTGTGCTGCCCTCTTTTCCCACTGGATATTACAATTATTGGCGCAAATCCAAGATTGTCCAAGGATCATTTCTTCCCCATAGATTTTGCAGAGATAATTGTTATGCATAAACAAGCATAAATCTGGCATAAACTCATCCACCCGACCACCCCCGAGCCCAAGGGATGCACACATGAATTATAATGAAATACATCATACCTTTACCTTGATGTCCCATACCATCAAGAGGTATAACTCCAATCCAATAGCATGTAGCTATAGTGTGAAATGGTAGGTGAGTAGTTATGATCCTCTACACAAGAGAGCATAACATAACCTAACCTCAAGCTAGCATAGTCTTAGCCCCCCTTGAGTGTGCCCCATGCCCCTATTATATAGGAGGGCCCTCAAGTGACTCTTGACTCTCCATTTCCCATGTGTGACCCTTGGATGCCTAACCCTAACATTAACCCTTAAGGTTAGTCCTAACCCATGCTCCACTAGAGCTTGTTCCCATGCTCCCACATGCTCACAAGCCTAGCCTCCTAGTATATGCACACATAATGTGAATATAACAGCCAATCTCTCATAATGTTACAAATTTTATAGTGCCTTTGCATGACACTTATTAATATCCTCAAATGGAGGAGCATAATTGTTAATCCTAACTGGGGATTAACAGTTGTGTCTAGGTCCTATTTCATTTTCAGCCCTTCCTTCTCTTGTCTAGACAAAATGCCTTTCAACTCCTCGACTTCTCTTGCCATCAATTTGTTTTTGCCTCTTGTAGGCCTAATACCTACAATTGCAATTCTGTGTCCACTTCTCACTTTTCAGCTTCTTTACCTCTTCCTATAAGGACTCCTTCTGTTTTTGGACATTTTGCAATGCTTTGCTACACTCATAATAAGTTGTTGCCTTCTCTCTTAGGTTTTCTTGTAGCCGTTTTAGAACCTTTAACAATACACAAAGAGCAAAGTTTTAGGAGCCTCTCTATCACAAAAGCCCATGGACCCCCACTGAGTGTACTTTAACATCATGTTTCATGCATTCAAATCATACTTAGGGATGTCCATATAGTAAAGGACATGTGCATCTAAACACATGCTTAAATTATGACTAAAAGGTCTAATCGGATGATCTAACTCTTCAATCGGTCAGTCCTCTTAAATCAACAATTCAATGCTTTGACAATCACCAAATTAAATCGCAGGAGCTCTAATAAATAATCACTAAACTAGATCATAGGACCTTTGATCACACCTTTGATCACTTATCTGATCACCATCTTTAATCGCCTTATGTTCAATCGTGCAATTAAACTTATAATTGCTCAATTATTAGCTCAATTGAGCAATCAAATCGCCTAACTCCAATCTCCAATCGGCTGATTACCTTCTAATCACATAATTGCACAATCACTTATGCCATATCTGTTGGAAATAGGGTTGCATGAATGCACACACACAGTGGAGAAGCCCAAGGGAGCACACAATGAGATGATAGATAGATAATGAATGTGTGTTATATAAAGATGATAAGTATACCCCAAGATGGGTGTATACTAGCATAGGGAAAAAACCTCCTAAAGAGGGAAAAAGTGCCCCGATTGGTCCTAGTGTGTTCACACACATCACTACCAAATACTGCTACAAATCACTAGTGTGTTCACACACATCACTACCAAATACTGCTACAAATCCCCCCTAGAGTGATGATGTGACAAGGAGTAAGGTGGCACTAGAAGTACAGAGATGTGCCATGCTCTTTGGAATATGGATAGGGAGCCTAGACTAGTCCCCAAAGGGAAGTAATGTCTTCAATTGGTTATGGATCCAGTATCTTCATGTGTTCATTTTGATGTAAACACTATTTCTATGGATGTTTGGGAAAGTAAAGTGTTAAATTCCATTAAAAGTTAAATTCAAGATGTATTTCCTGATGAGTTACCTCATGGATAACCTCCTAAACGAGAGGTGGACCATAAAATTAAGCTAGTGCTGGGTGTAGAACCTATTAGTATTCCTCCATATAGGCTTAGCCAGCCAGACTGAGGAAGACGAGGTAGTAAAGCAACTAGCTGAATACTTGAGGATGGGTCAAATTAGACCAAGTAAGTCTCCTTGGGGTGCACCAGTTCTCCTAGTTAAGAAAAAAGATCAAGGTACCTGGTGGATGTGTATTGATTACAAACATCTTAACAAAGTTACAATTAAAAACAAATACCCATTGCCTAGATTTGATGATCTTATTGATAGGTTGTAAGGAGCTAAGTATTTCACAAAGCTTACTTTGCGAACCAGTTATCAGCAAATCCATATTACAGAGGAAGATGTTCCTAAAACTACTTTTAGGACACATTATAGCCATTATGAATTTTTAATGTTACCCTTTGGTCTCACTAATGCACGAGCAACTTTCCAACAGATGATGAATGATATATTTCGGGATTTGTTAGAAAAATCCATGGTGGTTTTCTTATATGATATTTTGATATACAGATTTGGGTAGTCGTGGATAGATTGACAAAGATGGCTAGGTTTTTACCCACAACGACAACAATACTTCCCCTCTCTCAAAACATTGCACTCTTGCAATGAAAAGAAGGAAAACTGCGAGCTGAATGTTCTCAACTGACTCCCAAGTCGAATCCTCAATTTCCTTGTCTTTCCACTTAATTTTAACCTCAAGAATTAGGCAACTATGAAGTTTCCTTTCCTTGAATTCAAGTACCTTTTCAAGTTCATGTGGAACATAAGACAAATCTTTGATTTCAACGAGTTCTTGAGGAGTAACTGTGTTATCCTCACCTCCCAGCTTTTCTTTCAGTCTACTGACATAAAAGATTAGATGAACTCTGATGACAGGTAGTTTTAATTCATATGCAACCGTACCAATCCGATGTATAACTCAAAATGGACCGCAATATCTAGGAGATAATTTTGAGCACTTTCCTGTTGACAAAGTTTGAGAATCTTTAGGAACTTTCAAATAAACCAACGCTCCTGGCTTAAAAGACCGAGGTGAACGTCCCCTATCAGCATAAAACCATGCTCTATCCTAAGCACTCATGATAGAATCCTGAGCTTGGGTCAGCATTTCCTGCATATCTCGCAAGAAATCCCTTGATGCATCAAGCTCAATGTCCTTAAGACTGACATCAACAACAGGTGCCCTAGGTTGATACCCATACATAAGCATGAACGGACTAAAACTAGTAGTTGAATGCTTAGAACTGTTATAGGCAAATTCCATCATTGGATGATATTTTTCCCAACTCGATGGTTTTCTAGAGACATATGCATGAAGCATATCCTCTACAATCTAATTCACACGCTCTATTTGCCCATCAGACTGTGGGTGATAAGAGGAACTTATACTCAAAGTAGTTTCCAATTTCTTAAAAACTTCCTGCCAAAAATGAGCCATGAACTTAGAGTCCCGATCGCTCACAATATCAGAAGGTAGACCATACAGTCTAAATAGTTGCTTGACAAATTGGTAAGCCAATTCTAAATCTTTAAGGGGGACACTCGTGTGTCATAACATCCAGCCTGGTTTGAGTCTATAAATGCATGTAGCTATGATTTACCCCCCTTGGGATAAAATAACCCAAATTGCTTGGTTCCCTTTAGGTAACAAAACACCCATTTGATAGACTGCCAATGCTTTGTACCTGGGCTATATATAAATCTACTCAATATTGAGACCAATATATTGAATGTCAAGCCTAGAGTTACACAAAAAGATAAGGCATCCAACAACTTCTTGATACAAGCCAACATCAAAAGGATCACCTGCATCTTCAAGACTTAGTTTTGTAAACTCGACTCCATAGGTGTAGCCATGGGTTTACAGTCTTCGAGATTGAACCTCTTCAACAATGCATCTATGTATTTCCTCTGTAACATAACAATGCCATCTTTATGTTACCAAAACTTAATGCTCAAATATTAGTGCAACGGTCCAAGATCTAACATCTCAAAAGACTTCTCTAGTCAGGCTATAAAAGCTAAAATATGATCATCATTAGGTCCTATGAGCAACATGTCATCAACGTATAACATGATGACCAATAAAACATGCTTAGTCCTCTTAATATAGAGGGTTACCATCTCTATCATCCTGCCACACAAATACAATATATCTACTCACAAGAATCCGCTTGGTGGCAGGATGATAGAGATGGTAACCTTTACTTTCTTAGTTGTACCCCATAAAATACATTTAACAACCTTATTATCAAGCTTGCGAATTTACTCAGGCAGCACAAGTACATAAGCAAGATAACCAAAAATGTGTAAGTGAGCCACATAAGGCTCTCTACCATTCCAAGCTTTAAAAGTCGTAATTGTTCGCAAAGCCTTTGTAGGACGCCTATTCAAAACATATGTTGCACACATGACTGCTTCTAGCTAGAAACCATGAGGTAACTCCTAACTTTTGACCATACAACGTGCCATCTCCATGTGAGAGACATGTTTTTACATTTTGTTGAGGTGTTTAGGGCACAGTACATTGGTGCTTTATCCCACAATCAGCCATGTATGCATGAAACTCCTTAGACATATACTCCCCCCCTCAATTAGTACGCAAGGTACCAACCTTATATGTAGAAACATTTTCAACCATAGCAACAAAGTGCTTAAAGCACATAAAAACCACATGGTACCAACCTTACATGTAGAAACATTTTCAACCATAGCAACAAAGTGCTTAAAGCACATAAAAACCACTGATTTTTATGTATGTCTAGAATAATCATTAATGAATGTGACAAAACAGAGGTAGTGCCCAATATATGGTGTCTTCATAGGACCACATGCATCACTATGTATAAGCTATAACTTCTGAATAGCTCTAGATGAACCATCTTTGGGAAATGATGCCCACTACATTTTTTCAAGAATACATCCCTCACAAACATGTTTGATAGGGGCTTCAAGATGTGCCAACTCAAACACCATGGCATGCTTATGAAAATGCAGTAAAATGCCAAAGTTCAAGTGACCAAAGCATGCATGCCACAACTTAGCATCACCCATTGCCTTTGTGGCACAAGCTGTACATACAACATGCTTTTGTCTTTCATATGCATCTAGCCTGTAAATGCCATGAGACAAAGTACCAAAAGTAACAATTGTTTTTTCATCGTTGCAATTATGAGCAATACATCTGTCATCCACAAACTAAACCACTAAGCCAATCTTAGTAATGGCAGAGACAAATAACAAGTTCTTCTTGATCCCTGGTACATATAATACATCTCAGAGAGCATGATTGTTCCATCATTTGAAACAGTGTGTAAGATTCCTCCCTCCAGCTTTTGAGGTGTAAAGATGTAAGAACCTCCCCTTCTGTTCTTGTAATTATTCCCCTCTCTAAAATAAAAGAAAGATCTTGTTTTACCTTGTTTTGGCCTAGAGAGAGAAAAAGTCTAGAGAGAGATAATCCTAAATTAAGATATCTTTGGATATAAAAATCCTCCTAGTGTCTAAAATGGATTCCCCTGAAACAGAAGTTCAAAATGAACTTTCCAATGTGCATTATGAATCAATTAAAAATGATATAAGGGACCTTAGCCGAAGGGTCTAGATTTTCAGAAATTTTTAGATTATGGTCCAACTAAGGTTCCTATGGGCCAATAGGATTAATCCAAGTGTTGAGATGAGATAAATCCAAAGAATTAAAAAAAACACCCAAAAATGAGTAAATGCTCATATAAGATGAAGAGTTGACTGAGGACAAGGTTTATTAGTTAAAAACTATGAGATATTACTAAAAAAATGAGATATTTTAGAATAATGATGCATTTTTGACACCTTGGTAAGGAGAGGAGGACTCTTGAGGTAGGTGCCTATTTCACACATGTGGAAGGGTTTTTAATTAAAAAAAATGTGATACTTTTATCCCTCCTCTCTCCTGGATCAAACCAAATCAAAAAGGGAGCCAAACTAGTCCAAATCTTGTCCAAATTGAGTCAAACTGAACCTGAAAAATTCTAGACCCCAGTTGGACTTGTTTAGTGGCCTCCCTCACCTATAACTAGATCCTTAGTCTTTGTAAAAAAAATCTGTGAACTATACCATGCTAGTATTACATTAAAATAATGATATTTTCTATTGTCCCTTAAAAATCCTCTACTTTTGGAGAGATGGGAGTTTCTCTCTCTCTTCAACAATCCTTGGAGCTTTCTTCTCAACATACTAAACCAATTGATTGGTTGGGGGCTTCCTTCTAAGATAAAGAAGCAAGCCAAAGGGTAAGAAGAAATTCATGGTTTTTTTATTATATTATCAATGATTTCACTTCTCAACCCCTCTCAAGCTTGAGAAGTTTCAAATTAATTATTTTCAATGCAAATCAAGCTTTCTATAAAAATTCTAATGATTAATCACAAAAAAAGTTAATCTTTATGCTTAATTAGGATGCTTTTTATGTATATCTCTCTCTCCCAAAAGAATAGTCATTCCTATGACTAATTCTTTAGCAAATGAATGCTTCTCATTGATAAATTCTTAATTCAAAATCAATCTCTAAGCTTGTTAAGCTAGAGGTTAAGAAAATAGCTTTTTATGCTTTTATGCTAATAAAATTATGGTAAACTTATGATTTAATGCCATAAATTTGATTTAAGTCTAAGGATAGTTATTCTATCATAATTGTATTACAAAGTCTTATTCTTTCTAGAAATATTAAAAATTATCAATAATAGCAGCAGCGAAGCTATGGCAAAATTTTTAGAAATTAATACATAACTCATTTTTATGCATAATGTGAAAAGAGAACTTCCTACCATATTCTAGGATTGGTCATCCTATGCTAAAAGAATGATTTTCATCAAATTCATGGAAAACTAATTTTTAGTGTTTATGCATAAATAATTAATCAAAGAAAAGAGGAATTTTTGGTAATTTTATTTTTATGCAAAAAGGGAAATTTAAAGAGGAAGTTTAGATAAATTTATTTTATGTATGAGAAAATTTAAATGATAAAAGAGGAATTCCCATGACATTTGGAATTCAATCATTTAAATGGTAAAAGTGGAATTCTTGACATATTTGAAATAATGGATATTTTTATTAAAGAAAAGAGGAATTTTGGATAAATTTATTTTATGATAAAAGAGGAATTCCCATGACATTTGGAATTAAATCATTTAAATGGTAAAAGTGGAATTCTTGACATATTTGAAATAATGGATATTTTTATTAAAGAAAAAGAAATTTTAGATAAATTTATTTTATGATAAAAGAGGAATTCCCATGACATTTAGAATTCAATCATTTAAATGCAAAAAGAGAAATTCCCATGATATTTGAGATCCAAGAAATTAAATGGAAAAAGAGAAATTTTTATCATAATTCAAATTATGAGTATTTATCAAAAGTGGAATTTTGAGCATTATTAATTTTATTGGAAAAGATGGGTAGAATGGATTTTTGTAAATCCCATGAATCTTTTACTCAAAAGAAGAATATTGAATATATTTCACTTGAGAAATTTGAGAAAGAATATGAAAATATCCGTCGAGAAAAAGTACCTTTAACTAGGCCAAGCAATTGGCATAGATTTAGAAAAACTCCCATCATCGGTATCGAAGTAGAAAAACCTACTAAATGTGATTACGATGTGAATAAGATGTGAATGCGATGTGATAGGATGTGAGTGGATGTGTTAAGATGTGAATGGATGTGAGTGGATGTGATAAGATATGAATGGATGTAATAAGATGTGAGTGGATGTGATAAGATGTGAATGTGATGTAAATGGATGTGTATGTGAAGAGACGTGGATGGGATGTGATGTGATGTAAATGGATGTGGATGTGATGAGATGTGGATGGGATGTGATGTGATGTAAATGGATGTCGATGTGGATGAGATGTGATGTGAACGGATGTGATGTGATGTGATGTGAATCGGGATAGATGTTAATGGATGAGATGCAATGTGAATGGATGTGATGTGATGTGATATGGATATGGATAGATATGAATGGATGAGATATGATGTGAATGGGTGTGATGTGATGTGAAATGAATGTGATGTGATGTGATGTGATGTGAATGGATGTGATGTGATGTGATGTGATGTGAATGTGATGTGATGTAAATAGATGTGAATGGATGAGATGTGATGTTAATGGATGTGATGTGATGTGAAATGGATGTGATGTGAATCAGGATAGATGTGAATGAATGAGATGTGATGTGATGTGAATCGGGATAGATGTGAATGGATGAGATGTGATGTGAATGGATGTGATGTGATGTGATGTGAATCGGGATAGATGTGAATGGATGAGACGCAATGTGAATGGATGTGATGTGATGTGATGTGAATCAGGATAGATGTGAATGGATGTGATGTGATGTGATATGGATATGGGTAGATGTGATATGGATATGGGTAGATGTGAATGGATGAGATGTGATGAGATGTAATATGGTGTGACTAGATGAGAATGGATAAAGGACGATGGGAATACATATGATTGGATGTGGATTAAGCAATGTGAATTGATGTAGAAGAATGTGGAATAACGAGAAATTATGTGGAACAATGTGGAAAGATGAGAGTTCGTTAGAAATTGTATTTATGACCTGTTTTAAAATGACTGTTTTATGTCAAGAATGCTGGGGAAGCATTTTGACCATCTTGTGAATGAGGTCATGGAGACCTAAGTGATAAAGTTGCAACAGCTTTGATGAAGAGTCAACGGAGGATGTCTTGCGTAGCAAGGTCGGTCGAGGTCTTGACCAGCCTCGATTCAATTTAAATGGTGAGCTTCCAGTACGGCGGATGAGGGACCAAGGAAACGACCTATAAGTGAAGCGCTAGTAGGTGACCTGCGAAGGATGCTAGAGGGTCCTGACCATATAGTGCTCGGGCTTTGGGTTGCTAAAGATACCCACGCATGCGTCGAGGAAGAAAATGGAACAAGGTGTTAGAGTTGTTTTCTGAACTCGGGCATGGATCTGGTTGATTGATCTTGCTGGTCCTCAACAAATGAGTCCATGGCTCTTTTATATGGATCTGTTGGTTGATCTTGCTGATCTTCAATGGAGAGTCCATCTGGATTTTTATAAGTGAATATATTTCCGGGTACTATGAGCCAGGAACTATTGAAAAGGCCCCTGAGTAAACAGGTGGTAAACTATTGCCAATGATGCCATAGGTACACCGATGAAAGAATGATTGGAAATTAGAATTCAACCGGATATTTTGGAGGATTATGATCAGTGATACTATGGTTTCATTAAAATATTGTTTTAAAGACAGCTGAATCTGTGAAACAAGCAATTTCATATTGGGTGTGTAAGTGGTGTGACTATCTTGAAGTTTGCTTGAAGCGCTGGCTAGGGGGCCTGGGAACTCTTTTCGAGTCCAGTAGCCTCATCTAGTGGCATTGGCTATGGCGATAACACTAGTGGTGGAACCTCCAATGCTTTGTACAGGTTTCTAGCCATAACACAGGATTCATTGCTACTTATGTAGCATTCAATCGAGCTTATAGATAGGGTTGGTAAAGCTAATAGTTGAGGAGTTGCTGGTAGTGTTGGTGCTCTTATCATTCTAGCCATTTGTTGTATGTGGTTGGATGATTCATCATTTCCATATCTTTTGCAATATCCACACCACTGGTTTCCCCTTCCTCTCAAGACTAGGCACTCATGCATTGTGTGGTGGCTACTTCTGTATACAATGCACCAAGTCATATCCCACCTTGGAGCTAAATATGTGGATAGCCCATATCCTTAGGAGAAGCTTTCCACACTTCTTCTAGCCCTTTGATCACTGCCTTAGCAATGTCTTCTATGTTCTTAGGCTCTTCTGTTTTCCTAGTATCTTGACTTTTAACACTTGGTTTGGTTTTAACCAAAGAGTATGGTTTTCTACTTTCCATGGAAGGGATGCCTATCATCAAATTGCAGCTAAGAAGCACTTCACTAGCGTTCGGTGTCTTTTGGCATATAATGCATCATGTAATTGTTTCATTCTTAATCCTTCCAAGAACAATGAAATCAGCGTGGTTTGGCTTGATTTTTCCTTAGCACATTTGCTGTTTAAGTTCTTAAGACTTGACATAGTCTCTATAGAATTGTGCTCAAGATGTTTGAATTAGTACAACTATGTAACAGAGCTATGCTTAACACCAATCTTGGAGAAGCCTATGGTAAATGTTAGTTCAAGATCCTCCATGGTCCCTTTTGGTGACTCCTCTAGCATTTGAACTGCAACAATGCGTTACCTTCTAGAGTTAGTCCGAAGGCATCTATCTTAGTTCTAGGATTGGTTACCCTTTTTGCTATGCAAATTTGTCTAAACAACAAGATGCGGCTGAAGGGATCCCCTGATCCTTCAAACTTGGGCACTGGCTTAGATATGTGTGAGGCTCTAATCCTTAGATAGCCATAATTATATTCATCCCTCTTTCCTCTGGGTGGTCTGACCACCTTAGGAATAATAACACTAGCTT
This sequence comes from Cibotium barometz, assembly GCF_041138505.1. Classification (NCBI taxonomy): domain Eukaryota; kingdom Viridiplantae; phylum Streptophyta; class Polypodiopsida; order Cyatheales; family Cibotiaceae; genus Cibotium; species Cibotium barometz. The sequence goes on along the minus strand of NC_141057.1, from coordinate 32,767,070 downwards.
GGATATGTATGAGGCTCTAATCCTCAGATGGCCGTGATCATATTCATCCCTCATTTCTCTAGGTGGTCTGCTGACCACCATAGGAATAACATCTAGCATTCTTTTTATTTCATAAGGAATAAGAACTCATGCTCTAAGTTTTGTAGGCTCAACTGTTGGTTATAGAGCCGCCAAGGCTACATGATCTTGGTTTGGCCATGGGATGTATTGGTGCATAAGATGATCCTACATACCCATACGCTAGCACTCCGACTTATGAATGTTAATCCTATTTTGGATTATCAAGTATGCTCCTCCGATTGAGGACATTAATAAGTGTCATGAAACGGCACTATAAATGTTGTACATTATGAGATATTGGCCACCTAAGGCCTAGTTAAGTAATTTTTGGGCGCCTAAGTGTGAGTAAGGGCTAAATGTATATAAGGCATTTTCTCATATAATGAAAAGACACAATCCCAGTTTGTGCTATTTGAGAGCTCTTCTTTGTGTCTTGAGAGAGATTGAGAAAGAGCATTCTAGCATTTGTATATAAGGCATTTTCTCATATAATGAAAAGACACAATCCCAGTTTGTGCTATTTGAGAGCTCTTCTTTGTGTCTTGAGAGAGATTGAGAAAGAGAATTCTAGCATTTGTGCCTCTTTTATGCTTGTATGATTCATGCTTATGTGGGAGAGTGAGAGAGAGTGACTGCCTTATGCAACGGTGTGAGTGACTCTACGGTGATAGTGTGGAGGTGGAGCTTTGAGGCCTCAAGGGACTCAAGTTCGAAACATTGGTAAGTGCCCTACCATAGTTGTGTTCTATTGCTCATCCTTTAGGTGAATGCATTGTGAGTTCCCTCTTGGAGGTGTGGTAGCCCATAACATTTTTGGCGCCGCTTGCCGAGGAAACACCTTTACCTTTATTTCTTGCTTCCTCTTGGAGTTTCAGCTCCCATTGCATAAGATTTATGATTGTCTTTGCATTTTGGTAGTGCATTATGTAGGAAATGAATGGATAAGATTTGTGTGGAAGTAAAAAAATCGTGTGAAATTGATTGTGTTTGTTGTGTATATGTGTGGTGGAGTGGTCTTAGAATAGAGCTTCACTGTTTTTTCTAGTTAGTTTTGATATTTGCATCATTGGAAGTATCAACACGTGAATGAGCAGGTTGGTGTTTCGTTTTTTCTTCTTTTCCAAAAATTCACAAAAATCTAAAAAATAAGGCACCATTGACTCTACCTTGAACTTGTATTCCACTCCTTAGACGTGGCACATTCACCCAGAATCATAATAGTCGACGCAGGAAGTTCCAACGTGAAACTGCAGGAAAATGTTCACGACATGAACCCTTTTTTTTTGCAACTTCGCGTTGTGAACCACTCCCAACATCAGTGCCACGATTAACGCCACAATTCATGAGATTACCTTGCTAAAAATAGGTAACCTTATCTTGACACCTCTGACGCCATGAGATCTAACAAAATCAAGAATCGTGAAAGTGCATAAAATTGTTCATGACGTGAACTATTTCAGAATTCTTCATGGCGTGAACCATTTTTTATTCACGACGTGAACCATTTTTTGTTCATGACATGAACCATTTTAGAAACTTTCATGGCGTGAACCCATTATTTTTCACGACGTAAACTTTTTCCTACAATCTCACACCTTAATCAATTCCAACTCACGAGCTTGGTATAAGACTAAGGAAGTCTTGAAAAGATTGACACCCATAACAATATAACGAGGAGTTCTGATTCCAAGAACAAAATTTTTTAAACACATGAAAGTGCAGAAAATCGTTCACGACGTGAACTGTTTTCTAACAATTCAAGCCGTGAAACTGTTCTCTGCAATCTCACGGTCTCAGAAACAAATCGACAGAATCTGATCAAAACTTAATTGGGACATCAAAGTAGCTTATGAAATCATACATACATGCACTTAAGATTTGGAAAGCTCATCGAAGACGATCTTACACCTAACGATAGTGCACCAAACCACCCAGGATCTTCTTATCAAAAAAGTGTGAGTTCATGTCACTCAGTAAGCACTCACTTGAGTGTCTTAAGGAACCTGACCATTGTTGAAACTAGTAGTGAAGAGTCCATGGAAGAAGGGCTGAAGTACTCTGGGTTCGGGGAAGAGGAGAAACCACCCTCCCCAACCAGATCGAGTGGTATCATTGATATCGCCCTGGGGATTTTTTGGTCTCCAAACCAATCATGACGAAGAAGTGCAATCTACGGGCATGGGTCCATCAACTAGCGCTGGACTTGGTCCAAGGTAAGACGTGCCACAACCATAAAGGGCCGGACCTAGAGGAGCAAAGGGAGCGACCATCAACTCCTAAAGGAGTCGGTGAGTACCCCAATGCCCATGAGGAGATAAGAAAGCTTGAAGACACCAGGGACTTCGTAGAAGAATGTCAACGGCTTCATGAAGCCAATAACCGGGTTAGGGATACAATGTATCCACGAAACGATCCAAAAAGGGAAAGGGAATTAGACGTACCTACTCCAATTCCAGAAGAAATAGAAGAGGGATCTCAAGCAAACACAATGTCCAAAATGTTTTAGGAAAATGCGTTGGTGAGTCTATCCATTCCTTCCCTATGGATGAATACGAGACACACACCTGGGGAGAACCCTCAATCACAAAAGAAACCAGAGACATAGGAAGTCTTACGCGGCTGTATTGTCCACACCTATACAAATGCCATTGGGGCAACTGTTACGCAGTTCACCAACCCTATGGATAGACATAAAGGAATGGGTAGAAGGTGGACTAAATCCACCCTATGGATACTACAGAGGAGGTGCCGCCACCTTTGACAAAAAGAACCCTAAGACACACAAGGATAACCTGAGTTGTTAAGATACCAGTTAATCGATTGGGACATTATTACGAAAGTGACGACACAAGTGCTACAATCCCGATTCATCATGGCTGCTGGTACCAAGCACTGGCTATCCTGGATGGCGGGGTGGGGATTAGCATCATCACAAAATGTTGCTGGGAGAACTGGGGAAAACCCGATCTAAAAAGGGTAGATCTAATCGTGAAAATGGCTGACGGAACAACTTCAAGGCCCATTGGTGGACTTCTGGAGAATGTGAAACTCAAACTCTTTACATTTTGCTACCATCATAGATTTGTGGTAATGGACTTCCTGCGCTAACCTAATTCACATGACATAATATTGGGGAGACCCTTCATGAGGGAATCCAAATTGGTGCATGATTGGTCATTAGATCACGTGTATGTGCGTAGGGATTCGCAAATTTTAAAGATAGATCTGAGAACATGGAAAGCACACCCCATGGAAGGGTAATTGTTTAGTAATGATTCGGTCACAACAGAGCGAACTCCATCTGTATAAATATACCAAACCACGATGGAAAATTCCAAGGAAGAAGAGGAAATGAAAATGTATGCATCACTTCCTCCTCCAGACTTCAGTGAAAATTGGATGCATGTGCTAGTTGCCATAGATGTGATACAACCTAGGGGGACCCAGTCTGTGGAATCTGGAACTATCCCTACAACCTCTGTTTGTATGGTTAATTGTCAAACCATTAATGAAGAATCAGGAGAGGAGACCTCTAGTATAAAAGGAACCATAACACAAGGCCGTACACCAACACTCGATGCCTCATAAGATAGCGAAAACAGAAACAATATATTGACCGAGAAAATTTCCTATTACGAAGAAAACCCACGGATGCCTAGTGGCTGAGATACCTTAAGACCACTAAGGTAGACGATGAGTTTTCCAAGGACTAGGGTGAGGAATTGAGTAAGATATCACTGGAAGGAAAACATAAGGAGACAATCACCCTTCAAGAGCCAGAAACACCTAAGCTTACAAAAGCTGGGCATCGAAAACAGAATAAAGCTTTGGCAGAAGCCGAATGTGAGGCTAGAAAAGTCATGGGGCTAAAACAAAAAGTGAGAATGAGGATAAACCAGACTTGCTCTCAGTACTAGACCACTTTAAAACCTACATTGTTGAACAAACACAAAGTGGTCCGACTGATGGCAACAAGGGTTAAGGAGGATGGGCTATCCACATCATACGATGGCCCATCAGAAGTCAAGGAAGTTGATATTACGGGACCAAGGGAGGAAGCCAGACCCGTATTCATTGCTAGGACTTGATTTTGGCTGAACAAAGAGGAGCTCATTGCCCTCCTTAAGGAATTTAAGGACTGTTTTGCCCTGGAATTACAAGGAGATGAAGGGTGTACCACTTGAGGTAGTGCAGCATACTATTCCAATCATGGAAGGATCAAGGCCAACCAGGCAGAAACCATACCAGATGAATCCTAAGTATGTGATGATTGTAAAGGAGGAAATAGACAAGCTCATTGTGCTGCGGATTTCATCTATGAGATCAAGCACACGGATTGGTTGTCACCAATCATAATAGTGCCAAAAAAGAATGGGAAACTTAGGGTATGTGTCGATCTTAAAAAGGTCAATGCAACAACTAGGAAAGATCATTACCCATTACCCTATACGGATGTTTTAGAGAGAGTGGCTGGTGAAGAAGCTTACAGCTTCTTGGATGGATTCTCGGCTACAATCAAGTGTCCATAGCACTAGAAGACCAGCATAAGACAGCTTTCAATACAATGTGGGGAACATTTGCGTACAAAGTCATGCCCTTCGGTCTCGCTAATGCCCTTCGGTCTCACTAATGCCCTTCGGTCTCACTAATGCCCCATCAACATTCTAACGATTGATTTGCACAGCCTTCAAAGACTCTTTGCAGAAGTGGTTGGAGGTATTCATTGATGATCTGTGTGCACAGTCTCGATGGGTGGACCATTTGGCTTACTTAAAGAAGGTGTTCAAGTGATGTCGATTATATCGTATATCCATGAACCCTTTAAAGTGCCAGTTTTGGGTCAAGCATGGTGTGATATTGGGACACATTGTCTCAAAGAACTGTATATCCATGGATGATAGCAAAGTCAAGTTGATATTGGAGCTACCACCGCCCACTAATTACAAGGGTGTGCAAAGATTTATGGGCCACATTGGGTATTACCGTCGCTTCATCATTTTCTATGTTGAAATTTCCAGGCCATTTTACAAGCTACTCATTGTCTTTGAATGGATTGAGGAATGCCAGGAAGCATATGATCGATTGAAGGCAGGCATTGGCTAGCGCGCCAATTCTATGACCCCCCAATTGGCTTCATCATTTTCTATGTTGAAATTGCCAGGCCATTGTACAAGCTACTCATTGTCTTTGAATGGATTGAGGAATGCCAGGAAGCATATGATCGATTGAAGGAAGGCATTAGCTAGAGCGCCAATTCTATGACCCCCCAATCGGGACCTCATATTTCATGTGCATATTGGTATATCAAACTTTGCTATTTGATGTGTACTAGCCCAGTCCCCGATGAGTTTAAATTGGACTCTCCAGTCTGCTTCGCTAGTCGTCAATTAAATGATGTAGAGGGGAGCTACACCACCACAGAGAGAGAAGGATTGGCCATGGTTTACATTGTCAAGAAGTATCGACACTACCTATTGTTGGCCAACAAATTCGTATTCTTCATGGACCATCAAGCTTTATTGTACCTAGTGAATAAGCGTTGCACCACAGTAAGAATCACACGATGGTTACTAGTACTATTAGAATTTGACTTTACAGCTACGAAAAGAAAAGGGGCACATCATGTTTTAGCTGATCATATGTCAAGAATTCCAAATGGGGAACCAACAACTGGCATTGAAGATGATCTCCCTGATGCTTGTTTGTTCAAACTAGACATGGTACCCGAATGGAGAGAGGAGATATTTGATTATCTAGCTTATGGTTTTCCACCAGAACACCCTTGAACAAAGATAAATGTGGCGGCTTATCAAGCTTGCTGCACCTTATCAATTAATTGTTGCGGGATAACTATATAAGCTAGGTAAAGACAATGTTCTAAGAAGATGTATGAGAGAAGATGAGTTCATCTCACGATATTGGATGAAGCTCATTCAGGGATAGCAGGGGGCATTTGCTGGGGAAATCACGACTCGCAAGGTACTTCAAGCAGGATTATGGTGGCCCACATTGTTCGAAGACGCCATAGATTTTTTCAAAAGGTGCGAAGAATGTCAGCGTTTTGCTATTCCACAACAAAGGGACAAGATGCCGCTCACCCCTATTATTGTAAGACAACCCTTCGAAAAATGGGGGTAGATTTTGTGGGACTTATTAGTCTCGCGGCACATCCATCACAAGCCCGATATGTGATACTATTTCACCAAATAATGGGCAGAAGCTAGAGCCTCGGGCTGATGCACGAACAACATCAAAATTCTTTTATGAGCAAATTATCTCGAGGTTCGGTTTTCCATTAGAGTTAGTTAGTGATTGCAGCTCACATTTTATTAATGAGGTGATTAATCATTTACTTGCTGGATTCTTAGTGGTCCATCGAAAATCATCACCTTATTATCCATGGGTTAATGGTCAAGCAAAGAGTACAAACATAATTTTGTGTACTATCTTGACAAAAACCTTGGAAGCAAGTCGAACGGACTGGGAATATAAGCTGATAGTGAACATCATATAAGGTAGCGACGGGATACACTTCCTTCCGTCTAGCTTATGGTGTTGAGGCAGTAATGCCTATGGAATACCTAGTTCCAAGCTTAAGGATTGCAATGCAAGAATGTCTGACGAAGAATGCATTAGCTGAAAGGCTAATCGATTTAGAGAAGCTTGATGAGACTAGGCCAATAGCATCACATGGACTCATGGTCGAGAAACTATGCATAAAGCGTTGGTTCGACAAAAATTTGAAACAAAAAGAACTAGAAACGGAGGACCTTGTCCTCATGTATGGTGTAGGAAGCACCATAAAAAGAAACTCAAATACAGAGGCCTGGGACCCTTCCGAGTGTTTGAGATCACACCTCAAGGGTCGGTTAGAATTGAGACAATTGATGGCATACAGATGGAGGGTTATGTCAATGGAAGCAAACTCAAAAAATATTCTGGACCACTAACCCAAGAGATGCTCTTGCAAGAACATCTCTTAAAACAACAAAAACAGCTCGCAAAGGAAAAAATCCAGCAAGCTCAAGAAGAGGCTAAGGCAAGGGAGGACAAAGCTAAACAATTACTCCATAAGAGAATGTTACACGTCAACATGGCTTCATTGACTCTCTCGAACGAAGAGGAACTGAACATTAGGCCAGCACGACTCAAGGTGGAACTCACTACAGCTAAAGACCATGCAACAAGCATTGCACTAATAGATATGGGATCAAGTCATAACTTGATCTCATATGAGACATGGGTGTCCTTAGATAGACCACACCTTAAACCCACTGATGCACAAGCACGCAGTGTGCACTTGTTGATAACTACAAAAGCTGAGGGATTTTTAAGTATTAACATTTCTATCAGAAATAATTCCTTGGTTAGGAAAGTGTTTGTCATGCCTGCAGGTTCCATGGAAGAGGAAATGATCCTAGGAAGATCCTAGATTTGCACCAGCAAATGTAATATCAATGGGAAAAGAGGACAGCACTATTGAATGAGGGTGACAATGTCATGTACATACCCTTATGGAGCCTGACAAACATAGGGAAACAGATCATGATTGAGGAGAGAATGACACCGAGCACAGTAACATCAACTCATAAAACAGAACAAGCATCAGTCCCACAAACCCTACATAAACAATAGCCAAAGTCACGGGATACATAGAAATGGGTGTCCTCAACTCAAAAACCAGCCCCACAAGAAGGATAAGAAGGAAAATACGGATATAATAAGAAAGATTCACAAAGGAGCCAAAAATCATACTTATCCTTCACAAACAAGTTGGCAGTACTCTAGACATACCAACATCCCACAAGGCCTTCATAAGCAATGGGTCCGAAAGGATTTACTACAAGCGCAAGGATACTACTAAGGCAATACGGCAGTGTGGGTACCCAAACCTCGCTTAGTGGCCACCGTCACAAACTACTCCGGTAACGAAGGAAAGGATAGTAAAAGCATGCAGCACCAACACCAAACTAAAGCCAATGCTAAAACTACACAAACATTGGTATGGAGGAGGAAAACAACTCAACAAGATGGGTTGAGGATATCCAAAGCAATGTAAGTAACGACTTCAAGGAGCTTGACAATTATCCTAAAAGAAACAAAGAAGCTTAGCCAAGGGACACAGATAAAAGTCCCCACCCACAGGACCCAGTAACAACATTGCTCAGTTGGGTGGAAGGAAGAATAAAAAACTCCCACACGATGGAGCTAAACTGCCTGCATCAACACCTACCCAGAAGTGCCAAGGTGTCACCTTGGTTTTCATGGCAATAAAAGATGAAGGTATCCATTTGTTGCCCAATTGATACAAGGTAAATTGGGTATCATTCACTCATTTAATGCATGTTTGAATGACTGAGCACATGAAGAAAAAAATAGAAGGTATCAATCTTGCACATTCATGATCCAATCCTAAAAAGTTCATGCCGTGAACTGGTTCAAAGAATTTCACGTCGTGAGCCAATCCTAAAAAGTTCACGCCGTGAACTGAATCAAACCAGTTCACGCCGTGAACTGGTTCAAAAAAGTTCACGTCGTGAAACGGTCATTTATCACGGGCCAATCGTAAGGTGCCACATGGCTTTCTTCATTAAGGCACCACATGGCTTTCTTCATTAAGGCAGCCGCCCTGTCCAACGACTGTGTATAAATTAAAAAATTCTTTCTTTTTTCGTCATTTCACATCATGTGTTCCATCACAATGCGCTTTGAGCTCCCGTCTGATCGTGCATTGCTTCCGTGGTTCTTCCAACCCTAATCATCGGCAGTCATCGATTGAGGTGGGAGCTTGGACCATTTCTAGTTTTCTTTTTTCTTTTTTTTTTATTTCTATGTCCAATCAATATCATGCTCGTTAATAATCATGTGCATTAGTGTCATCTGAATTATTTGTTCTAAAAATTCCCTTACGGTATCATCACTTGCACACATTGCATCTTTTGATAAAGAAAAACATAAAAACAATAAAATCACAAAAACCTGCAGTTTCACGAAATTGCCACCAAACTGTAGTTTCATGGAACAACAAAAACCTGCAACTTCACGCTTCCCTATAGTTTCACAGAACTTATAGTTCACGAAACAATATCTCACGGGATTCCGTCCCACGGAACTCCCTTTCATGTAACCACATCTCATGTGACAAACTTTCACGAAACAACATCTCATAGGATTCCGTCTCACGGAACTCCCTTTCACGTTACCACATCTCACATGACAATCTCACATGACAAACTCTCACGGAACTCCCTTTCACGAGACTAACTCTCATGGGATTCCGTCTCACGAAACTCCCTTTCACGTAACCACATCTCACGTGACAAACTTTCACGAAACAACATCTCACGGGATTCCGTCTCACAGAACTCCCTATCACGTAACCACATCTCACGTGACAAACTTTCACGAAACAACATCTCACGAGATTCCGTCTCACAGAACTCCCTCTCACGTAACCATATCTCCCATGACAAACTTTCACAAAACAACATCTCACGGAACTCCCTTTCACGTAACCACATCTCACGTGACAAACTCTCACTGAAAAAACATCTCACGACATTCCATCTCACGGAACTCCCTTGTAACCACATCTCACGTGAGAGTTATCCCGTCTCACGAGATAACTCTCACGGGATTCCATCTCATGGACTCCCTTTCACGAGATAACTCTCACGGGATTCCGTCTCACGGAACTCCCTTTCACGAGATAACTCTCACGGGATTTCATCTCACGGAACTCCCTTTCACATAACCATCTTTCACTTCACGACCTATAGGTTCACGGGACTCCTAAGATCTGTTGAGATTCAAGCTCGATGTCACTGTGTGCCAGATGTGCTCTGTGCTGGCATGTTAGGTAGCAGCATGTGTGAGACATAAATGATCACGTCCAGCTGGTCATAGTGTGTGGACATTAGCTAGGGTTAGTAGTGTGTGGACACAACTCATAGTGTGTCTTGTGTATTACGGATTATGGCTTTATGCATTGTGTGAGAAGGGAGATGGCTTCCCTCTATGGTTAGGGTTTGCAATATACATTAGGGTTTGCTCCTGTGTGTGTGTCTCCTCTCCCTCTACCTGTTTTTCATCATGGTATCAGAGCCTGGTGCTCTCTATTAGGGTTTATGTGAGTGAGTGAGAGAAGAGGGAGAAGAAGCTGTGAAGAAAAGCTGTGAAGCTTGCCATTGATGCTGTGAAGCTTGGAGCACACCGATTTCTATCAGATCTGAGAGCTTGGCCTACCGGGTAAGGTCTACTAAACACCCTTGAGCGGATTGCAGGTGATTCAAGCACAAACAAAGCAAATTAGGGTTGCCCAAAACAAAAGAAAATTCTGGTTTTTTGCAAGCTTTCCACATTGAAGCTTGGAAGCGGTGATGTATGGTGAAAATAGATGCAAATCTGGCAAAGAAACATGTATGTGACAAGGATGAATGTATTGACAACTTGTGTGCAAGCCCTACACTGAATTTGGAGCAAATATGATACATTTGAGTGATTGAAAATTACTGTTTTGAAGCTCTCACAAAACAGAGAAAAAGACTCACTTGGTGGATGAAATTAGGGCAAGTTTTTGGCAAAAATCAAACAATACACACATGCCTTGGAGTGTTAGGCATCTACATACACTCTAAATTGACACTATAAAGCTCCCAAATTCCCTCTACACAGCAGGCGGCACAGCTCATATAGGGAAAATAGAGCATTTTCTGATATTTTTGCTAAGTGGAGGACTCAAATCAACTGTTGTGCTTGATAAATTCCAAAATTGGCTTAGAAAATTTGTGATTCACACTAGTGAGGAGGTTGCTACATGATTGGTTGGAGCAATTATGATCTATGGAGCTGGAAATGAGCTAATTAAACAAGCTGTCTACTGTCATTAGTGAAACAGAGTGTGATTAATCGACTAATTACTCTCTCATCTTAAACAATTGGTCTAATTCCTTTTACATGGAGTTAGTGGACATCATTTCTAAGCTAATGAATGCCTGGTCTCTCAATTTGGACAAGCATTGAAGAAATTAGAGCTATTTTACTACTGGATTTTATTGGTTTTTCTAGTTTTTCTCAAAACAGAGAAGGGGGTTTGACAAAATTGGTATGTACACAACTTGGATGGTGTTGATATGCAACATTGAGCTTGTTTAGGTGTCAATGCAAGTTATCCACACTTGATTGAACCACTACATTGCAATTTGGAGCCTTGGAAAACGCGCCAAAATAGGGTACCTTGTGTATGCCAGTTCATTTTGGATGTATACAGTTTGATTTTCTACATCAAAAGTGAAGGTTGTTGATGACTACTTTGGAGTATCTGGAACACTCATTAGAGTGTGGTTGAGCTGAGGAAGGCTCGTTTACAGATTTGGACGTGTGCGGAAGGTACATTTGCCACCATTGAGCAAATTTGTCGGACAATCCAGTACAAATTGTGGGTGAAAAGTTGGATAGGAAGAACTTCCAGGCATGGAAGTACAGGATTAAAAGCCTTCTAAAGGGAAAAGGTTTTTGGAATCTTATTACAGGTGCGGAGCCAGAGCCAGAACTACCCCAACAACCTACACAGCGATAGGTTATAGCTCATAAGTAATGGTCAGAAAGAGCATACAAAGTTTTGCATTATCTGTCTATATGTATTTCGGATGCTATACTCATACATATACATGATGCTGAGAATCCCAAGGATGCATGGGATACATTGGTAAAGCTATTTGATACAGACACTAGTGCTCGCAAGTCTTAGTTGTTGCGACAACAGATTCATAATGTGAACGGAATAAAAGGAGCATCCATGATTATGTACAAGAGATAAAGAAGTATGCAGATGCATTGGCAACAATCAATGCCCCCATGCCTGATGATGATTTGGTAGACATTACCTTGCGTGGTCTTGGAAAGGAGTATAAGTCTTTTGATACATCCATCTCGGTTCGGAGTATAGGTTTACCAGATTTTGATGAGTTGGTTTCACTCTTGCTTGTTGAGGAAATCAAACTCAGTGATTCTTTTCATGATGCATCTACTAGCCATGATGATAATGGTTGAAATCAGGCTTTCTACTCACAAAGAGGATTTAGAGGCAGGGGAGATTTGCATCACGTGGCCGTGGTAATGGTCGTGGATGGCAGGACAGGTCACCACAACATAATTTTCAGCCTACATATGGTGCTAGAGGTGGTCATGGATATACACCTCAGAGAGGCAGAGGTAATCTTTGTGGTAGAGGATTACCTCAGAGAGGCAGAGGTAATCCTCGTGGTAGAGGACGTTGGCAAGGCCAACAAACATCTATGCAAAATGTGGAATGCCATTACTGTGGGAAATTTGGTCATATTGCACGTGATTGTTTTCGCAAACAAAATGATTTGAGAGGGGGTAGAGCACAACATGGTGGACATTATGCACAACATGGTGGTGGAAATTATGCATCAAGCAGTAATGATGACAGCACAAATCACTTGTTTGCCATGAAACATGTTGTGGGATCTATGATGTCAAATGGTGAAAATGATGACACTTGGTATATGGACTCTGGAGCATCAAACCATATGACTTGTCATGGTGAAGACACCAATAGGTGCCCTGGGTTGATACCCATACATAGGTATGAACGGACTAAAAAACAGTAGCCATATGTTTTAGAACTTTTATAGACAAATTCCATCATTGGAAGATACTTTTCCCAATTTGATGATTTTCTAGAGACATATGCAGAAAGCATATCCTCTACAATCTGATTCATACTCTTTGTTTGCCCATCAGACTGCGGATGATTAGAGGAACTCATACTCAAAGTAGTTTCCTCGTTGTAAACCATTCAGAATAAAGTAGGAAAACATGGCATTATAATAACAGGAACCATGGATCCATCGACGCCTTGATGTACCCACATCTGCACATGGAATTATCGACGTCCTGAGTTATCCATATCAACATAGAGAGTCATCAACGTCTCAATGAGTCACATATGCTCATCCGTAAACCATCAAGTGAACTGTATAAATCACCTAAAGTACGGAACTAGAGAAAGAAATGCCAACAAAGGACGAATCCGAATTTCCTTAATCTGAACACAACAAGATAAACTAGTTGACCTTTAAAGAAAGAGATTTCAACAAGTGAAAATGCCGATGAGATTACACTCATCAAAACATGAAAGCTATAGATAAAAGAAGTTTATCTAGAGAATGCCTACACTACAACTTCAAATGAATTCAAAAAATGAGATTGTCTATGAATGTTGAGGTCAACATGCCAAGTGATGTTAGCAAAGCAACAATCTAAGCCCAAATTATCCCATAAGATAATATATGCGAGGAATCTCTAGTGTCCTATACCACCATGATAGCACCCATACATACCTTATTAATTTGAAACTCCCTAGTATGTCGTCTAGGAAATATGAATAAAATCCTATAGAAAAGGAATAAAATGGCCTTATCCCAGACTTTCACAAACCTATCTCTATATACCTGAGACTACATCAAGGAATAACTCTTTCCGAGTACATCATTAGATAAGAATTTGAATTATTAGCACCTTTCTAATGATAACTATCCCAATAAACTCAATAAAGTTGGGTAGAAAATTAACTCACCTAGATACATAAGCAACTAGGTATTCAAGTTGGAATATGTACAAGAGTACAAGGAATATACTCCAAAATTACGTGCAAAAAACGAAGGCAAATGCTATCTTCAAAGCACATGATATTATCCAAAAGATCAAAAGATCCTTATAAAACCATGGATAAAAGCATAGAAGCTCCTTGAATCCATGAAAACCATAGTTGATCATAAAAATCAATGCATGCCATCTAATAGTCATTAATCAATGCATGCCATCTAATAGTCATTAATCATGCCAAAAAGAAGCATTAAAATTGGTGGTCAACTCATCAATCCGGAGTATATGAACATGGTGTTGTTCAAACAAAACTCCAAGTAAAAAAGTGAAACACATTTGTGTAGCACTCATTAAAAACCCCTAGACACAAGTGATCTAGGCAGAACCTTATGAGTCTATTAAAACTTGGAAAACATCCAATTAAACCACCAAAACAAACAGATCAACTAACCCATGATAAAATTTGTCTCAGGCTGAAGAAATCAAGCATAGACCACACTTAAAACAAGTGCAAAATAAATTATCATGGACAAATGTCAAAGGCAAGACACACCTTGAATGCAGATTCTAGCCATCAAAAGTATGGAACATGTCCAAAAAGAATGGCTAAACAATGGCAAAAAATCATGAAAACATTGTTTAGAATTAATCCAAACAGAAATATCTACTAATACGAGGTATATTGGTATTAATAATATGCGAATAACCCGCATATATCTAATGCGAGCACATGAAAATGTACTTCAACATTAAATAACCCTCGAAAATATTAAATTCTCGAGAAAAAGAATTATCATGATTTTTTTCTAAAAATTGTAAAAATTTAGGGAATTCATTCTACCAAAAATATCCGCAATAAAATATGCGGTATTTTGGTAAAAATTTTATTAATGCTTATTTTAAACCACAAAAAATAGAAAAAAATAGCATTAAACTCACGGAATTCCCCCACAACGTCGATTCATCCATTGAATAGAAGAAACATGCGTTCCAATATCGACGATCCACGTGATAATCATCACAACAAATCAACAAAATAATATTTTTATTTAGTAAATATTAAAATTTACTTTAAAAATGCTAAAAATTACAATAAGAAATAAAAAATAACAACAATTAACTAGAGATTACTTTGATACCACTGTTAAAACCCTAAGATCTCTCTAGATAAATGTTATGCATAAACATGCATAAATCAGGCATAAACGCATCCACCCGACCACCCCCGAGCCCAAGGGATACACACATGAATTATAAATGAAGTACATCATACCTTTACCTTGATGTCCCATACCATCAAGAGGTATAACTCCAATCCAACAACATGTAGCTATAGTGTGAAATGGTAGGTGAGTAGTTACAATCCTCTACACAAGAGAACATAACATAACCTAGCCCAACCTCTTTTAAGTAGTGTGACCCATGCCCCTATTATATAGGAGGGCCCTCAAGTGACTCTTGACTCTCCATTTCCCATGTGTGACCCTTGGATGCATGACCCTAACCTTAACCCTTAAGGTTAGTCCTAACCTATGCTCCCATGCTCACAAGCCTAATGTGGGTTAGCCTCCTAGTATATGCACACATAATGTGCATATAACACCACGCCCGTCTTTGACAAAATGCATTTGGACGCTATGCTAAAGAAGAGTTCATATAACTTCAATGGGGCAGAGTATGAGAATATCTGGGATGAGGTCACGGAGAAAGCCTGCAGAGCTATGTCACTAATAATGCAGGTGAAGCCAGTGGACCGCTCTACAACAAGGTCCCATCATTGAACAGGATTGGTAAAGTGCATGAAGAAAAGGAAGAGGACTGAGCGTATTACATCCATAGAGAAATGGAAAACTATCTAAAAGCCCACCAGTCCAAAATATGCAACCCGTACCTGCTGACCCAAGTCCTCAATCATGTGGCAAAAAGGCCTCTCCCAGAGCCCAAACCAGTAGAGCAATTGTAACTAGCATTGCTACCAGAGCAACCAACACTACAGCTGAAGAAATGCAAGAGAGCCAAGCTATCCTAATCGAAACACAAGCCATTATGAAGGAGATAAAGAAAGGGAGGAAAAAGAAGACATAAAGAAAAATGAGGGGCATCATCTCGGATGTAGCTGCAGAATCACAAAGACTAGAGGCTGAGTTGGCACAGGAAATCCAATCATACAAGGAAGCATTGACAATGCAAGAAGCCATAGTCAACTAGGCCACTCAAGAGCAAATGCAGCAAAATCCCCTGACGAGCCTGGTACAAGTGATCTTCACGAACCTATTCCCACTGAAGGATTCAGCCTTGGTAGACACACATGCAGAGATAGAACCAGAACCAATAGCACAAATTCCAGTGCGGCTGGCTGAGGAATCACAAGGCATTGAGACAGCAATGGCCCCCAGTGCATGATCCAACAGCCCATACAAATACAAGCAAAAGACTAAGAAGTGCAGAGCCATCAAGCCTGAGCAAAAGACGACATCTGGAGGATGAAGAAAGACTACAAACCTACCACATGCTGGACTCAAAGAACGCGCAACAAGTGCACCATGGGAGCAAGAGCAAAAAGTATGGCATTGCCACCTCCTCACCTCACACATGCTACATGATCATAACGCTGCCCTTTGGAAGCAGGTTAATGAGTCAAACACACAAGTGCGGACTTTAAAGGACCACTTGACAGCAACAAAGGCCACGCAGCATTGGGATGTCATAATGAAAAGTTTGAAGGCCATGGAGGAGCAAGAGACCAGATACAAGGCACTGGAAAAGTTTGAAGGCCATGGAGGAGCAAGAGACCAGATACAAGGCACTGGTGGAAAGCAATAATGTGGTCCTTAGCCAAACCATTGTTCAGAGAATCAAAGAAAATATGGACCTCAAGGCAAAGTTGGAACGTGCTAAAGAGAAACTCTCTAGAAGGAGGTCACCCACAACCACGAGCTCACAACCCTTCATGCCCAACAAGTACAAGAACTCTAGCACAAATCCATGGCCAAAGAAGAGGAGCTGCAATGACAAATCCAACAGTTATCCTCAAATATGAAAGAAGCAAAAGACAAAGTCACTCACTTACAGCAACAAGAGAGAGAACAATTAAACAAGGCACATGCAGAGAAAGTGAGAGCACTTAACAACGCCATCAATGCCAGTCAAGTCGAGATGAAAAGGATGGTATTAGCACACCAAGAGGCAATGGCACAAATCACGCAGCAGTTACAAGACAGTCAAAGGCTGACTACTGTCGAAAGGCTCCAAAGAATCACAGAAGCTCAAGAAAGCAAAGCAACAGCCAAGCGTGCCCAAGAGGAAGTAACTCGGCAATTCGAGGAGTTGGATGCTGCAAAGGATGGTCCGTGAAACTGCAATATCAAACCTCCTCAGCAACAATGACTCTCAGCTACAAGAGTTGAAATACCAGTTGGAGATACAAGACCGAAGTCAACGGTTAGAGCCTACAGATGACATGCACATACTCATTGAGCGTGCCTCGGAGTTGGATCAGTTGCCCCAGTAACTCCTCCGACCGCTCCTCAAACTCTTACTCTGTTTTTGTCTACACTAACACTCTCCTTACTTTAATACGATATAAATTCGTCTGAGGACCTAGGCCTAGGTGAACTAACCCTCATTAAGCAGAATATTGAATGCGATGTTGACCCCACAATTATAATGGGAATTTTATGGGGGGATATAGTATTAACTAATCCACAAGATATCTTCTTTTATCCATTACATCCTATTGTGTTAATCCTTTGTAGTTGGTGTCGGGTACTCTAAAACTCTGAAATTCTGGACAACAATGTCGAAAAATTAGACTTATTTGTTCCAAATGACATTCCCAAGACACTAGCCAACTACGAGGTGGTAGCACACAACTATCAATGGATTATAAGCCATGGGTAGCTCGAAGTTTACAATACTCACCAACATCTAAACTTATGTGATTCTACCTTATATCACCCTTTTGGAATTCTAAAACTATACTCTAATATCTACAAACAATGTACTCTACAATTTTGATGCCAACCATATTGAATATCCTACCATAAATCCTGAGGATATCCCTGACCTACAAGAGTTTATGAAATCTCACAAGCCTAGCCACCCACCCCCTAGCACAGGTCATGCTCTCAGGAAGAGGCCTCGTCTTCATCTTCAATTTCCACTTACCCCGTATATTCTAATGTCGTTAGTAAACTCCTTAATCCCTATTCTAATGCCCCACCTACTAACACATCTCAGGCAGACTGCATATTCTCTACAGATAGATTTTCCCACTAACCCTCTTGCCCCTGAGGAGATACTGGCACCTCACCCGTCTCCCCAATGGCAACCTCAGGAGGTATGCTATCCTATTCCCCAGGACAATATTGAAGCTTTCACTGATGATACAATTTTGGAATCATTGTCTCGTGTAGAATATGAGGGCTTCATTCGCACTGGCAATCCTTTGTTAAAGCCCAAGTTGATGTTCACAAAGTGCTAATGTGCAAGTAACACCCTTTGAACCAACTCAAAGGATTCTACTAGAAGCCTACTCTAAGGTCACACCAACAAAATAGCCTTATGTGCAATACCCTCTCTGAGCACCTCGCCCAGATTTAGAAGAACTACTTCCTTTGCTAGAGAGGGCACATTGTGGGGGCTAATGTGGCGCGGCACACGAAATTGGCCAATGCCCAATTGGTCGACCTATTGGAAATCAAGATTGTCACTTTCATGATTAGCTATTGCTTTCGCAGGTGGACAAAGACTCACCCCGTACACATAAGAGGCAGCTATGCCACAATTGTCACAAACGAGGCACAACCCAAACTAGAGGATTTTGGAATATAGCCAGACTTCTATTTTGGATTAACAAGTATGACATTAATAAGTGTCATGAAACAGCACTATTAAAGTTATACATTATGAGATATTAGCCACGCAAGGCCTAGTTAAGTAAGTTTTGGGTGTCCAAGTGTGAATAAGGGCCAAATGTATATAAGGCATTTTCTCATAAAATGAAAAGACACAATCCCCCTTTATGCTATTGAGAGCTCTTCTTTGTGTCTTGAGAGAGATTGAGAGAGAGCATTCTAGCATTTGTGCCTCTTCTATGCTTGTATGATTCATGCTTGTGTGGGAGAGTGAGAGAGAGTGATTGCCTTATGCGACAGTGTGAGTGACTCTACGGTGACAGCATGGAGGTGGAGCTTGGAGGTTTGGAGCTTAACAAGTGAGGTTGGAGGCCTCAAGGGACTTAAGTTTGAAACATTGGTAAGTGCCCTACGATAGTTGTGTTCTATTTCTCATCCTTTAGGTGAATGCATTGAGTTCCCTCTTGGAGGTGTGGTAGCCCATAACAATGAATTGTGTAAAAGTTATGGGAGCACATTAGCCATCTGTATCATAGGGTATCCCATTGATAGGCTCGTGTCTCTATGTTCATAAACTAGGTAGTCTCTCGAGTTCCCAAGCTCCTTGAGCTTACCCTTGTTCTTTCAAGAGGTGATGCCTCTCTTTGGATGGTATTGTTTTCCCTCGTCCTTTCTTCCTTGATTAGGTATGTTAAACCATTGCTAGAGACATCCATAACATCGATGCCAACCACCTTACCATCTTCAACAATTTTGGCTAAGTCACTAAAAATGCCAGATTTCATGGGAATGTGCTTATATTATATTATTTTGCATGTGTGATTGTCGCTTGTCTATTAAAGTTGCACCACAGGATCTTAGGTGGAGATTAATAGTTGTGGATTAGGTGTTTGCACAAGCTAGAGTGGTCGAATGAGCCCTAGGACCTAATTTTTAACTTTGGCCATCCAGGAGTGTAAACCATATGTAAAAGGCAAAATGTAACTATCACCACTCATTCTCTTATGCATAATCTAAGTGGGTGTTGTTTTCCTCTCCTCCCTTGCTTATCTCTTGTGTGTGTTAAGCTCTTGTGTGCTCCGTTGAGAGAGAGAGAGAGAGAGAGAGAGAGAGAGAGAGAGAGGGAGGGTCGAGCTTCTATTGGAGTGTGGCAGCAATGTGCAATGGAGTGGAGCTCGTAGCTGCTCTTGCACAACGATGCTACCTATACAAGAATCCCAGGTGACCTGCATTCACGAGGTGAGTGACACACCCCAACCGTGTATTTGTGTGCTAGGCCATGACTTGTTGGTTTATCGATTGAGCTATTATGCTACCAAGTGCAAAAGGGCAAAGCCCCATGACCTCCTATGGTTGCACTTTGCACCCTCCCATGGTGCAAGAGCTACCCATAAGTGGCATCGCTACTGGGGAATAGCCCCACTTCATAGCCACAATGCATTTTGAATGCTTGTGAATGATTTATTTTCATGAGATTTCTGTTTTTGGTTCAAGAATGAAGTAGGAAGGAAACCCTTAACAAATGGTATATTTTGTTGCATTGCGATTACTTTATGTTACAATTTCTATTGCAATTTCTTATTAGCTTAGAGAATTAATGTTTAGCTCTAAATTGGGGTGCATTTTTGTTTATGCAATTTCTATAATTTCTGTTGCAATTTGTGTTTAACTTAGGAAATAAATATTTTTTAATTTGGGGTGTCTTTTAATTTCTACATATTTATGTTTTTCCAATCATTTCATACATCCACATAATAGAAAAGAAACATTAAATTGGGCTAGAAATTAAATCAATTAGGGTAAACATACCTCAAAATTGGGTTTCGGGCATATGATTTATTCCAATTTTGATTCCTTATATAGAGAAATTATAGGGAAAACAGCGATTTGGGGCGGATTTACAAACCAGATTAATTTCTACATTTTATCCCTTTACGTTTTTGTATTAGTGCTAATAGCATAAATTTCCCCTTGTCATAGGCAACCAGAGTGTGCAGAACTCCTGAGACAGGGGTTTTTTTCTTGTTGATTCCTTGAACTTGGATAGCACTCTTGGATAAAGGTGGTTTTCCAAGTTGACACCACACGCCATATGATAGCAAATTGTGTTGAGCTCCTATATCCAATAATGCATTATACAGCACCTCCCTGTAAGGACTCTGTAACTCAATTGGGTATCTTAGAGGTGGGTCAGATTCCAGTGAATCCTCCTCTGCCTCCTCGAAAAATACTTGCGTAATTCCCAAGTTGGCTTCTCGTTGGCGCCTAGCACGCTGTTGACGTTCTTTGGCTTCAACTCTCGCTTGTATTTTCTTAAGCTCAGCTTGTTCTTTAGCTGCCTTCTTTTGATGGATTGCATATAACTCCTCTTGGCTTAGGGGGTCATAGTATCTTTTGAATTTACTCCCATTAAGGAATCCAATGGTTTCAACTCCGTCGAGAGTCTCCACTCTGATGGTACCTTGCGGGGTAATTTCACATACTCTATACGGTCCCTTACCAGCATATTTGAGCTTCTTCTTTTCATTACGCACTCCATACATCAGGACTTTATCCCCAACCTTGATGTCCTTGTCCTTTAGGTGGCGCGATCAAACCATTTTTTCCTTCTATCCTTCTCCACAAGGGCATTGTACACAGCCAATTGTCTTTCTTCATTTAGCTGCTCAAGGATATACAGACGCTCTGCTAAGGGATTACCATCCCAACCCTCTTGAGTAGCAACACGAAGACTAGGAATGACAAATTCCCACGGCATGACCGCTTCTTGGCCATATACCATTTTGAATGGTGTGCAATTAATAGCCACTTTGTACGCAGTACGATAGGCCCATAAAGCTGTTGTAAGCTTTAGATCCCAATCCGTGCGATGAGCTTCAACTGTCTTTGTCAAAACAGAGATTAAAGTCTTGTTGGTACTCTTGGCTTGGCCATTCGCTTGCGGAGTAGATTTATGATGGGATATCATGAAATTTGTTGTGAGCTCCTTAATCACTTCATTTATAAAATGCGTACCATTGTCGCTCACAAGTTCAAAAGGACAACCGAAGCGTGTGATTATATTTTCAAAGAGGAACTTGGCTGTTGTCCTTGCATCTACCTTACGTGTTGCTTTCGCTTCAGCCCATTTGGTCATATAGTCAGTGGCCACAATAATATAGCGAGATTGTGTGTTGTGGGCCGCTGGGCTAATTGGACCTACAAAGTCTAAACCCCACTTTTCAAATGGTTGGTTTACTTTGATCGGATGTAGGGGCATCTGATCTTTCCGCTGGGGTTTCTTGTATTGTTGGCATTCATCGCAACCCTTCACAAAGAGTTATGCATCTTGGAACATAGTGGGCCACCAATACCGCGATTGTAAGATCTTTCGCGCAGTTAAGTCTCCTGAGAAGTGACCACCGGCTACACCCATATGTGCCTCTTGTAAAATGTATAGATACTCATCCTCTCGGGCACAACGCCTAAGAACGTCATCCTTTCCTCTTTTATAAAGAGTCCCTGCTATCAGGCAATAGGGTTCGCATTCTTTGATCAGCTTTCAAGCTAGATCTTTACGAAGCTCCTTGGGTGGAAAGCCATTAACCAAAAAGTTAACAATCTTCTCACTCCATTCAGGCATTGTCTCCACCATGAACAGGGAAGTGTCAGGTAAGTCATCATCAACCCCCGTAGGAGCCTCACCATTAGGTATGCGAGACAAATGATCAGCCATAACATGTTTTTTGCCAGGTCTCACAACAACAGTGAAATCAAACTCAAGAAGAATCAATAGCCATCGTGTGATTCTTCCTGTGGAGCATGGTTTGTTTACAGATACAACAATGCTTGATGATCCACATAGAAAACAAACTTGGTGGCAAGGAGATAATAACAAAATTTCCTTACTGCATATATCATTGCCAACCCTTCTCGCTCCGTAGTGGTGTAGTTCATCTCAGCATCGTTCAACTGGCGACTGGCAAAGCTAATGGGGTAGTCTAGCTTGTGTTCTCCAGGTTGAGTAGCAAAGTTTGATGCATCAATATGCACATGGAAGAGTAAATCCCAGTTAGGCATTCTCAAGATTAGAGCACTCGCCAAGGACTTCTTTAATAGCTCATAGGCACGATCACATTCTTCGGTCCAAATAAACTTGATGAGAAGCTTATACAATGGTCGAGCTATCTCGATGAAGAATAGAATAAATCTTCGATAATAACCAACATGGCCCATAAAGCGTTGGACTCCTTTATAGTTGGTGGGTGGAGGCAATTCCAGAATGACCTTGATTTTACTCTCGTCGGTGGAGATCCCATTTTTGGACACTATATGCCCTAAGATAACTCCGTGTTTAACCCAAAATTAGCATTTGAAAGGATTCAAGGAGATGCGATATAATCTACACCTTTCAAATATTTTTCGTAAACACATCAAGTGCTCGTCCCAAGAGGAATGAACACAAAGATCATCTAAGAAAGCTTCACAGAAGTCCCTTAGATATTCCTTAAAGGTCGTGTTTATCAATCGTTGGAATGTTGCAGGTGCATTGGTCAAGCCAAAAGCCATGACGCGAAAGGCAAACACTCCAAATTCCGTGATAAATGCTGTTTTAGCTTGGTCCTCGACTGCAATTGTGATCTGATTGTAACCCGAGTACCCATCTAAAAAGCTATACACCTCCTTGCCTGCCACTCTTTCAAGCACATGTTCAGAATATGGCAAGGGGTAATGATCCCTTCTGGTGGCTGCATTAACCTTTTTGAGATCAACGCACGCTCTGAGTTTCCCATTCTTCTTTGGTACGATGACTATCGGAGAAACCCATTCTGAGTGCTCAATAGGGTATATGAATCCACATTTTACAAGCTTTTCAATTTCCTCTTGTACAATCTTTGCGTACTTAGGTTTCATTTGGGTAGGGACGTTGCTGGACTGGTTTAGCAGTGCTAATCATTGGAATCGTGTGTTGCACTACCGAGGGTGGAACACCCTTCATATCATGATATGTCCAAGCAAATATGTCCTTGAATTCCTTAAGAAGCTTCGTAAGTGCATCTTCTTCCGCCTTGGTGAGGTCTTGAGCAATAAAAACTAGTTTAGACTCCTCACTCGGATCTGCTAAGTCTATCTCCTTAACTACCGCAGGGCCATCGTAGACACCGCTACTCCCATTGGTAGGCGTTCGTTGGGCTTTTGTGTAGACCACTTTATGTTCCCCTGTGGTAAATGATTTGAAATGCTCGGGTGCGGGGTGTAAGTCTACTGGTTCTTGTTGTGCCATACTTTTTTCTTTCAATTCCGCTTCCTTTTGTTGCTGAGCCAACTCTTGGTTTTGCCGCCTTCTTGCAGTACGACTTAGTTTCGACTTCTCTTCGATTTCTAATTGGGCGACGTCATGAGGTTGCGAAATACACCACATGACACTTTGGAGGTATTGTCCCCAATTATCCTAACTTCCGATGAGCATCAATGGCTCCTACATAACTGAGCCATTCTGCAGTGGATCTTTCCTTGTTTATTGTAGTGCGTACATTAGCTCGATAGCGTTGGCGCTTATGTCTCGTTTTCTTCTTACCAAGTTTTTTATTTTTGTTTCTATCAGATTCAGACTCACTTGGTCGATCTTCACTTTCGGATGAACTGCAGGAGGTCACTGTCCTAGGCCTTGAGCACATTGCTTCCACATTTGGGTGAATATTTGATTCATCCCCCCCATCAGGCTCAGGGTTAGTTTCTTCTTGAGATTCATACTCAGAGCTGCATTGGTCAGAGTCTTCGCTGCTTTCAGTGTCAATGGAGTTTGCCACTTTCTTGCCATCAGGAGTCAAGTGCATAACACCTATCATGTTTATTGGCACTAACAGTGGCATATCTTGCCCCTTACCCAACTTGTGCCTCTATTTCCCCATGTGTCTATGGTTGCCGCTAGGTGTACCCAATCCACGTTATCCGACTCAGTCATACCCGGTACGACATCCATATAAGGAGAATCTTTCCCATCATCAGTCTCTTTTTTGCATGTATAGCAATACCTTAATGGGGCGGAGTGAATAGTGGTATCCGATCGATTATCAATGATAACCTTGCTTCCTAAAGGATGTGCACGACCATTCTCAAGATCAACTCGAATGACAGAGTCTTGGAATTGTAGGTAGACATGGTTTTTCGACCAATCATGCACCATTTGTGCTTCCCTCATGAAAGGACGTCCTAAGATCATTTGATACGACATAGGATACTTGGAGAAATCCATTACAATGAAGGTATGTTTTACCTTGTATCCCAGGACCTTGATCTTAAGGTCCCTTAACATTCCAATAGGTTTAGCTATGGTTCCGTTTGCCATCTTAACCACTATGTTTGTGACTTCGAGGTGAGGTCTCCCCATAGATTCCCAACAGCTTTTAGTCACAATGCTCACTCCAGCACCACCATCAAGGATTCCCTTTAGAGTTAATCCCTTGGTAGTAATGGGGAGGGTGGCATTAGATTCGTCCCCTTCAAAGTACTGTCCCAACTTGTTAACAGGTATTTCCACGACCGAGTTTTCATCTAGGTTGGGTTGTAAATCCCAATGTTCCGCTTCATCTTGAACCGTGTCGGGTCTATCCATATGTGTAAATTGTGGTAGCCCCACCTTTAGTTCTCCATTGAGAAATGCCCGAAGAGCTAAGAATAGCTCAGGATCTCCGTATAATTTGGATATGATCGTGGTTCTGATTTCAGAGGACATGAAATCCATTAGCTTAGACACATTCAACGGTACTTTTCGAGACATCGCCCCTTGACTAGGGATTGGTGAAGATGGAATCACTTCCTCTTCGATGGCGTCAGGCATTCCCTCACTAAACATTCTTTCAAGCAAAAAGGGTGTTTGTCCACTTCCTGATGTCCTATCCTCACTTTCTTCCCGAATGATACTAGGTATAGCTAACGGTTTATGGTTCCTGTGAGGCTGAACTTGTGTAGGAAATACTGTATCTGGAATTTTGATTTTTCTCGGGTTTGGCTCCAGTTCTCTTTGTGTTTCTTCCACCAAACCCCTTAAGTGTTGCACTTGTTCAATCTCCTCAACTGGGTTTGGGTAAGTTCCAATCTTTTTCTTGAGGGTTTTTGGCCCACATGGCTTGTCTTGGGAGTCTCAGTCAGTTTGGGTGGTCGAGAGGGGATTAACTGACTTGGTTGTGGGGCCGAGGAAGTTTCCTTCTGTTTCCCCTTATTTATGTACTCGCTTGATTCTCCTTCGTTGAGCTCCCGAGTGGGATCCTCCCTTAAGGTAGTGGCTTTGGTCCCCATGGTTTCTATTGAATCGGAATCATCTTCAGGATCATTCATATACACGGGGTCGTCTCCTGTCCCTATGTTAGTCTTTGAACTAGGCTTGGAGCTCATGGCATTAAGCGATCTCTTCCACCGTGTTTTCTTTTTCTTTGCCTGAGCGATTGATGCAGTATCCCTCTCTTCAAGAATGTAGTTTTGATTTTGAAGCATTGACCGTGTAACTACATTCGCGGGTACGACAGGTATGGTGCCTGGTTGGTGACCTCAACCGAATTCAATGGCGTAATCTTGGGTGCATTAGGATTATGTGGACATTGAGCAATCAAATGATCTATGCCACAACGATTACATGTAAGTACCGGCATTCCCGATGTGCTCCCTTGATTTGGTTGCATCTGAGTAGCGATCTTCTGTAGCCTATTAGGGCACTCCGCTACACGATGCGGTCCACCACAATCGTAGCATTGAAGAGGTGGTCTCCTTGCCAAGGTATTAAGGTTTTAGCCTCTTGTGGCGAGAGCAGCCGCTTGATATACAGGCTTGACTTGCCCAAAATGATCCTCCATGTAGTACTGGGGAATCATTTCAAACGTATCAATCCCATATGGAGCAGTGGGGTCTATCTCCTCTTCATAATCCCCACACGCACTATGTGACTCACAACCCATCTGGTTTACAGGGGTAATCCTTGGATGTGGAGGTTGGATGTGGAGGTTGTGGTCCTAGCACTGGCGGTGGTAATGGCACAGACTGGACTACATTCGGATTCCTTGGAACTATGTGCTGTGTGACGGTTGCTCGACGGGTTGTGCAGGCATTAGCGCGGGTACTTGAGGTGTGTTTGACCAGGCTAGTGGTGCCTGATTTGCCAACATTCGCTTAAGTACTAGGGAATCCTTAGATTGATGGCCGTACTTACCACATGCATTGCAATTCCCATTGAATTTGACTCTGAATGTGGGACATTCACTTGTGCTATGTGGTCCTAAGCAAACCGAACACCATTGTTGCTCTCTTCTTGGGTACATATGGCTATTTTGAGGAGCTCGATTACCCCTAAAGTATTCTTGGAGAGCCTTAGTAAGGTCGGTCACTCACAGACATTTCGGATATCTTGGGCTCCTTGGCAATAGGTTTTACCGTCATTGGCTCGTGCCTAGATACTTGTGAACTAACGGATTTTGTCTCCGAAGACACCTTTTTACCTGCAATCATCAAGTTGTCTTCTAACTGGATTGCATTGACAGTGACTGCTTCCCACGTTGTAAGACCTCTAATGACTAGGCCATTGTATATGTCCTCGTGGCGCAATCCTCGGATGAATCTATCGAGCAGTTGGTTTTTATTGAAGCACTCATCGGGAGTGCAGCGAGAATTTAGATGCTTCAATCGACTTATGAAGTCTCTCACTGACTCCCCTTCCTCGCGTTCAGCTTTTTGAAGTTGAGATGCTACCCCCCACCAAAGCACACCCTCACGTATGTATTCTTTCAAGAACAATCTCTTGAGAGTGGGGTAGTGAGTGCGCTCTTCACCCTTAAGGTTCGATACTAATCTCCGGCCTTCCCACTCAAGGTTAAGCCTAAGGCTTTACACTTATGCAGCTCATTGTGCTCTTCCAAGGAATCACACACGTGTTCAAAGACTTCAATGTGCTTCCTAACATCCTCGTTTTACCACTGAAGTTTTAAGTGAGCTTAGCCACTTGTATTGCCTTGCTTCTAGGTTCTCTCTCAGGCATACCCCGCATGTTTTCCGCAATGGATCGTCCGATCGTCTGAGCAAACGCTGCGAGATCACCTAGGTGAGTAGGCATAGCTGGTGGAGGCACTTCTGGGATAGCCTGGCTGATAGGAGTTGGCGTTGGTCTGAGTATGTTGGCAAATGACGTAGGATATGATATGTGACTAGCCTAGCTCCTCTTGGATAAGGGTTGTGATAAGGCAGTCGTGGAGCATACGCCATTGGCATACTAAGAGGCGTAGGAGCTACATGAGCATGAGTAGCGATAGGCACATATGGTTGATAGGCACTGACACGCACTGTTGTATGTACTGTTCCACTAGGTAGCGGCGTCGTACTAACTACAGCGATAACAGGTGCACTTTCCGTTATGCTCATCATTGGGGTAGGCATTGTGGATTCCTTAATGGAAAGTTGAGCCAAGGTTGGGAAGCTAAAGTTACTGCTCGTGGGCTCAACCTACATTGAGACTCCAGGCGAAACAACATACAAAGGGTCTATGGGACTCACCGAGGGAGTCTCCAATTGTGATAGGGTTGGTTGTTTGGCCTTGCCCGTATCCAAAAATCTCATAGGGCCAGTGGAAACTAGGTTCACTCCTCTATTTTGCCTCTCAATTTGAATAATTCTATGAATAACCTCACATATCATTTGTTGTTGCTCCTCTAGATTAGTGGCGCTAGATGTAGATCGTAGGACTTCTAACCAACCTACATGGTATGTGTAACCCGTGTATAGGTCAGTTAGAGTCTCTGTGTGTAGATCATATTCCCAATTTTCATTGAGAAATATCCCATCCAGACTTGGTGTGCCAAACGGTTCTCTTGAAGTGGACGCAATGTCACTTCTTATGGATTGGCTTCTAGGGACCTCTACTTTAGGAAGAGCATAGGAAGGTGGTAGCTCAGTAGGGCCCTCATTAAACGAAGTGGGTAGAATATCCACATGGACACTCTTTGGGAGGGTAGGGTCCACATGAGATGTGAATGGCAAATCCACTACCCCTCCTTCTTCATTTACTTCGCTTGTCGCATGTTTCGAGCGTGTAGCTCTACTAAAGGTCTCTATTAGACGACTAAACATGCTAGATCCGGGTTGTGGGGCCCATACTGGCATGTTTTGGCTTGTCTCCTCAGGGTTCTTGGTAGGGTGCCCTTCCATGGCTTCTAAGTCAGAGGACGAGTCACTATCCACTATTCGTGGATCTTGGGTTGCACTCCCTTGGGTTTCAGCCGCCGAAGGCCAAGATGCTAACGTGGAGGGATGGTGTGAGCCTATGTAGACTAAAACGCTTTCTAGTGGCTCAGACTCTAGCACCCGACCAGAGCATAGATGCATGTGACGTGGGCACCCTACGTGCGTTGGTAACTACCCTTGAAACTCACACAAGTGGTTTCTTAGGTGTTTCGCACCCCGTTTTTACTTGTTTTTAGATTGTTTTTAGATTGTTTTAAACTCGTTTTTGACCCCCTTACTTACGGTCGAACTTGGACTAGGGCGTGTGATAGCTCGAAACGAGCGTATCGTTTAAAGGGTCCTAGCGTGCTTTACAGCACCGTGTTCGCCTATCCAGAGCTCCTGTGGTCCTCAAAACAGTCCGTTTCCCTATGGGGGAAGGGGCAAAAGCCTATTTGCTTGTGGAGGAAAGGGTGAGGGCTTTATCCCACATGCTCACTTTACTCCTTGGGGAGTGGGCTACATATAGGGCACAACTTCCCATAAGCTCTCACTTGAAAGAAAGCTATGGAGGCTCACTCTCCTATACATATATATCAAGAGACTGAGACTGAGACCGAGATCGGGGTCAATTGGGGATTTTTCTTTTCAAAAAAATTTTCTCCAATTAAAAAATCTTTCCTCTCCACACGCTTGGTTTTTTCTTTAAAAATAAAATTTAATTTTTTATTTTTTTTTATTTTTTTTTATTTTTTTTAAAATTAATTTTTTTGGAGATAAGTTTTCTAGGGTTTCTCTCTACGGTTCAGCCTTGGCCGCGGCGCAGTTCGCACAGCACAGGTCTGGGGATTCAGAAATCCCCCCTCACACGTAGAAAACCAGATAACAGAACGCACGCCCACACGCGGAGCGGAAAAATAACAAAAAGAACAGAAATGCAGAAGACAATTTGCAGAAACAGATTGCAAAACACGGAAACACCTCAATAACAAACACATAGTTGCTTTCCTACAGTGTAAATTAAACTTCACGCAGCAGCCCGAGCTGCAAACTGGAGCTTGGTGCAGGGCAACTCCCCGGCAACGGCGCCAAAAATGTGCGCTTTTACCGCACAGGTCGTAGCTGGGGACTTGCCGAACACCGTATGTGAGCCACGAATGGCTGCAAGCATACAACCAGGGAAGCAAGCTCAAACAGAATGCAAAAGGTGTGTCACTCACCACTCAACTGCCGCCTTGAAGGATTCCCGCGTCGCAGTAAAGAAGGAGCCGCCGTCGCCGCTCTACCGCCTCTCCGCTGCCGCCGTGCCGCTACACAGTGCTCGATCGCTCTCTCACTCTCTCTCTCTCTCTCTCTCTCACACACACACAAGAGAAGGAAACCAAGGAGATAAGGCAAGAGCACTCTTGTATTCACAACACATGAGAATGAGGATTTTAGGGTTACATTTGACTCTTATAAGTGACTTGGCCGTTCACACTTGGCCGGCCGACCCTAACCCTTATCTTACTGATATTCAAGGTGCGCCTCTCATCGGCGATCACCCAATCCCTTCATCCTTAACATATGGTGCCGACAAGCCCGGCCCATGACTCAGAATATTTAAATTAATGACGTAAAACATAGTACGTCTCAATGTCCGTCATAGGTTAACAGAAACCTATGCTAAGCGATCAAAGATAACATACTTATCAATGTAGGGTTTATTTACAAGATCAAACACATAGAGTGGGTACTTCCAATCATCATTGTGCCCAAGAAAAATGGTAAGATCCGTGTGTGTGTTAACTTAAAAAAGTAAATGTTTCCACAATAAGATATCATTACCCACTACATAGAACTGAGAGAGTAGTAGTAGGAAGAGAAGCCTATAGCTTCTTGGATGGATTTTCCAGATACAACCACAATAAGAGATTATTACCCATGCATAGAACATGTGCTTGAGAGAGTGGTAGGAATAGAAGCCTACAGGTTCTTGGAGGGATTTTTCAGATACAACCACAGTAAGAGATTATTACCCACTACACAAAACATGTGCTTGAGAGAGTGGTAGGGAAAAAAGCCTACAGATACAACCAAGTATCCATAGACCCAAAGAACTAACACAAAATAGCCTTCACTATACCACAGAATGGGGAATGTTTTCATATAAAGTAATGTCGTCCAATTTAACCAACACACCAGCTTCTTGGATGGATTTTCCACATACAACCAAGTATCCATATACCCAAAGAAGGACTAACACAAGATAGTCTTCACTACAAAATAGGGAATGTTTGCATGTAAAGTAATGCTAACCAACACACCAACTATGTTCCAAAGACTCATGTGTACAAGGATTTCCTAAGGAAATGCTTAGAGATCTTCATGGATGATCTCTGTGTAAGCTCAAAATTGAGACGAGAGCACATACCTCGTATTAGAAAGGTGCCCATGATACAAACTACTATGCTTAAACCTTGAAAAGTGCAAGTTCATGGTGAGACATGGTGTAATCCTAGGGCATGTGGTGTCTAAGAACGAAATCTCCACAGATGAAGGAAAGATACAAGTGATTGTAGAGCTCAAAAGACTAGAAACACTGAAAGTAGTCCAAAGATTCATGGATCATATAGGGTATTATAGACACTTTATATTCATGTTGTATACGGAAGTTGTGAGACCAATATATGTCCTATTGGTATGTTTCGTGTGGACTGATGAAGAATGTGAAGAATCATTCCATATGCTCAGAAAGCCCTTGATAACAACTCCAATTCTCAGAGTGCCAATGTGGGATTTCGTCTTCCACGTACACGTAGATGCATTGGCTTATGCTATAGGGTGCATACTAGCTCAACCTGGCAAAAAGAGCATGTACTTTCTTGTTAGTTGTGCCAGTAGACAACTCAACTATCATGAGAAGAACTATATCACCATAGAAAGGGAAGGTTTAAGAAGTTCATCTTTTGGCGAATAATTTTTTTCCTTTTGCTTTACCTTATGAAATAAACCATATGCCATAAGGAAAATTACTCGTTGGTTATTACTTCTTCTTGAGTTTGATTTCACAGTGTCAATTCACAAAGGAATGTCGCATGTTAGAGCTCATCACTTGTCTACAATTCATCAAGGAGGGACCAACATAGGGCTCAAGGATAATCTTTTTCTAAATGCATCCCTATTTTAGATAAGCTTAGTGCCAAGGTGGAGTTATGAGATTGCATAATATTTAAGCAATGGATTTCCCTTAGAAAAGACTATGTCCCTAAGAGGAAATGCTAATTAATAAAGGCAGCAACCCAGTACACCCTCATTTTTTGATAACTCTACATGAAAGGGAAAGATGAAGTTTTAAGGCTCTATGTATATGAGGACGAGTATGTTATTATAGAATAAGCTCATGTAAGAGTTGTCGGAGGGGGAACTTCAGAGGGACATCATGGCAAGAAAGGTCCTATATGCAGGACTATGATGGCCAACGTGGCCAACACTCTTTGATGATGTAATGGAATATGTCAAACATTGCGATGAGTGTCAATGCTTCACCATTCCCCAACAAAAGGATAGAATTCCCTTACAACCAATCATGTCCGTAAGGCCTTTCACCAAATGGGGATTGACATCGTAAGACTCATCAGCCCCATCTTTAGAGGCGATACATCATCGTGTGGTTACTATCAATTATGTGACCAAGTGGGTGAAGGATAAGGCCACAGTAAAAGTTGATGTGGGAACGATCACCAAGTTCATTTATAGGCATATCATCACTAGATTTGTATTTCCTCTGGAGCTAATTAACGGCCAAGGGACTAAGTTCTTAAGTGATGTGGTGAAGTTCCTCTTAGAAGAACTGATGGTAATGCACCATAAGTCTTCCCCTTATTATCCACAAATAAACAGACATGCTGAGAGCACTAACAAGGTTATATGTAGTTTGTTTACAAAGATAGTTGAAGCATCGAGGACAAATTGGGAGTAGAAGATCTCATCCACATTATGGGCTTATAGAACCACCTACAAAACTTTGACTGGGACTACTCCGTACAACCTAGTCTTCGGACTCAATGATATACTCCCAATAGAATTCTTGATCCCAACTTTGAGGGTAGCAAAGTAAATGAAATGGAATGGGTCGCTTGAACAACTTATAGAGCTTGAGAAACTAGATGAAGTGAGGTTACACTCTGTGGTGGGCATGGCATGTATGCCAAAAAAGAGAAGAAAACGGTGGTGCGATGTCAACATCAAAACTAGGAGTTCAAGGAAGGGGACATGGTCCTACTTTATAACCTCAAGAAGAACAAAAGGAAATTAAAGTTGAGAGGTATGGGTTCTTTCAGGACCTACAAACTCACAACAAGAGGGGCTACCTACCTAGAGACCCTTAACAAAGTCTAAATGGAAGGATTCCTCGATGTGGGAGTAAGCTTAGAAAGTAATGTAGTATAAACAACTTTAGGCCATTCATGAAACTGAAGAAAGAAGAAAATAGCAGGGTGAGATCAAGAGATGATCCCCCAATGGAAGCTAAAGCTTAGGCGAAGAAGGAAAAGCAAAGGAGAGGTGTTATACCTGTCCATATGGCTAAAACACATAATGATCACAAGGAGAAAGAGGTCAAACCCATAAGGCTTTGCCTATACTTCCTTATAAACCCACGAACAATAGCTGAACTTACGAGATGTGGTGTCTCATTAGGAAAACATGCCCTTGATCCAACTCAAACTCTTGTATAAACTATCTCAGGCTTGTACAATGAGTGCAAAGCGATGATAAAG
Source organism: Cibotium barometz (assembly GCF_041138505.1). NCBI lineage: Eukaryota > Viridiplantae > Streptophyta > Polypodiopsida > Cyatheales > Cibotiaceae > Cibotium > Cibotium barometz. The sequence goes on along the minus strand of NC_141057.1, from coordinate 32,733,580 downwards.
CTCAAGTTTCATATCAATTCTTGCCCCATGAAAGGTAATTTCTATGTTACAACTGTAGGTATAATCCCAAAAGAACATCCTTGGAAGGGAATGGATAGCCAAACATGATTGTAGCATAGATTGGACAGTGAGGATATCCACCCACAATCAAGCTTGCGTAATAGATTGGACGGTGAGGATAGCCAAACATGATTGTAGCATAGATTGGACAGTGAGGATAGCCACCCACAATCAAGCTTGCGTAATAGACAATAAGTGTTCTTCTTTCAGAAGGAGAGCCAAGAAAGATATCTTCTGAGATCGAGAAGTTACGAATGCTATTAAAAGTAGGTCCCATGGAGCTGGTAAATGCAATTATTCATAAACTCAAGGCCTCATACAATCAACCTTCTTGACATCCATTAAAACTCTGAGCTAAGGAGGCAAAATCCCAACCAAAGGAGGAGAAACCTTGCCAAAGGCCAAGGAAGAGTTGTAGGAGAAGCTACAGGCCATTGACACAAGGACTTCCAACCCTACTCCCTCGAGTTCCCATAAGGAACCAACCCAAGCAATTCTGAGTACTAAAGGTTCCAAGGAAGCCAACTATTATGTCCATCAAATAATTAAGGCCTCATAGTAAAAATCTAAAGTAGGTATGGATTCCATATAAAATTATCCCTAGAATGCAAATCAAAGTCGAGGATGACTTGGTGTGGATAACAAAGCCAAAAAGGAAATAGAAGTCCTATAATGATCCATCCACACAAGGATGGGTGACTACATAAAGGTCACTAATAGCCCATGGATATTACCATGGAAGAAGCCAAATTTGGGTGTCAAGGATAAAACCCACACAACGATGCAACCCTCCTAGAGCGACAAAAGAAAGATTGATAAAATCATCATCATGTTCAAGGTCACTGATAGCCTAGGGATATTATCAAGGAAGAAGTCAAATCTAGGTGTCAAGGATACAACCCACACAATAATGCAACCCTCCTAGAGCGACAAAAGAAAGGTTGACAAAATCGTTATCATGTTCAAGAACTGTGCATCGACGATATGACACACAAAAGCATGTATGGGTGCCCAAAATGCAAGATAAGGGGAAAGCTAAGATAGAGCACACATGGACTGCAAAAGAGCATGAACGGCTTGAAAAGAAAATTTAAGAACTACCCTCATCTTCAACTCTACACAAAATCCCAACATCCCTACCTATTGGAACCTCTAATGAGCATAGTGTCCCGACACTAGGAAGCTCGAGAATCACGAAAGCCTCATTCTTAACCTGGGAAAAAGCCAAGCTTATCAAGATGATGCAAACACCCTTAACTTAAATAACAAAGCCAAACATGTCATTGCTTAAAGCATAGCAATGACATGTCCGACTCTAAGTCAAGTTGTCAAATCCAAAAGTGCCAATGGCAAAAGAGTTCTAAAGTCAAAGTGAACCAACAACCAGAACAAGCTCGAGGTATAAGAGTCAAGAGTCAGGTTGTAAAGGCAAAAAATGAGCCCAAACATAATTCCTTAGGGGGTCACATCATTGGTACATCACCACACAATTCCTTTTTTCTTCACAAGTTAAGTCACTTGAGACAAGCATAAGAGTCGAGTTGAATTACCTATGCTGGCAATAGGTATAAGAGTCAAAGGCCAAATGGGTCTAAAGGAGTGAGGGTGTTAAAACCTTTAACAATATACAAATAGTAAAGTTATGGGAGCCACAGGAAAAAGAACTTCATCAAGCCTAGATGAATCGCGTGATTCAATTGACTATAGTCGAGCGCGTCATCTCCATAAGGATCGGACTATCCAAGTTACTATAACTTGATCCAAGTCAATGTACATGCACATAGCTCCCTTCCAAGATGAAGAGTGCTTTAGGGACATTGAATCTCTAGCAGACAAGGGAAAGGAGTTGGCAATTAAAAGATATCATAAGCTCAGTATGCTCAAGTACATGATATACCCTCCTAAACTATTTTGGTGCTATATATAAGAATCTGCATGTAAATGAATAAGCAACGAGAAGCAAATACATATTTTTTGACACAGAGCATGTGGCATACCCTGACATCATAGAATTGATGAGCATAATGACCTCGATGACTTGTTGATTGAAATCATAAATGAGTTAGCTAGGAAGGACAAAGAATTAGATGAGGGTGAGAAGAAGTAGGACTTAGCGAAGCTAAGTAAGAAAAAGGATTAAGATGCCTCTAAGAAAGACAAGGGTAGTGGACCAAAACAAAACCATGCAGATAAGGGTAAAGAACTGTTGAAATATGCAGGTGAATGGGTGTGTGCGGGAATAAGCCCTTAGCTAGATATTGTAAAAGGGAGTTAGTAATTGAGTGGTTAGCAGTGAAAAGGTTAAAGAGAATGTGGGGGAGAGGGAGAAGCTAGTGTACTCGACAAGGCAACTGTTGGGGCTGCTTCTTACTGCTCCAACTCACAACAGCACTTCCAAATGAGAACATAAAACCACTGGTAGATCTCCTGTCTACAATACTACCAGCCCAATCAGCATCTGTGTACCCATGCAACTGTATCGCTGTACCAGCCTCATAGAAAAGTCCATAATCAAATGTGGACTTTATGTACCTGAGGATCCGTCTAGTCGCATCCAAGTGTGGCTTCCTAGGGGCCTGCATAAACTGACTCACAAGTACAACAACATAGCTTAAGTCTGGCCTCGTAATGGTCATGTAGATTAAATCACCCACTATGCACTTGTATGCAATGGGGTCCTCCAAAAGCTCACCTGTATCTGCAGAAAGCTTTGTGTTCTGCTCTAATGGCACTGAAATAGGCTTACAGCCTGTCATGCCATACTTGGACAACATGTCCAAGCCATACTGCTTCTGCAATAGCAAAATGCCATGATGTGATCTCACCACCTCTATGCCCAAGAAATACCGCAGCTCACCCAAATCCTTCATCTCAAACTTCTGCTTCAAAAGCATCCTGACGTCATACATGTCTACATCACTATCACCAGTGATAATCAAGTCATCCACATAGATGACTAATAGCATGATCCCTCTATCTGTCTTTTTCACATATAGTGAAAAATCTACATTGGATATCTGAAATCCAATGGTAACAAGATACTCCCCGATCTTGTTTGACCATGCTCTGGGTGCCTGCTTCAAGCCATACAAGGATTTGCGTAGCCTGCACACAAAATTTGGATGTGTATTACTCTCATAACCTGGTGGCTGTATCATTCCTCAACCTCTGACCATGGGCTAACATTAGATCCACTACTCGAGGACTCCCCAGGTCCACTCAGCACCACGTGTGATTGCTGCTCTACATGTGGTGCAACATCAACACTTCTTACATCTGCATCTTCTGTTGCCTTCACTACTACTGGTGCATACCAGCTACTCATCTCATCGAAGACAACATCTCTGCTTACTCACATCTCATGAGTGGTAGGGTTATAGCATCTATAACCTTTTTGCTCCATAGCATAACCAATAAAGATGTAGTTCTTTGCCTTTGGATCCAACTTTGTTCTCACTTCATCAGGAACATGTACATATGCAATACGCCCAAACACTTTCAAGTGAGACACATCTGGTCTTATGCCTGTAAACTTTTGTTCAGGAGTCATACCATGAACAGCTATAGTGGGTGTCCTGTTCATAATGTACACAGCAGTTACTACTGCTTCTGCCCCCACCAAAAGTAATGTGGCATATTCTTTTCAGCCATCAAGGCACGTGCCACTTCTGCAATGTGCCTATTTTTCCTTTCTGCAACACCATTCTGTTGTGGAGTGTACCTGCACGTAAACTGCCTCTTGATTCCCTACTTTCTCAAGAAATCGCTGAACTCATTAGAAAAATATTCTCGCCCACCATCTGTTCTTAGGCATTTTATTTACATGCCTTTTTCCTTCTCGACCAAGGCTTTAAATCTCCGAAAGTGAGCAAACACCTCACTTTTCTCCTTCATGAAATAAACCCACACTTTCCTAGTGTGGTCATCAATGAATGTAACATAGTACTTGCAACCTACAATTGTTGCAGCCTTGGTATGTCCCCATACATTTGAATGTATGACATCTAATGGCCTTGCACTGACATTTTCCCACATGTTTGGCCTGCTTACCAAGTTGGCATGCTTCACATACCTTATGCATACGTCAACCTTAAACTTTGGCAAACCTGCAACAATATTGTGGGGCTGCATGAACTTCAGTCTTTGTACATTCACATGACCAATGCACTTGTGCCATATGTCAATATCTACAATGACACTTGTTCTATATGCAAACATGGCTGCCTTTATCTTAGGCATGTTCACATCCAAAGTAAACATCCTGCCATATCTGTTACCCTTTGCAACCAAGCGACACTTATTTTTGAAGTCTTCCATAAAACATCCGTGAGGATTAAACCTCCCTTGTAAACCCTGCCTCAACCATCTGTCCACAGGTTCTTTGTAATATTCGGAACATGAAGTACATCAGCCAAGTACTTCATTTTGCCATCCTACATAGACAATGGCACTTTACCAACATGCGTAATGGGATGCGTAGTATCATCACCTGTTTCTATATAACTTGGTTTTTCCATTTTCTATATATCTCTAAACCACTTAGCATAACTGGTCATATGGTTAGAAGCACCAGAATCCACATACCATATATCTTGAGATCCTAGCACATCCCCTATTATGGAACTAAGCATGTGCTGCATCACAAACAGCTGCTTACTTCTATCACATCACCTCCATGTTTGGTAGATGATGCATAGTTGTCTTGCTACAACTTCCCACTTTTAATGTCATTTTTGCTTTTGGTAGCAGTCCTTTGCCATGTGTCATGGTTTTCCACAGTAATAGCACTCTATACTATTTGCATTTTGATTTCTTTGCCAACCACCTCGGCCTCTTTGGCTCCCCCTACCTCTAGACTGGCCTCTTCCACCTGTGTATGATTGCTGTTGTGAATCATTGGACTGTTGTTGTCGAGAATTCTGATTTCCTTGTCAGCCACCACCTTGGCTTTAACCACGGCCTCTACCTGAATTAGAGTAGAAGGCCTCTACCTAAATTAGAGTAGAAGGCCTGTTCCGATGTGTTCTTGCTTTGTGAAGAAGAATCCTCACCTAAAGCCTTTTCTTCTATGATCAGCATAGATATCAAGCCCCGAAAGTTGGGAATATTCTATGATCAGCATAGATATCAAGTCCCGAAAGTTGGGAATATTCTATGATCAGCCTTTTCTTCTATGATCAGCATAGATATCAAGTCCTGAAAGGTAGGAATATTCTCCCTAACTACAATGGAGGTCTTGAATGGCTTGTACTCTTTGCCAAGCCCATTCAGACAGACACTCACCAAATCATCATCCTCCACTGATACATTGATAGACCGAAGGGATTCAACAATGCCCTTGATCTTTAAGGCATATTCATTGATGGACATGCTTTTCTTTTCCACAGTATGCAAGTCTTTCTTTAACTGCAACTTCCTTGCCTTTGTGTTAGTCTGGAACATCTGAACCAGATTCTGCCATCATGCAATTGCTGGAGTGTTTACATCCTGTATATGTGTCCTATCATAGTGTCCTATCATGATGTATGTGACACTAATTGAAAGCTAGTACATGACTTTTCTTGCACTGTGATTCCAATCCTTGAATGCCTTTATATCTGCAGGAGTGGCATTCTCCTCATATAACATTGGAGGCTCCTCATTATCTCCTTCTATATAATCCCAAAATCCTTTACCCACCATTAGGAAGTTGGTCATTCTGAACTTCCAGGCATGGAAGTTATTCTTATTTAGGTTCTCACTAACACTCTGATCAATTTCGTCAGACATGTTTTCTTGCAGCAATCACTAACAATCTGATCAATTTCGTCAGACATGTTTTCCTGCAGCAATCAAATAACCTGCAAACATACAACTTCTGTATGCGGTACTTCAGCACAACCTGTGTGTCACCAAATGTGACCAGAGTACATGTACATACATCAACAATACATGTGCAAACCCTGTTTACACTTCCAAAATGTACTGCTGCACTGTAATAACCAGATTTCGAGCAGAAATAGTTATCTACCAAAACTTCCAAAAATACCCTACAGTGTCGAAACGGGGTTCGTAACACGATCGAAACATGAATCTGGCCGAAAAAACTTTGTCCAATAGAACATCTATCCAATAGAACAATATACCTGCCCTGTAGCTCCACTCCTGCGAAGATAGCTCCTCAATCGGAGATGTGTAGCTCCCAGAGCTACTGAGGGGGTGTTGTACCTAAACCAAGAAGGGGAAAGAGATGATGATGCTCTTACCCGTATAGTACCGCTTCCTTCCTTGCTTGTTCTTGCCTCTTGCTTGCCTCCTTAGCTCTCAACACGAATCAGGCTCTGATACTATAAAGAGAATACGGGGGGAGAGGGAGAGCTTCAAACTCTAGCAAGAAAACACTCACACACAAGAGAGTGCTAGCAAGACACAAGAGAGAGATGGATAGCTGAATTTTCTTTTATCTTCTTCTTCTCTACTCAACCAACATAACACAAAGATAAGCGTTATAACTATGTCAGTCTCTAGTAATCCAAAATGGCTCACACAGCCTGTCATCCCATTGGCCGCATATCACCCATAATCTCACCAACCATGCCAGTGGTGTAGATGCGGAAGCTATCACCCAGGCGTGTCATCAATGTCCGCCGTAGCACTAGTTGAGCTCGATATCTCAACAAAGGTGAGAAGAATCTACTGGATGAGAGAATCAAGGGTAGCATGAGTGAATATAGGGGTGTGGAAAGATTCTAGGAAAAGGTGCCTCCAGATGTAGGGGAGGTGGCACAAATCAAGGAGAAATCAGTGGGACTAGGTGTGGAAAGATTCTAGGAAAAGGTGCCTCCAGATATAGGGGAGGTGGCACAAATCAAGGAGAAATCAGTGGGACTAGGTGCTTGGGTTGGTAGCTTGTGGATGTAAAAGCTATAAATTGAGGCATTTGCCTAATGAGAAATTGCTGGTCTTTGAGTATCCATGCCTACATTATACTATTAGATTAATTGTGCACTAATCTTGCCTTAATCACTTTCTAATTACATGTTAATCATGTTGAATCTTGCATTTGATCCACCATAGCTCATCACATTACTACAAATTTAACATGGTATCAGAGGCAAGCTTAGGATTCAGCTCATTTTAAGCCTAATCACCCTGCTAATCATAGATTAGGAGTTAATCCTTATTTTAGCCCTTTTTAACTAATCTTTTGCACCCCCAACTGATGGAGGGGATTGATCTCTCTCTAGCCTTTAAATTAGCCAAAGATATCTTAGTCACATCTAGGCAGCATTCCTACGCATCGGCCTATCACATCAATTCGTCAAATCGCTAAGTTATGCTGTCGATTTTCACCGATTTGAAGGTGCCTTTTTTTTTGGGGAGCAAATCCTAGATCTACACTCCCACAAGTGGAATTAATCTAATTTCTCTCAGCCCTAGGGGTTTTCAAGGGTGATCTACACACCTATGATCTCAGATTTCAGGAATTCATCAAGGAGAAGTCGCATCAAGCTCTTGATCAAATCTGCAAGTGACTTTGGCAAAACAGAGATTAAGCATTCAATATTTGGTCAAATCTTTTGTTTTTGGGCTTGATCCTCTACTAGACTAACTGCTATTAATGCCTTTGAAAGGATTTGAGCTCATTTGAACTCTAAGGCACCAGATCTGGCCTCCCCGTACACTCTAGTTTCTGCACACAAAACATGGGATTAATCCAATCAATTAGTGATTAATTAGCACTAATCACTACATTTTGGTGCAATTGATGGTTCAAACTTATCATTGGTATCTGATACAGATCTCTATCACTTTAGATTGCAATTTGAAGTTGGTTTGATGTCCCAACCATCCAGTACAAAACCAACTATGGCTTTATACATTTTTTTGGTGTATTCATGCTATAAACTTGTTGTAATCATCATTAAACACCAAATTGGAGTTGTAAAAGGATAGACACTACCCTTGAATCTTGAATTGTATCAAGAGGTAAGACCCCCCTTCACATCATCATGAGCCCCCTTCTCATGAGCATTGCACAAGAAGTAGCTAAATTCAATGGGGAGCAATTGCATACATGGCAAACAAAAACGTATTTGCTCATGAGGAAGAATCTATGGGGACTAGTTGAGGGAAGAGATGAATGTCCAGAGGAGAATGGGGAGAATGAGCGGAAGAGAAAAAATGAGAAAGCATTAGGACTTATTGCACTTAGCTGAAATGATGAAATCATTCACCCCATTGCAGGAATACAACAAGCTAAAGTTGCATGGGATGAACTTAACAAATTATTTGGCACTCAAGAAAAGACTTGAAAGATAAATCTACTAATGCAATTCTACAAACTTGACATGAAGGAAGTGAACCTCTAACCACACACTCGAACAAAAAAAAAAAGCATCAAACAACAACTTGCAGCCATTGGGAAGAAAGTAGAAGATGACGAGGCACTAGCAGTGCTTCTAAAGAGTGTGGACAAGGGAGAGTATGAGAACATTGTGGCAACCTTAAAGAATGTACCAGATTTGAAGCTGCATGAGATAGAAGGAGCTCTACTAGAGCAAGAGAACAAGGTCAAAGAGAAGAAAGGATTGGACCCAACAACTAGAGAGGAGAAAGCACTCTACACCTGTGGAGGCCTTGCACGAGGACGAGGAAGAGGCAGGGGAGGAGCAAGGATCTTCACTTGCCACAATTGTGGGAAGCCCACGACACATAGCTAGAGACTTCTACAGCAAACCAAATGAAGAAGGATCGGCATCGACAAACTTCATGGAGACTCCTAAGGTAGAGGAGTCGTAATATCTTCTCTGAGAGAGGAAGAGAGAAGCCCCACAACGCAATGTAACATGCCCTAATAGAGTAAAACCACCTTTGAGCCACTAATGATGTAGGGCATGTGGTAGATGTATGTGTGAGCACTTTAGTCAAAGTTACGGGCACTTGTAGTAGCCTTGGACACATAGAGAGAGAGTGTTAATGACTATGAGTCAAGGACTTGAGGCATTGGTCATGGGCTACTAAGTAAGAGGAAAACTTGGTGCTATAATTATTCACTTCAGGGGAGGTGTTGAAATATGCAAGTGAATGGGTGTGTGCGGGAACAAGCCCTTAGCTAGAGATTGTAAAAGGGAGTCAGTAATTGAGTGGGTAGCAGTGAAAAGTTGAGAAGAATCTATTGGATGAGAAATCAAGGGTAGCATGAGTGAATATAGGGGTGTGGAAAGATTATAGAAAAAGGTTCCCCCAGATGTAAGGGAGGTGGCATAAATCAAGGAGAAATTAGTGGGATTAGGTGCTTGGTAGCTTGTGGATGTAAAAGCTATAAATTGAGGCATTGACCTAATGAGAAATTGTTGGTCTTTGAGTATCCATGCCTACATTATACTATTAGATTAATTGTGCACTAATCTTACCTTAATCACTTTCTAATTACATGCTAATCATATTGATTCTTGCATTTGATCCACCATAGCTTATCACATTGCTGCAAATTTAACAAGAACCAGAGGGCATAATAGATTGTAGCCAATAGATGATACAAACAAGGACAAGGAAAAATGAAAGATGCAAGAAGAAGAGTACATCTTTCCCAAGGCAGCTCATAAATGCATCTTTGTTGGCACTAAACCCAAAGGAAAGGAAACCCAAAATTCAGATCGCCAAACCCTAAGGAGGAGCTCTGGCCAACACTAACACACCGAAGGAAGATGTTTATGATATGCCACCATAACATGTTCGCTTACTGTAGGCGGCAAAACATTACCAGGTACAATAAGTTAATTTATGCAATTGCTATCCACACCACAAGCCAATAGAGGCCACACCATAGATATACAAAATGTAGCAGCCCAACTTTTTTCTAGTCATCTACGGTTCAAGGTCGTGTTAACATCCAGCACCATTGTGAGTTTTTCAAACTCCACCATGGTTACTAAAAGAACTTGACATGGATGGAAGCTATGAGAAGGGTGTGAGATCAAGCAAGGAAGTGTAGGTTGAGAGCTACGTGGAAGCAAATGGCAAGAATGTGAAATGAGTTTGTGACACTAAGAAAAACTATAGTAACATGTAAAAAGATTACATCCCAAATTATGATCACCTAAATTAAGAGTTACATCGAGATGATAGGGCGGCTAAAGGAACCAAAGCGAATCCCATCCCATAATAAAGCATTTATGCAACATGTAAAAAGATTACATCCCAAATTATGATCACCTAAATTAAGAGTTACATCGAGATGATAGGGCGGCTAAAGTAATCAAAGCGAATCCCATCCCATAATAAAGCATTTATGCATGAGGGATATTGCACATAGTGCGATCCATGCACACCACATAGATTCACATTGTTGTTAAGTGAAGGTGTCATGAAAATGGTATACATTAGTGTTATCTCTAGGAGTTTACCAAAACAGGGTTTCAGTCTAAACCCATTCACTAGCTTTGGCAACTTCACACCATACAACAATGTCAACTCGAATGTATCGATACTAAATTTTATAGAAATTCGATAACATCCGATCCACTGCATCTTGAGCTTACCCGAATGCAGACCCATTCTCTGGAGTCGAATAGTAAAATTGGATCACTCACATCAAAAATCTTAAACTTGGTGTTCTGATCCACAAAGAGATTCTATGGTGCTTCTGGATGACATTAGCAATCAAGCTACTCTGAAGTCTCTTTTCCCCCAATGCTAGCAAACTGCTCTAGATGATGGGTGACCAACTCATTTGAAGAGAGTCTTTAGGTCACTGCAACTCAAAAACTAGGAATAATAAATTCCATTAGCACTACTACTTCCAGGCGATACACTAATGAGAAAGGAGTATGTCCTATTTGCGACCTTATAAGCTGTTCGAAATGCCCATAATGCTGAATATAGCTTGTGATCCAAGCCTGTCCAATTGTTTTTAAGATTATCTGTAATACTTGATTTGTGGATTCAACAATCACTTGCGAATATAGTTTGTGGAATTTTAAAGCTTATCATATGATATTCTATTTGACTCCATATGACCTCATTTAAGAAGTGTCTGCCTTAATCACTAACTAATTCAATTGGATAGCTAAATCTGGTCATTATCATCTCATACAAAAAATTTGCCAGTGAGGTAGACTTCTTATCTCTAAGCGCCTTGGCTTCTAATCACTTTATGCAATAATAGCCACCAAAATGTACTTATTACACCACTAGAGGTTTGAAAGGATCCACAAAATCCATCCCCCATTTCTAGAATGATTCTAAATGGCAAATACGTCATTCTATCTGTAGTATTCGGCTGACTTAACTGTCACTCGCGCCGCTAGCAAAAATCACAGGCTTTTGTAAACTACCAGGAATCTTTTAATACTATAGGCCACCATAAACCTCCCTAGAATATCTTTCGATGTTTGATTTCTTGAGAGAAGTGTCCTCCACTCACACCTTGATTTGCTCGCAACTTTCTCATGATCTATGACATACTGTCTTAACAACTAGTCTATTCCCATTTTGCACAAGTGACTTGCCACAACCAAGAAAGTTTTACTATGGAGTATCTACCTTTTTTGGTGGTCTCCAGACATTCCTTTCAAAAATACTCCATTCGTTAGGAACATCATCATCTCATCATATCACATCATTAGTGGAACATCTAGAGTGAATAGTTCTACATCTCATCATACCACGTCATTGGTCGAACATCTAGAGTGAACATCTGAAAACTAATCTAGTACACCATACAACCAATAGTTCTTTGGAATCTATCCGGGATAAAATATCTACAATCGTGTGTTCACTTTCGGGTTTATGTTGTATGGTGAAATCAAACTCTTGCAAATAACAACATCCATATGGCTAGCTTCCCTATTAGGTTGGGCTTACATACCAAATACATCAACATGGAAGACAAAATGGTTGCCCAAAAGGTAATGCCTAACCTTATTCAGTGCATACACCATACTTAGGGCTTCTCTTTCTATTATGGAGAGAGAATAATTCTCTTTTACAACATACAACATCCAGCTTGCATAATAAATTGGATGGTATTAGCATCCTCTGTCTTCTTGCATCAGTGCACTTCTAATTGTAACATCTGAAGCATCCATAAAGACATGAAATAACTTCATCCAATCCATATTAGTGCTATTGCTAACATTAACTTGCGGTGCCAGAATGTGTGCTCACATTTATCATTCCTCCATATATACTGAGAGCATCCTTTTTTTGTGAGCATGTACAATGGACATGCCATGTGTGCCAAATAACGGAGGACCCTTGTGTGCTACTTGATTTGCCCAAGGAACCTACCCAATTATTTAGTGCAGAGCTTGAAGCTTCACTATGATGATCACCTTTTGGGGATCCCCACTGCTAATTCTTTCTTTGAGACTATTTGACCAAGCAATGCCCCACTGCATTGCAAAGGCACTTTGCTAAACTCAGGCTCAATTTGGTTTCTTGACACTTCTCTAGATATAGTGTTAGGTGTTGAAGATGCTTAGAGCGCTTCCCAAACACACTTTAGTCATCCATAAACACCCTCACGAATGTTGTGAGATAATCATAAAAGATCTCTTGAAACATTCTATGGAAAGTAGATGGAGCATTCTTTAGTCCCAATGTCATAACATTTAAGGCAACTAAGGCGGAGTGATACTGAGAGAGACACTTCCAATGTCCATAACCTTAGCCGATTCCATGCAAAAACTATGCTAGGGCTAGTTTGGGTGTGTATTAATTTTTGCCATTTGCCATGATTCCACGCAGAAGCTTTACTACAGTGTAGGCTTTGGGTCTACATTTTTTTTCCTTGTTGTGGGCGATGCGCTTGAGGAGCTAGATGTGTTTAGGGTAATAGAGTGGGAGGTGGAAGTTGAGCACTGGAAGAGGGTGGGGCACTGGGGCGGTTGGGTGGAAGTTGAGGGAGGAGGGAAGTGGGAGGGAGAAGAGGTTGGAGGTAGGAAGGAGAGGCATAGCGCTTACAAGGAGCTACGAGGGAGAGGGGTTGGTGTTGGAAGTTGAGCGAGAGGGTAGACGAAGAGGCTGGGGTAACGAAGACGTTAACGGTATTAATTAATGCTTGTTGCGATACTCTCGTGAAAGTTTCTATGAATATTAATTAATGATGAGAGTGAATGGGCACAATAGTGAAATTAGTGAATATGCACCCAAAACGTTTCTCTACATTTGATTAAATAAAAACAACGCAGGTTTTTTTCCGAAAGTTCTTATTTAGTAATCGAAAAAGAAACGGCACCCTCCATTTTTTTTGGCGCATGTTTTTTTTTTCTTATATGGGCTGCTGCCAAAGCAGGCTCGCTCTCACACAGGCATCACCCTTGCTTGTCTCTACCGGTTCGGTTCAGGATGGCGACTGCAAGAGTTTTTTTACCTTCTTTCCTTTCTTCTAATAGTTGTGTGCCCCTTGCCTTTGCCCTCCTTCGCATAGTCTTGTCCCTCGTGCCTTTGCCCTTTTGCCTCGTGTCTTCGACTTCCTTCGCGCAAGTTTGCCTCCCTACCTTCACTTCACCTTCGCCCGCTTGGGGCGCTTCGTCTAAGGTTGTGAACCTTAGGCTCCCCTAAGGGTGTGGGGCATTAAATAATCAATGCTCACTACCATGGGCACTAATTATTTAATGCCCAACAAAAAGGTGAATAAGCACCCGCAACAAATTAGTGAATATATATTCAAATCAAATCGGTTCAAAATTAGCTTCCTTCGGGACGTACGTGCTAGAGTGGGCTTTCAAAGCCCAAAAGCCGACCTTGAATTGCAATTTTGAAGATCACAAATTTCAGCTCCCACATTTTTTAATTGAGATTTTTATTGTGAAGGGGGGACCTAAAGGGTGTGTCATGTATGATGTATGTATGTGAGCACTTAATCAGTGCAGAGTGGCTATGGCGTTACCCCCTTTCAGCCGCCTCGACCTGAACCATCCTCCTCTCTGAATCACACGCCCTTTCTGTTTGCGAGGAAGATGATCTGATCCCTGCATTTTGGAACCGAGCGGGGTATTTGCTCGCCGGAAAAAGATATGTTTCTTCTCAACCTGCAAGCCCTCTTGTTAAAGCGCATGGGTGAAGGATGCCAGAACTGCGCAGCAGTGGAGCACGCCAGAAGGAGCGTCCTTCTCCAGAGAATAAAGCCCTTCCTGTTGCTGCTGTAGATCCCGCACCCGCCCGAAACCCTAGACGTACACAGGCTCGAAACCCTAGAAAGCTCGGCGGTGGTTGTGTCGACAACGGGAACTTGCCCTTTTCCAAAGCTTCCGTGAGAACACGAGCTGCCGTTGCGAAGGAGGCAGCATTAGGGTTCCAACCTGCAGCAGCTGCAGATACAGGGTTGGCAGAAAAGCAAGCCCCCAGGTACCCTGACTTCATCCCCAGCCTTAACCCTAACCCCAACATTAACCCTAACCTTAGCCCTAATTTTAACCCTAATCTTAAACCTAACCCCAATCCTAGCCCTAGCCCTAACCCTCCCCAGACAAGAGCATTAGGTCGAAATAAGCAGGCCCGTCAACGTGAATCTACGAAGAATCACACCGATCTCTGCAAAGCTGCAGGGGAACCCAACGCAGGGAAAGATCAGCCATCGAAGAAGGGGAAGATGGACGAGGAAAGTGCTGGCAAAAGCGCAGAAAGGGTTGCCGGAGGTGAAGATGATGGAAACGCAGCGCCTCTTCCACAGCGGGTACTTTTCGTTACGTCCCTATGTTGGCCTTTATTCTGATTTTCAGGCTTTTTGTTGCTGTCATTATGGCTGAGTCTGACGTGATAGAAACCTAGCTTTGTAGAGTACGCATGAGGACATGCCTTGCATGGTGGAAGATGTGAGTGACATACCTTACTTGTTTGTTTAGGCTATGCAATGTAAGCTTGCTCTTATAGGGTCATATCTTGCAGTCTTTCACACGGCCTGGGTGTTGATGAAGTTTGTAGAGTAGGGATGCCATAGCATCTAGTCTGGGTGATCGTTTGTGGAAGTTTGTAAGAAGATGTGAAACATGAATCCATGCGTGATGAAGAGAAGTGGTCCATGTAAGAAGATGTGAAACGGGACATGCCTTCATGGATCCCTTCTACTCCCCCTGTTAATAGGTAAGGATGTCTCAACAAGGTGGTTTATGCAGGACATGCAATTACTTTTGTTTTTATACATTAAGAAGGTGGGGCGAGTAGAGTAGGAATGCTATAGTTTGTAGTCTTGTCAAATTTGTTCTCTTTTCCTTGTTAAGTTGGGAAATAGCCTGGACTTTGTGCTATACATGGTAATGTTGATGGTGTGAGAATATGAAATCAAAGATATTTTTAGTGATCTACTGATAAAAAATATGTTTGGATTGCTTTCTTGGTATTTATGAGGATATCGCATTTGACAGTGATCAAGATTGCTGTGTGCAAGTAAATAGGGACCCTTCTTATATCAAGATACATGACTGGCAGGTTCAAGTTGGGGAATCACCAGTCTACAAAATTGAGAAAAAGTTGGGTAAAGGTGGATTTGGCCAGGTTTATGTAGGACGCAGGGTGACTGTTGGTGCTGCAGAACGAACAGGCCCACAAGCGGTGGAGGTACTTGTTTTGAAGTGAAATGCAAGTGCCATATTCGTACTATATTCGCTTTTTGTGTACCTACTGTGAGTGCCGATGTCCCGATTTTTGCCGCAGGTTGCTTTGAAATTTGAGCATAGAAACAGTAAGGGTTGCAACCATGGTCCCCCTTATGAGTGGCAAGTGTACAAGTACGTCAGCAATTTTTTTTATGGTTCATTTTTTGCAAGTAATGGTGGATACGAGGCTAGGAGCAGAAGCGTCTCATCTGCAGCAATGATGCTGTGACCCTGAGGGACTCCTTGAATGTATCTGGCACTTTTTGCAGCACGCTTGGAGGCAGCCATGGAGTACCTCGTGTACATTTCAAGGGACGACAAGGAGATTACTATGTTATGGTATGTTTGAATATACTGTATGTAGATTGTTTTCTTGTGTGGCATCTTCATTTCATGAACCGTTTTTCAGTTAAACATGGTTCTGTGTCCAGGTTATGGACATGTTGGGCCCTAGCCTATGGGATATTTGGAACACCTCTGGCCAAGCGTATGTAACGCAGCCTTATGTTCATCTAAAAAAGAAAAAGTGTAACACTGATTTCAATTTTATCCATATGTGGGTTTTTCTGCCGTGGCACATTAATGTAGATTTTCTATACAAACTCTGTAGGATGTGCACAGAGATGGTAGCGTGCATTGCTGTGGAAGCTATTTCAATACTTGAAAAACTGCATGCCAGAGGGTAAGCTCATGCTTTACAGTGGGTGATAGGGAGTTTTGTGTTGCATAGCAGTGAGGCTTATTTTCCTCATAATTTGTTTGCCAGCTATGTCCATGGAGATGTGAAGCCTGAAAACTTTCTGCTTGGTCAACCTGGAACATCAGATGAGAAAAAGCTATACCTCATTGATCTGGGTTTAGGTGAATTTTGAAAGCTTTTCAGGGTTCGATAGTTTGACCATAATTCATCTTAGGGTGGATACAGAACCATCCCTGCCTGGCACATGGTTCTGTACATAGCCTTACTGATTTGGGTACTTTTTGCTTTTTCTCAAGCACTGTATGCGCAATTGTTCCTTTCCAATCACAAATTGGCTTTTACCACAGCTACAAAATGGAGAGATACAAATTCTGGACAGCATGTAGAGTATGATCAAAGACCCGATGTATTCAGGCAAGTGGGGAAAAGCAAGTGTTTGTGCACTCCTTCATGTGGTTTTTCTTTCTCAAATTGACCCTGGCCCTTTATGCAGGGGAACTGTACGATATGCCAGTGTGCATGCGCACTTGGGGAGAACAGGCAGTCGTAGAGACGACTTAGAATCCCTTGCCTACACTTTAATTTTCTTACTTCGAGGTCGCTTGCCATGGCAAGGTTATCAGGTGGTACTTTCAAGCCTTCTAGTGGAAGCTTGGGCCATTAGAGCGGCTGATTAGAGCATGCATTTTTACATTTGGGATCTTTTGAATGGCTTCCTTTCATCCTTAAAGTTAGTCATTTGCAGTTTTAGGCCAATGCTCTTTTTGAATGGGAGAAAACACTCCAGTAATGCCCTTTGCAGTGTCTGATGTTTGTGGACAAAACACTATATTGTCACCAGCTCCATGTATGTTGCATGACCATGGTAGAAAGTACCATTGAGAATATGGCTGGCTTTGGTGTAAGTCATGGACATCTTGATGTACTTCATGTTATTATATCCTCACCAGCTGAGCTGTGTACGAGCCTTGCATAGAGCAAGGGCCATGTACGTGCAGAGCTTTATGTGAGCATGTGAAAGATCTATAGTCCTTATTGCATTACATGTTTGCAAGAATGGCCTTCTCCAGATCATACGATGGTTTGGAGAGTTGTGCATTAATGTTCACATTCACATCCACAGATACTCATCTGCTAGATAAGTTTGCTCTGTGTTGCACTTGAGTAGGCTTGACATGTTCTGGTTGCTGTATGGCAGGGTGACAACAAAGGATTTCTTGTGTGCAAGAAGAAAATGGCTACCTCCCCTGACATGCTCTGCTGTTTTTGTCCGGTGCCCTTTAAGAATTTCCTCGAGACTGTGGTGAACATGAAGTTCGATGAAGAACCTAACTATGCAAACCTTATCTCTCTTTTCGATGGAATCATTGGACCTAATCCTGAGATCAGGCCAATAAATACTGATGGTGCTCAGAAGGCATGTGCACAGGGTTTTTCAGGAGAATCTATTGGGCTTAGTTTTGCTAGTATTAGGAGTGATCATGATTGTCCAAGCATATACAGTCTGAACAGTTGTAGCAATTATGATTTGCTGCTGTCTTTTGACAATTGTATGGTTTCCAGGTTGGCCAAAAACGTGGAAGATTAACCATGGAAGATGCTGAAGATGAGCAGCCAAAGAAAAAGATCCGGCTCGGCATGCCTGCCACTCAATGGATCTCAGTTTATAATGCTCGACGACCCATGAAACAGAGGTATGCTTTTAGGCATGGATGCTAGTATTTTACTTGTGATTGATAGGTGTGAAGTCTGATATCTCTTGTTCTTCTGTGAAGAGCGTCAAAGGTGTGATTTCTGTATGAGTTTGTACCTTCATTAATGGCTATAAGGGCTGATTAGCTCACAATCAACTCTGACCCATGCAAAACATACACACAAGGGATTAAGATTTCTCAACTATGTTTAACCTGCAAAGTCAAATGCATATGAGTTCAATGGACCTTTTTGAAGGAACGGTCTAGCATGCCACCCAGCCTTAGCTCCTCTCAGGAGCACTGCCGAGCTTAGGGCCTCATACAAGCCATGGTGTTCTATACATCTTCGGGGTATTAGGTTTCAGCCCTGATCTGGGTCTCAATTCCGAGGGTCCTCACCCTCTTGGGAATGTCCATTGGTGAACCTAATCCACACTTAAAAATGGAGCATGAGTTTCATCAACTCTCAGGTCACTTTATACAAGATCATGTGAATTAGTAACTTACTAATACTCAATTAGTACCAAGTGCCCCACAATTGATCCACTGATTGGTATATCTTTCTGCTGGATTAACAGACAAGCATATTTATTTTGAAGTCTTTGTTCAAGTTGCAGAAGTTGCAGCCCAGCTGGTTTTTATATATTCTCTTATGTGTGTGTGTGTACGCATGGGTGTGTGTGTGGGGGAGCATATATTGATACCAAGTTCTACACCCACGGGCATTGATGACGTTAGTGGGGATGTATGCATGATGGAGTTGATGGTTTATTGTCTTTTGGATGACTACCATGAGGTTATAAATTGCACTTTCTTATAAGGTGAATCATGTTCCTGGATTCATCTAGGTATATATTTTATATATTCTTTCTATCGATAGAGGTGCAATTGCCCAACGGCTACTGTGAAAGATGGTGTAGTGATAGCCTTCATGGCTGAGTCTTCCCTTCACATCCGGAGAACTGATAGAAACTCGGTTCAACAGTTTAATGTCGTAAGCGGGGATGTCATAGCATGTACTCAGTTGAGGATTTGAAGCTTCATGAGTAGGCTCTCATGGAGTCGATCTTTTTTTGTTATGTTTGGGAAATAACCTGAAGTTTCCATTGGTATAAAGAAATAACCTATCCTCATCCATATCGCCTATCTAGCTATGCATTTATGGGATTATTATGAGTGCAATTATTGGACATTGGATTCTAAAGTCTCCCATATCAGGTAATTACTCTGGTAATTTTGATTTCATGCATTTATGGGATTATTATGAGTGCAATTCTTTCGATTTTGGATTCTAAAGTCTCCCATATTATGACTGGCCAGGTATCATTACAATGTGGCAGACAATAGGCTTGCTCAGCATATTGATAAAGGGAATGAAGATGGCTTGTACATAAGCAGTGTGGCATCTTCTGCAAATCTTTGGGCGCTCATCATGGATGCAGGAACGGGTTTTAGCTCGCAAGTCTATGAGCTTTCACAATTCTTCCTTCACAAGGTTGAATATTTGTGGTGTGAAGTAGCTCATTTTACATCTGTCTTTTTTTGGGTAAGTGCATTGCATTTTTGCTAATATGGGTATTTTTATCAACATTATCAATGGTCTTTGCCCTTCAGGAGTGGATAATGGAGCAATGGGAAAAGAATTTCTATATCAGTGCGATAGCTGGAGCCAACAATGGAAGTTCTTTGGTAGTAATGTCAAAGGGTAAGTTTGGAAAGCACTTTTGAGCTGAATAAGGCTAAGTTAAACACCAGGCCCTGGCCCCTACCCACATTCATGCCGCCACCTGCAATTGTGCAGGAACACAAGCACATTCACGCATGCATGTAAGCATGCATGCATGCAAGCAGAACGCTAGTGAACTCTTGTTGCACTATCTTTTTCTTGGGCAAAGATTGAGAATGTATATTGTGTTCCTTTTTTGGTGTTTTGGTACTTTCAGGTACCCAGTACACTCAGCAGTCGTACAAAGTGAGTGATTCATTTCCATTTAAGTGGATCAACAAGAAGTGGAGAGAAGGTTTCTATGTGACTTCCATGGCAACAGCAGGGAGTCGCTGGGGTGTTGTCATGTCTCGCAATGCTGGATTCTCGGATCAAGTAAGTTAAAAGTTGCTAAATGCTGTGCTTTATCTTGCCCCTTGACATATTTCTCTTGTTTTGGAAGCTAGTAAATGAAAGGGAGGTTGTGCATGTGACTAGCCAGTAGAAAGTAAGTCAAAAGTGCTAATGCTGTGCTTTATCTCGCACCTTGACATATTTCTCTTGGTTTTGAAGCTAGGGAGGTTGTGTATAGCATGTGACTAGCCATTGATCGCCTTCCGGTAGTTGGTGTAGATGGCACAGTAGATGTAGAAATTTTCCATGAGGCTGATGTGTAGTGGAGTCTAAATCTTTGGAATTTTCTTGTATTTCTCAAAAAGTGATATCCCAAATTTGTTCTTGGAGCTCGGTCTGCTTTTTACACACAACGAAGTGATAGGAACTCAGCACGGGGTTTTTTTAACTTGAACTGTGAGACCTGGATATACCTGTTTGTGGGGAGATCATAGGCTGAAGAAAGTTCCAGCTTTGTGTCGAAAGAGTTTTGAAAGTGCCTTGCTGTCTGTTCCAGTAGTTGTCTTTAGAATTCCAATGGTCGCCTAATGCATGGCAGCCTCTTCTTCATCAGCAGGATGCTTGTTTATTGCCTCATCCTGTAAGGTCATCTAACCAGCAGTAAAATGGGTCTCCGCTAGGTTCTGATGATAGATAACATCAATTTGTTAAATGCTTTAGTTGTAACAGGCTTTGCGCTTGGGGGATAGTAATATAGTAACAATCAAACTCGTTGTGAAGAGGATTTGATTACATGTGTATATTATGCATGTATGTGCACAAGGCATCGAGCCAGCACCTCGGTCCTATGTCCATACACAATCACCAGGAGCCGCAATTCCGTACACCCAAAGGGAACTACTGTACAGAGTTAGTCCCTGCAGCAGCCCGTGCGTCCAGCAGCTATCCCATACAGCCTGGTGATGGTCTGTCTGAACTGTGCATTGTTTTGCAACAGGCAGTGGGGACACCTTGAGGACATGAATCTATGCTAGAAGCTCCTCCTTATAAGTTCCACAGTTGTTGTCAGCCATGTGAAAGATCACCAGGGAAATCAGCAATTCTTACCCATCAGAAGGCAGCCACAGTGTTCATGACCAGTGGGTGACATGGGTTGTATTTGGATTAGTCTTTACTTCAGTTCTCTCATTTTTCAGCCACCATCCATTTTATACTAGGCTTATACTTTGAGCTTTTGCTTATAAGCAGTAATTAAATATTTAATAGTTTAGGTATCTTTTAGTGCTCAAGTCTTCTGCTGCGGCTTTCACTCTGCTATTCATTTGCATTTAGAGGCCCTATATTGAGCTCTCTATGAAGCATAACTGAGAACAGTTACACAGACAAAACTATTTGTAAGTAGATACATACATTTACTGTGCATGCTTGCATAGGCGTAGAAGATGAGGACTCTCAAATAAGGACCTCCAAACACACACAACTAGAGGAGTGGAGATTGTTAATTCTGCCACAAGTCTTCACTCTGGACACTTTGCCAGATCATGTGCCTTTTTTGGCAAAAGGATGTGGCTGTCTTTCTTTTTTTTGTTTATTAGTGAGAATTCTAAGAGGCTTTGGTTTTTTCCTTCTCTCTCTCTCTCTCTCTCTCTCTCTCTCATATTTCTCCTCTTGTTTAGATCCGTTTTCATGTTTGTCAATTCATAACTAGTTACTAGGTTAAGTGAATATGAAACTTAAAATAGTTATGACTTTTGTTTTCTCCTGAGGTTCTTGTATGCTTTGCAAGGTTTCCTGGTTTATTCATTGTTTTGTTCTAGTTTGTCATGAAAGTTCTTTGATGTTGTGTCTTTGTCATAATTCTCTCTATTTGTAAGCTTAGATATATTCGAGTCTTATGAAGTTTTAGGTTTCCGATCTTTCTTCTGGTGGATTAGAAGCTTGCTGTGCAAATGGATTTTTGGGATGAGTCAAATCAACTTGTGCAATTGTTGAAAATATTTATCACAAGATACTGTGGGGTACCTTGGCAAAGGTAGCTGGGGGCTTGGCAGCTTAAGTTTTGTCTTGGTCTCGGGTGCAAGGTTCAAGAGAAAGTGGAGGTGCTAATTTGTCTTGGTCTTGGGTGGAAGGTTCAAAAGAAAGCGGAGGTGCTAATTTGGTATCCTCTTTTCAAGTTAATGCTAGCTCCTGCCCAATTCACGCATGAAAAGAAGAAATCCTGCTTTTAAAAAAACAAACTCCTTCCAATTGGAGTGCTCCAAAATAACCAAGGTGCCTCTTAAAATAAGAGTCCATAAAAATCTCTATTGGTTTTCTAAATTGCTCAAACCAACAATTCTGGCTTTTCAGAATGTTGTCATAATGAAGAGGCCTGCTGTCCAATACAAGCCCACCCAAAGTCTTAGAAAGTCCTGAGATTCACTAAGATTTAAACAAGCAGCTCTACACACACCAGTGTGTCAACCCTCAGTTCTCAGCCTTCACAAGGGCGTGGATATTTAAACAGGTATTGTTGACTGGCTATCAGTAACTATGCGAGCCAAAGAAAACAGCCCGAACTCCTCTGAGGGTGGAAAAATTTGTCCAGCCGTGTAGATGGTGGTCCAAACCTGCGTTCATAACAATTGCTACAACTCCAAGGTTCCAACTTGCAGCTAGAGCATGAGATCACAAGCAAGCAAACTTAATGTCTGAACCCATAAAAGAGGATTGAGTAAGCTTACACAAGCATAGGCCCGACAGTTTGACCAAATGAGGTAAAACACTTGAGTGTGAGGGCTTCAAGATCCTAGACCAGGCTTCTGTTGCATGTCCCATACCAGAGCATGCTTGTCATCTCAGGGGAGCCCCCTGAAAATAGGGCCTCCAAGTTTCAAGATGTTTTTTCTGTTTTACTTGTGGACAGCCTTCCAAAGTTCCAAGGCTCTTGTATAAACGGGCTGTCCTTTTTTTAAAACTGTGCTTTCTTGTTTTAACCCATTATTTTTAATTTTATACTAGGGCCCTGCTGCAGGCAGACTTAAGGCATCCTAATAATGAAAATTTTGATAATATGCATTTGTACTGTTGTCATGTCACACCACGTGCTGCAAAAGTGAGAAATTTTACTTAATCAACAAGGGTTCATGTTTGCTTAAAGATCATGTCTGGTAAGGCTTAAGTATTGCTTTCTGCATATGCTCGTTTTTAATTTCCTTTTATCTCACTGTATGTAGGTTGTCGAGCTGGACTTTTTGTATCCTAGTGAGGGTATTCATCGCAGATGGGATAATGGTTATCGCATCACTGCGACAGCCGCAACATGGGATCAGGCAGCTTTTATTCTAAGTGTGCCCAAAAAGAAACCAATGGATGAAACTCAGGAAACGCTTCGCACATCAGCCTTTCCCAGCACCCATGTTAAGGTAAAACTGTGGAGACTTCCTGTAACCATCTTAAAATGGTGTTGATATCCCCACCAACATTCATTATACTTCGATTTTGCAGGAAAAATGGTCCAAGAATCTGTATATAGCTTCTGTAAGCTATGGACGAACAGTGTCGTAGGGTTCCTACAGCTAAGCTGGCCTTAGCCGGCTTGGTTACTTCTACAGTTCTTTTCTATGTGAAGCTACATGGAGATGAACCTGGATGTATGTTGATGTTTTTCCCTCAGGTGATATGTAACGGCTATCCTCGTAACATAGCACTGTTCTCTTCGAAGTATGATAAATACACTTATAATTGCTGACGGTAAGGACGGGACGTCCATGTTGTATTAGAGTCCTCTCATACAACTGCGAAGATATTTTAAAACTTTGTTGCAAAGATGGACTTCACAGCTTCCCCCTGTGGGAGGAGGCTCTTTTCAGGTAGGTCGGTGCAGATAGTTCTGACAATGTAATCCAGAATGACAGATACAGTTGCGGCTCTTCCATTCCAATTGATATCAGGTTCAGCTTGATTTGTAGATATGTTGCATGCAGCCTGGTATGCACATGCCAGCAAACTAACCCCCTCTGCAAATTGCTCTGGCTGGAGCAAGGTATAATTGCACTGTTGTAGAATTCTGAAACGGCCGTCTAAAAAGAAATTGTTGTATTCAAGGCAGGGTTTTCCTTTAGATTCCTTTGAAACTGAAGGTTCAATCTGTGGAATTGGAGAACGCTAGAAGCATCAGTGCAATGGCACAGTAGCCTCGGTTAACCTCAGTTCAATGTTGGAGTTGCACAACTTTGCTTTCCTTGCTACATGTGCATGTTGCATATCACGGTGCTATGCCCGGTTCTTTTTTGGTATCTTTGCTTGAATCCCACATGTGCTTGTGCTTTTGGTCCCCCACAGTACTGGTTTTTAAACTGGTGCTTATGGGGCAGTGTCAAGAATGATTTGAATTGCTGAATAGCAGTTTTTTTTGGGTTAAAGGAGATTGAATAGTTAAGCTTACCATACTCATTTCTTCAAGAATTAGCTTTAGGTCTCAAGGCTGCATTTATAGTTGGTATTTTTGCGCAGGACATTAAGCTTAAGTGCTGGTTTTAAGTTATATAAACGTTTTAAATTTATTGTTTCTCAGCAGGAGCAGATTAGTATGATTGAGTAGTGTAAGCTCTGTTGGCTCTCGTTCTTACCATTATGCATGCCTTAAGTTTACTTGTGCTGGGCTCTCTCTCTCTCTCAGTCGCTTTCCCGAGGACTTCTATTTGCTTATTGCTGTAGCTCTGAGGAGGTAGGACATACATCTCCTTTTATACCCCAGGTATGGACACAAAGCAATACATCTACCCAGGTGCTGGGTTTTGAATGGTGTGTGTGTGGACAAGTGGTGTGTCTATATGGTTTGTGGTTTGCCCTGTTCTTGGAGGGGAGAGTTACGCAATTGTACAAACTTGCCGAGTTAGATGGAGAAGCCTTCATGGAAATGCTTTTGTTCATGCCTTTTGTTTTGAGGCATTATGTGCCCAATGTGATTTTGAATCTGGTAATGTTGTTGGTTTGTTGAGGCAACTAGATGCATGTTGGACATAAGTTCATACTACGCATGATGGAGTTGATAGGTATATAGTCTTGTGGGTTGACTACCATGAGTATATAACATGCCCAAGTTGCTAAAAGGTGAACTTGGGCATGTTCTTGGATTCATCTAGGTATATAATTCAGCCGTATTAGTGGACATGCAGATTTCACATTGTGAAGTTTTCGTTTGAGTTGCAGCCAGTTGATATTGTGCTAATTCTTTCTATCTTTAGTCGTGCATTGTCCTATCACTTATTTGCTGTACGAATTCTTTCTATTTGCTACTTTCCTTAGTGCAAGGCTTCATTGTGGTTGAGTCTGCCCTCTATCTCCAGAAGTTTGATCGAAACTCAATATGAAGGGTTGTGTGAATATATCCCTTGTGTGTGTGTGTGTGTGTGTGTGTGTGCGCGCATGGAGTGCGTGTGAGCATATCTTGATAAAGAGTTCTACACTACTATTGGGTATTGATGACGTTAGTAGGGATGTTGTAGTATCTAGTCCATGCTATGCATAATGCAGCTGATAGTTATATAGTCTTGTGGGTTGACTATCATAAGTATATAACATGCACGTTCCTAAAAGGTGAACTTGGGCATGTTCTTGGATTCATCTAGGTATATATATTAGTCATTGTGTTAATACTGTGCATCTCTATAGGTGCTAGGTTTGAAGGGGGTGTGTGGGGACAACTGTGGTGTCTATATGGTTTGTGGTTTGCCCTGTTCTTGGAGGGGAGAGTTGTGCAATGGTACAAGGACTTCCCTAGTTAGATGGAGTAGTCTTCATGGAAATGCTTTTGTTCATGCCTTTTGTTTTGAGGCATTATGTGCTCAATGTGATTTTGAATCTAGTAATGTTGGTGGTTAGTTGGAGTAATAGGATGCATGTTGGACATTAGTCATTGTGTTAGTAGTGATGTGGTTATGGAGGATATTGGACACTCAACAATGGTGACTACGCTTGCCATTCGTTGCGATATATTTGCGACAAGGGCAACCTTGGAGGTCTTAAGTTGAGGTGGGGCAAGCACGGGAGGCTGAGGGACACTGGAAAGAGGACACAAAGCAATGCACCCACCATTCTCTCTCTCTCTCTCTCTCTCTCGGTTATCTTCTTTTTCTTAGAGATATGATATGCATCTTCTACTGCACAAAAGTTGCGGACACACAGCAATAAAACTGTTGGATCTTACTACTGTTTCTCTTTTTCTCAATCCCATTTTATACCTTCAGTATGGTACATGATGGAGCTAGCTAGGTTGCATATCATGATTGTATACTACATGCATATAGCGTTGCATTCTCCTAGTAGTAGAGCTCCATTCCCTCCCCCACTCATTGTACTTATTGCACACCCAAATTCTGCTTTAGTTTAGTACTTTTTCATTTGGTTGGGATAACAGAGGATACCCCACACAAGTACATTGATTTGTCTCATAGGCCGAGTTCGGTCTTCTGGAAGACGTTAATAAAATCACTCTTTCTCTCTTTCTCTCTTTCTTCTTTCTTTCTTTCTTTCTTTCTCTCTCTCTTTCTCTCTCTCCTCGTGAGGTTAGCTTCTTTTTCTTCCTATCAAGAGGTCCCTCCGTCGTCGACACCCATTTGCTAGAGATATGATGTCTTTTTGCAACACGAGTTGTGGACGCAAAGCAATACAATTGCGATTCTCTCTCTCTCTCTCTCTCTCTCTCTCTCTCTCTCTCTCTCTCTCAATCCCAGTACAAGAAGTGACATAATATAAAGTCATTGTGAAGAAAGGAAAATTCATGCTATATAGGATTGTAGGAAAGAGAGAATTAAACACGTTAAGCCAATTAGGGACATTACCTTAGAAAAAATCTAGTCACTATAGAATGGTGACGACACACTTAGGTATGAGTGGTCCCATGGACCCCTTCAAAGGGGGTTTTCTATCTATGTGGAGGTTATCCATGGCCTACAGTTAGTATTAGTGCAAGCTTGGGTACTTGGGTCTTGGCATGTATGTCAAAGAGGGATCAAAGGACGAGGTGGGTTGCTTTGCAATGCACATTTTTAATTTGAGTAATGAATATGTAAAAACACGTGGATCTTGTTATGTATGCGATCACTTATTTGTCAACACACTTGAAAGTCATGTCATCCCTAGTTGTATTACTATTTGTCAACACATTCAAAAGTCGTGTGCAAATTGGAATCGAGACTGCAAGTTGGAATTGAGACTAACACAGCATACATTGTGTAAGAAAGTTTTTCAAGATGATATATTCATTCTCTGCACAAAATGAGGCTACTTTATACACAATGAAACAATCAGTAGAGGTGCACATAATTAGTGATAAGGCATGTGGGTCCACATTGTCTGGCTCAAAGAAATAAATAAGGACTAGATAACTCCCAAAAGTAAAGAGAAACAAATTGTCATAGTCAAAGAGAAAGAAGAGTTTTACTTTGCAATCAAGGAGAAGAAATCATTCTTAAACTAAATAGAAACTTAAAATGAAAAAATGGTTTTTTTTTCAAATTGCTAAAATGTGTTATTTCTAGAACACTAGGAATCACATAGGGAGGACATCAATTGCATCAAAGGGGATGTAGTCACCCAACAAACAAAAATTCACATGGCTTTCTTTCATTACTATTCAAATATATTTCTAAAACATTTAGTGCCAGTAGAGGAGTACTAGAGAATGCGACAGAGGTGAGCTAAGCATGCAAAAAATTGCATCGTTGTATGTTAAAGCCAAATTGATTTACCATTCTCAAGCAATTGGAAGTTAATAAATACCCATACTTGATGGTCTTAGTATTTAAATGGTAAAGATAGGCATGGTACATGATTAAAGAGAATGGCCCAAATTTGTGTGATTCCTAAAAGCCTACTAGCTAGATGCAATGAAGGAGTGATCAAGCTTCTTGACGAAGGAGGGGACAAGGAAGACCAACCTAAGTAATTGGAGGCCAATTATCCTCTTGAATGTTGCTTACAAAATCTTGGCTATGGGGCTCTTGACACACTAGACTCAAAGACAGAACAAGATGTAAAACTTTGAGCAAGATTTTGAACCTCAGAGCAAATAATTTTTGTTTCCCCCCCAAAACTAGCTCTGATCTTCTTCATCCCCAACATAGTCGTTCTTTCTTTTTTTAAGTCTCCTCCAAATTAAGCTCTCGTCTTCTTCTTCCGTGTGTCTTTTGCTACACAAAATGGCAACCCGTAGAAAGCCTCGTACCAGCATTTTAGCTATTACTGTATTCAATAGTTATAATACGGATGATGGGACATGGATACCATCTATACAATTACAATCGGGAGCTGGGTACTTTTACAGAGAAGGAAGAGGAAGAGGAGAAATGCTAATAAATATGTGGAGCCATTCAAGACAAGTTAAAGAGTTCAAGGTATGTGAATCTAGCAAGCGTGTGACACAGAGGTACTAATACAACATGTTTTCCAACATGTAGACTTGAGGGTGAAAAAATTTCCTCATGGTCTTCCACAATAAGTGTGAGTAGTATTTCAGTCAAAGCTTCTTTTGTTTTAAAGTGTTTGATTATTATTATTATGCAGTTGTTTATCCATTCAATCCCGTCTCCTTATTGTTTTAAAAATGTCTAATTGTTGTTTTAAAAATGTCTAATCTTTTGGTTTTAGTTTTATGCAGATATTTATCCATCTAATAGGATAGAATGGTAACCAGTGGAGAGTATAAGTGGGATTTTTGACGCTTTCCATGCATATGTAGGAGAACAAATTTACAAAGGAAGAACTCATAGAGATCTTGCAGACCATGGCATATTTTTCTATGATATGTAATACTTTGAACCAAACACGTCTTCTGGATGGGGTCGTTTGACTCCATTACCCCTCCCATTATTTAGAAGCAAAGATTGGCCATTGCCAACTTCACAAACTAGTGAAAGTTATAGGATCAGGTTGTATCACGACATACATAAGTCTCTCAAGGTATCTGTTGCACAAAGATTATAGTACATTTACAATGGATACTAAAAAGGTAAACCGTTTATATTTACATTCACCATTTAGTATACCGTGCACAATATTATGTAAGATACCACTAACAAAACCCTTTTTTTACAGGTGCCAAAGGCGAAAAAAGAAAATGACTTTCTGTAAAGAATCTCTCATACTATTCACTTGATTAGTCGTTGAATGATGACAAATCAAAACATTGTAACTCCAAAAGCAATTTAATATATGAAAGATTTTTTTCTTACAAAACAATGTCAGGTCTCTTACAAAATTAATGTTAATG
Source organism: Cibotium barometz (assembly GCF_041138505.1). NCBI lineage: Eukaryota > Viridiplantae > Streptophyta > Polypodiopsida > Cyatheales > Cibotiaceae > Cibotium > Cibotium barometz. The sequence continues at coordinate 32,704,233 of NC_141057.1, read as the reverse complement.
TTACAAATGTAAATAAAAGTCTAATGATGCCGACATCGGTCAGAAGACTCTGGGGTATGGAAGCAACACCGTGATTGAGAACTAGACTGTGCTAGGACTGAGCTGGCCTTTGATTTTGGTCCTCTTGCAGGCTTTCCATTTCTTCCCATAGTCTTTCTTCTCTTCCCCTCTCCACTTGCATCTCGACCTGTCTTGTGGATTCCACCCATTCATCTACCTCAGCTTGCAGCCTGTCATAATCATTTAGGGCAGCCATATGTGCTTCAAATTGTCTTTGCTACTCCTCGTCTCGCTCTGACGTACTGTCTGTGCAGCTTCCTTTACAATTTCGTCTGCCCTTTTGATCTCTTCTTTTGCACGATCATGGGCAGCCAAAACAATTCTTTGTACAGCTTTGGTCTTGAACTGTTTTATGTGCAAGGGAGCATATTTGTTCATAATTATTTCTTGTACACAAAGAAAAGATTTGTTAGGGACATTACAGCTACATTAGATTATGCAAGTCTACGTTACAAATATCACTTACATCAGGAATATCAAAAATTTTCTTTATTAAGGTAGGCGTTTAGGACTGTCCTCCATCTGTCCTCCATCCACAACTGACATCTCCGGGCTGTAATTGTTAAGATTCTAAAAATGGGATTGATCATGGTGAAGGACATAGATTAAGCAACATAATTAAGGTGGATTAAACCACACTAAAAACTCCATGAGAGAGAGAGAGATTGCACACTCAACAATAGCTCTATTGCATATCTCAAGTGAACCATACAATGATATAGGCTTTCTAGCCTTATCCCACTTTACACATCATCATCCATGTGGCAACTCCTTTTCCACTCTTTTGGTCAACACTCACACACCATTCAATATTACATGTGGCATTCCAATCTTGCCACAATATCTTGCACCTCTAGGGTGCTTCTCCACATACACACAATACCACGATTACATCTTTCAACACCCCCTCTTAATCAAGGTGTTCCACAACTCACCCATCACCCATCACCCATATCAATGTAGCATTGCACAAACGCAATCGCTACCTCTCAACACTCCCCCTCAATGATACATTGGAGTGTCAGTAGATGATGATGATAAGGTGGAAGTCTGTCTACGTGGTCTCGGGCCACAATACAAGGCATCCAAGACGTCTATTCAGACTCAGGAAAACATTCCCAACTTTACAGATTTGGTGTCTATGCTGATTATAGAAGAGAAAAGCTTGGGTGAAGACCAACAGTCTTCACAAAACAAAAACAGTTCAGAGCAACAGGCCTTCTACACAAGTTCAGGTAGAGGACGAGGTAGAGGAGGCCGTGGACGCGGTCAAGGAGGTGGCCGAACAGGTAATCAGAATTATGGCCAGCAAGCAGCAGCAACAACAGTCCCAGAATACACAACAACAACATCAACAACATGTTGAAATTTGAGCATAATGATGAGCTATGGTGGATCAAACACTAGAATCAACATCATTAACAAAGTGATTAGCAAATGATTAAGATGTAATTAGTGAATAATTAACAAATAGATTAATGTAGGCATGGGTACTCAAAAACCAGCAAATTCTCATTAGGGCTATGCCTCAATTTATAGAGTTTACATCAAGCATCAAATCCCATTGATTTCTCCATGATTCACTCCCAAAATATCTCCACCTTTTTCCTGATTCTCTCCACCTCTTCTCTTTTCCCTGAATATCTCCCAGAATATCTCCACACTCCTAAATTCTCTCATGCTACCCTTTATTCTCTCCCAGTAGATTCTTCTCACCTTTCACTTCACAATTACATCTCCTCTTTTACAGCCTCTATCCAAGAGCTTGTTCCCGCACACATCCTATTCACTTGTATATTTCAACACCTCCCCTCAAGTGAATACTCCTAGTACACCTAGACCCTATACCAAGTTTGCCTCCCTTTACTTGGTAGTCCGCGACCAGTGTCTACTCCTCCCCTCAAGTTATCTCAGCACACCTGGACCCTGTATCAAGTTTCTTTCTTACTTGACAGTCCGCGACCAGTGCCTCAAGTCCCTAAACTCCATAGTCCTTGACACTCTCTCTCTCTCAATGTGTCCAAGGCTACTATAAGTGCCCGCGACCTTGACTAAAGTGCTCACACATACATCTACCATGTGGCCTACATCATCGGTGGCTCAGAGGTGGTTTTACTTTGTTGGGGCAGGTTACATTGGGTTGTGGGGTCTCTCTCTCTCTCTCTCTCTCTCAGAGATTTTCACATGGCTCCTCACTCTTTGGAGCCTCACATCTTCTCTTGTCTTCAGTCTTCTTGTCGTGGCAGCTTCTCTCCACGCGTCCGTCTCTTCTTTCAGTCTTCTTGGGGCAGCTTCTCTTCTTGTGGCAGCTTCTCTTCTCGTGTCCATGTCTTCCTTCAACTTTTCTTCTTGGTGTGAATCCTCTTCTTGGGAAGAGATATTCTTCTTCTTTCATGGCTGGGGCCATGAGCTCGTCCGTCAGGTCTTTTTGCTCCATGTGAGCAACATGTTTCAATGTTTTGCTGACAGTTCCTTTGGGCTTTTTATGTTTATCTTGTGTCATTATGCAATGCAAACCCAAATCTATGCGGGAGGTCTTACCTCTTGCCTTAATCTGGACAAGGGCAGTGTCTGTTCCCAATTTTACAGTGATGCAATGTGCCCAATACATAATGCGTATAGCATTCATTCTCATGCACATTCTAAATGAAACTCTGGCTGTGAATAATCTTGAATTTGAGTGAGATTTACAGGCATTAACCAAGGGTTAAATGCAAAATGATGATTTTCACAAATTTATCAACACAATTTACACTAAATCAAGGGTAACCAATTTGTACGGGATGGTTGGAGTATCAAACCAACTCCGATTTGCAATCTGAAGCTATAGGGATTTGTATCAGATACCTAATGGTTAATTTGAACCCTCAATTGTACCAAAATACAGTGATTAGCATTGATTAATCACTGATTAGCAAATTAATGCTCTGGTTTGTGCGCAAAAAACAGAGTATGCGAGGAGTCCAGATCTGGTGCCTTCCACTTCAAATGAGCTCAAACGCTTTCAAAGGCATCAATAGCAATGAGTCTAGTAGAGGATTAAGCCAAGAAACACAAGATTTGACCAAATATTGAAAGCTTAATCTCTGTTTTACCAAAGTCACCTGCAGATTTGATGAAGAGCTTGGATCTCAATGTAGACTTGATGAAACTCAATTCTGTCTTCACCAGCTTGTAGAGCATGCTTGATTACCCCTTGGGCCAAGAGGAATTAGAAGCTTTTGATTTGAGCAAGGAGAAATCTTCAATTCCCTTCAGAAAAAATGCACCGACCAAATCGTTGATTTCTGCTTCCTCCATTGGCGGTTTGCTGCGCCGTCTTGCTGAGCTTGTAGCCAAGGATGTTGGCTAGCTTGTGTTAGAAGCTTATGCCCTAATTTTATGTGTGCAAGGTGCTAGAGATCCTCCACTGGCTGGGGGTGAAGGGGGAAGTGAAAAACTCACTAAAAAATTGATTTTTTACTAATTATCTACTAATCCTAATTAATTAACTAATGGACTCATAAACCTAATTGATTCTAGGCATGTCTCTGATACCATGTTGAAATTTGAGCATAATGATGAACTATGGTGGATCAAACACTAGAATCAACATCATTAACAAAGTGATTAGCAAATGATTAAGACGTAATTAGTGAATAATTAGCAAATAGATTAATGTAGGCATGGATACTCAAAACCAGAAAATTCTCATTAGGGCTATGCCTCAATTTATAGAGTTTACATCAAGCATCAAATCCCATTGATTTCTCCATGATTCACTCCCAGAATATCTCCACCTTTTGCCTGATTCTCTCCACCTCTTCTCTTTTCCTTGAATATCTCCCAGAATATCTCCACACTCCTAAATTCTCTCATGCTACCCTTTATTCTCTCCCAATAGATTCTTCTCACCTTTTCACAGGTTCTTTCACAATTACATCTCCTCTTTTACAGCCTCTATCCAAGAGCTTGTTCCCGCACACACCCTATTCACTTGTATATTTCAACACAACACACAGGTGGAAGAGGCAAATTCAGAGGCAGGGGGAGTCAAAGAGGACGTGGAAATTGGCAAAGGCAATATAATGATGCACGTGAATGCTTTTATTGTGGTAAGCTTGGACATGTGCAGGCAGAATGTTATAACAAGCAGGCTAACATGCAAAATGGAAAAGTGCAGCAGAACAACTATGCATCCTCAAGCAGAAACAATGAGGATAATGAAAGGTTGTTTGTTATGTAGCATGTCGTGAATGCCATGTCTGAAAATGTTGAAGCCGCACAAAAAGATGATGTATGGTATGTGGATTCAGGTGCTTCGAACCACATGACAAGTCATGGGGAGTGGTTCAAGGAGATGAAAAACCTTGAACGATCAGGTTTTGTGGAAACAGGGGATGACACTGCTCATCCAATTGCCCATGTTGGAGATGTGCCATTGTCTATGCAGGATGGCAAAGTGAAGTACCTTGCAGATGTACTTCACGTTTCGAACATACCAAAGAATCTGGTTTTAGTTGGCCAGATGATTGAGCAGGGTTTGCAGGTTCGGTTTAACCCTGATGGTTGTTATGTTGAAGACTTTAAAGACAAGTGCAGGTTGGTTGCAAAAGGCAACAGAGTGGGCAGAATGTTTACGTTGAATGTAGACATGCCTGAAATGAGTGCTGCGATGTTTGCAAATGGTTCAGGAATTGTTGCAGACACAGACATTTGGCATAAAAGAATTGGACATTTTAATGTGCAGAGAATGAAGTCTATGCAGACTAAAGGAATTGTGACAGGGCTCCCAAAATTTAAAGTGGAAGGTATGCAGAGAATATGTGAAGCATGCCAATTTGGAAAGCAAACAAAGCATGTATTTCCACGTAACAGATATGTGAGCAGAAATGCACTAGATATTGTGCATTCAGATGTATGGGGTCCTACGAAGACCATGTCTATGGGAGGTATGTGACATTCATTGATGACCACACAAGGAAAGTGTGGGTATATTTCATGAAGGAGAAGAGTGAGGTGTTCACTCACTTTTAGAATTTCAGAGTTTTGGTTGAAAAGCAAACAGGGAAATATGTAAAGTGCCTAAGGTCAGATGGAGGGGGAGAGTACTTCTCCAATGAGTTCTCTAAATTTTTGAAGAAGAATGGTATTCGGAGACAGTTTACATGCAGATACACTCCGCAGCAAAATGGAGTTGCTGAGCGAAAAAACAGGCACATTGCTGAGATTACGCGAGCATTGATGGAAGAGAAGAATATGCCGCATAGCTATTGGGCTGAGGCTGTTTCTACAGCAGTATACATCATGAACGGGACTCCAACTGCAGCCATACATGATGTAACTCCAGAGGAGAGGTTTACTAGCAGAAAACCTGATTTGTCTCATCTGAAAGTTTTTGGATGCATTACATATGTGCATGTGCCAGATGAGCTGAGAACTAAGCTGGATCCAAAAGCTGAAACATGTGTGCGCGTGTCTACCATCTTAGACACCTAGTCCATTTTGAGCCAACTCGCTCACAACGGAACCACTGAGTCCGATTTGAACATGGAAGTTCGGGTGGGAACCAACCCATGCGCATGCACCACCACGTGCATCGCTCTTGCACACATCACAACAACCATTTTGAGCTTCTCGGTGAGCTCGGGCAGGCAACCCTCATACCATGGATGATTACAAAATTTTTCCCGTTTTGAGCACGCATGCTCGTGGACGATTTATCCATCATCATGTTTGGGTGAGAAATTAAATAATTACAAAGCCTGGCCAAAGCCTGCTAGCGGACCCATGCTTGTGTGAATTCCAGCTTTACAAAGATTTTAGCCATGGCATTGCTATGTGTGAACAATGTCTTAGACAATGTATATGGGGGTGTGAAATGGCTTTAAGGTTAAAACCTTAAAAAAAAAGAGATTGAATCTTTTATTAAAGAACTTTGAAATATGAAATCGTGCAGGCTCCGCTGACGATTTGGATGACTGGCGTTGAATGATCTCCGTGCACCGATGAGCCGAGTCTGCTGCAGTCGAACCCACTTCACACCAGGTCGTCTTCTTCATCCTTCCTCTTGACTACTTCTGCACAGCAGTCGTTGCTCCTCTTTCTTCCATGGCGACCTCCATTCTCTTCTAAAAAAAACTACATGGCGCTTCTCTTTTCGTGCACTTCTATCACACCTGTGTTGCACGGGCCGTGGTGGGTGGCCCTCATCCACCCACTCTGAATCTCTCTCCTCCACATGCTACTCTGGAGCTGTCTCCTCTCTCTGTTGTTGTAACCATGGCTGTGTTTGCCTCGCTACCACAGTGCCATGAGTTGCCTTTTTTCTTACTGAATTTTCACTGTTCGAATCGGACTGCTGCCGCCCCTTGCCTGCGAGACGAGTGTTCTGTTGATTGGTGGTGAGACAACTACCTCTTCTGATGACTGCTTGCTGGATGTCTACATGCTATTCCTAACTGCTTTCTCATCCTTCCATTGCTCTATTGTGTTGCGCTGCCTACTACTGGGCAATGACAAGCAATCTGAGTCTAGCAATGGCGCTTCTACAGTTTGCTGCTGCCGATTTATCTCCCAGATCTGCTTTTGGAGCATGCTACAGAGGTAGCTATATGCTTTTTCTAGCACTGTACGCCATTGTCTATTTAAGAAGGTGTAAATAGACTTGCTTCTCTGCCATTGGTTCTCTCTCTCCAGCGTTGATGTATCATGGCAATCATTCCTCTATAGGTTTGCCTCCTACATGCTGCTGTGGGTTTGCTTTCTCAGCTCTGCTACTTCTATTATAGCAATATCTCCACATTAAGCTTGCTAAGGCTTTTCAAAGCCTTCCATTTGCTGTAATTTTGCTAATCCCTTCACAAGATTCACTCTTGGCCTAATCCACCAAAGCTCCCCATTGAGCTCACAGCTTACATGCTCCTTCTCTTTGCATGCTGAACCTTTAAGGGTGCTTTTCACATGGTCTCTCAAATGAAACCATAGGTGCATAAACATGTGGAAACTGCCAAGGTTTCCATCCCCTTCTTTGCTCTCCTTCATTGAGCAAACATTCACAAGTACATCCTCTTCTTGATGCACACACATGCGAACTCCATTGAGTTCACCATCTCACTTGCCATTATCTTGACAAACATGCACCTCCACACAAGATTCATGGGATACACAAATCCCATACATAGCAACCCTTCATAGAGCATTCTTCCATGCTCAAACACAAAACTTTGAGGCAAAACTTCACAAAACCAACCTTCTTGAGGCATAATCAGTAGCATATCTTCTCTTGGCAGCTTCTCCTTGACGATGATGAAGACTCCATAGCCTTCATAATGCTGAAATCTCCATTTTCAGCTTCCTTGATGATGAGCAAGCTCTCCATGTTGCAAAACTCCATTTGCAACTCTCTTGGGCAGCTTCTTTGATGTTTGATGAAGACTCCATAGTCTTCATAATGCTGAAATCTTAATTTTTGGCTTCATAGGCAGCTTTGAACTCCTCTCTCAAATGCAAATAGAGAACAATAATAGAGTGTGCATAAATTTTTTTTATGAACCATAATAACATGCTTAATCAAATAAACACACAAACAAGCTAATATACATAATAAACACCATGACCAAGAGCCCACCCAAGCTCTGATACCATGTTAAGATTCTAAAAATGGGATGGATCATGGTGAAGGACATAGATTAGCAACATAATTAAGGTGGATTAAACCACACTAAAAACTCCATGAGAGAGAGAGAGAGAGAGATTGCACACTCAACAATAGCTCTATTGCATATCTCAAGTGAACCATACAATGATATAGGCTTTCTAGCCTTATCCCACTTTACACATCATCATCCATGTGGCAACTCCTTTTCCACTCTTTTGGTCAACACTCACACACCATTCAATATTACATGTGGCATTCCAATCTTGCCACAATATTTTGCACCTCTAGGGTGCTTTCCCACATACACACAATACCACGATTACATCTTTCAACAGTAATGGCACCCTTATCCTACGATATGTCATGTTTTGTAAAAGGGCCAGCTCCATTAAGAGATGTTCCAATGCATATACAAATTTTTGAGCACATTTGAGAGGTCGAAAAAACAAGCATCATCCTGTTTAAATAAATCTACATGCTTGTGTTGGAAGAGGGAAATGTCAATAGGGACTTACTCTCTAAAGCGGCCCATGATATTTTTGAACAGATTTTACAAAATAACAAGTGTTTTGCTCAATGTCGTATAAAAGCAAACTCCAGTGTCGGCTGAAAAAAAACAAAGAGGACATAGGTGTTATTAAAGAAAACACATATAGAATACCAAATATTTGATGTCAATTTAAAACTTAATATGAGACTCACTCTTCATGGTAAGCCGTGAAAACAAGTCTTACCAAATCAAGGTTCAGTGGTTCAAACCAGGACATAAGACTAAAAAATGATGAGCTATCATTTTGTAATGCTGCGGAAATGAGAGGTTCCACAATGTATGTACAGTTTTGGATCTCTTTTGGTAGTAGTAATATACAATACCTAAAGGCAACAATGAAAAGAACAAAGAATTAGTCCACTGGTACTTACAGCTCAATCATGCATCATACTATATACATTATGCATTATATATACTATACATATCATAGTAAAATATTGAGAATGTTATCTGTGATTTCCATTGCGTCATTCATTAAAACATGTAAATTGTATCCATCCAGAGGCCTGACAAGTCCTCGGGCCCGAAGTGAAAATGTTGCTCTAACCGGTGCATAGAGAGAAGCCTCCAAAACTCTCAATTTTCGTCGAAAATTCACTGCTTCTTCAATTACATTTAATTTTCTCTCTATCTGGTCTACATCTTCTTCTTCTACAACAATTTCAACTTCAGCGGAGGGCTGTGGCTGTGCTGTAGTAGCCTTCGATTGTGGTTGGTCCTCCAGTTGTGGTTGTGCCTCCGGTTCTAGTTGTGTGTGAGGTTCTGCTTGAGGGGCATCATCACTGGGGTGTTCTAGTCTTAACCTACTGTGAATGGGTGTCCCTATCGTGAGGAGCACGGGAGCTCTCAGATGGCCTTGTACGAGGATGGAGGGGGGGAACTCTAAGGATACGCCGCATTCGGGGATCACTTAAAGAAACAAGACCAAGCATCTGGTCGTATCTGTACCGCAATCAACGAAGGGTATCAAAATCCCTCGGCATTATTGTTAGCCTATGGGCATGAGCTGCGAGAAAGTAAGCATCTTCAAAAAACTCGATGATCCAGTCCCCTCAGTGATTTCTTGAAGACATAATAATGTAGAAGCTTGCCACCGCATGCCAATACTCCATTGCTCACAAATTCCACGCACAATCATCTGGAAAGGCAGCCTGGATATCGCACGTTGCATGTGTCACTCAATGCGACGAAGCTCCTGCAAAACTGCCCTGTGAGCTTGATACCTCCTTGTTCTGCCTTGCATGCCTGCACTGACTCGGTAGGTCTTTCAACCCTCCGAGCAGTTGCCTTGGTACAAGCCATTTAAACAAATAAACAAAGCGTCATAAGAAACACATTTAAAAAAGTCAGTACCAAGCGATATAACACAAATAGGATTCCAGAGCACATTGTATCGCTTGGTACTGACCCCACGAAAAAAATTATGACAATGGGGTCGGAACCAAGCGATATGAAACAAATAAGAGTCCAGAGGGCTTAGAATTGCTTGGTACACTGACCCCATGACTAATGTTATCAAGTGGGGTCGGTACCAAGTGAATAAAGCAGACAGGATTTCGGAGGCCTTTGAATCGCTTGGTACTGACCCCATGGAAAACATTATGACAATGGGATCGGTACCAAGCGATATAAAGCAGACAGGATTCCAGAGGCCTTTGAATTGCTTGGTATTGACACCATGACCATTGTTATCACAGTGGGGTTGGTACCAAGCTGTATAAAACAAACAGGACTCTAGAGGGCTTTGAAACGCTTGGTACTGACCCCACGAAAAACATTATGACAATAGGGTCGATACCAAGCAATATAAAGCAGACAGGATTTCGGAGGCCTTTGAATCACTTGGTACTAACCCCATGACCAACGTTATCACAGTGGGGTCGGTACTAAGCGATATAAAACAAACAGGACTCCAGAGGGCTTCGAATCGCTTGGTGGTGCTGACCCCACGAAACATTATGACAATGGGGTCGGAACCAAGCGATATGAAACAAACAAGAGTCCAGAGGGCTTAGAATTGCTTGGTATTGACCCCATGACTAATGTTATCATCACAGTGGGGTCGGTACTAAGCGATATAAGAGGCAGATAGGATTCCGAAGGCCTTTGAATCACTTGGTACTGACCCATGGAAAATATTATGAATATAAGAGGCAGATAGGATTCCGAAGGACTTTGAATCGCTTGGTACCAATGGGGTCGGTACCAAGCGATATAAAGCAGAGAGGATTCCGGAGGCCTTTGAATCACTTGGTACAGACCCTTGGTACAGACCCCATGACCAACGCTATCACAGTGGGGTCGGCATCAAGCGATATAAAACAAACAGGACTCCAGAGGGCTTCGAAACACTTGGTACTGACCCCACGAAAAACATTACGACAATAGGGTCGGTACCCAAGCGATATAAAGTAGACAGGATTCTGGAGACCTTTGAATCACTTGGTACTGACCCCATGACCAACGTTATCACAGTGGGGTCGGTACCAAGTGATATAAAACAAACAGGACTCCAGAGGGCTTCGAATCGCTTGGTACTGACCCCAAGAAAAACATTATGACAATGGGGTCGGAACCAAGCGATATGAAACAAACAAGAGTCTAGAGGGCTTAGAATCGCTTGGTACTGACCCCATGACCAACGTTATCACAGTGGGGTCGGTACCAAGCGATATAAAGCAGACAGGATTCCGAAGGCCTTTGAATCACTTGGTACTGACCCCATGACCAATGTTATCACAAACAGGACTCTAGACCATGACCAACGTTATCACAGTGGGGTCGGTGCCAAGTCTTCTCAAACCAGCAAATCAAGCAATTTGGGACATACATTTTTAGAACTTTACACTATTTTGTAAATTTCTTTGCAAGCTAAAATCCTTCTAGGTTTAAGTCTAATAGAAAATCCTCAAAGCAAACCGGCTCTGTGAGCTGAGACACCCATTTGCGTTAAGATACGTTGCCATCCCTCTGCATCGCCAATGCCATCGCCCCTTCATCTTGGAAAACTAAAGCTTTCAATTTTTTCTACAGGTATGCCCATCTCTCCCTCCCTCCCTCTCTCCCTCCCTCCCTCCCTCTACCTCTCCCTCTCTCTCTCTCTCTCTCTCTCTCTCTCTCTCTCATGGTACTGGTTGGAGCTAGACAGATCTGCATTGCATTCTTGTATACCCTACACATATAGGTTGCATATTGAGCCTCTAGCAGTAGTGCTCCATCCATCACACCCCCCCACTAGCTCAGTACTTTCATAGTTTATTTCATGTTCATTTTGTCCTTTTTTTTAATGGACATCCAAAAGACATTGACAATTGTACATTGATTTGTCGCATAGGTTGAGTTCGGCCTCTAGTAGACGTTAATACAGCTTTCTTTCTTCTTCTTCTTTCTCTCTCTCAAAAACACTCAAAAGGAACAAGATCAACACACACACACGTGCGCGTGCACACACACACACACACACACACACACACACACACACACACACACACACACACACACACACACACACACACACACACACACACACACACACACACACACGATGAGGTGGGGGGGGCGAGCCGGTTTGAGCCACCCTCCACTAAAGCAAAAACCTTCATATTTTTTTGTAAATATGAAGGCCAAGTAAGTTAATAGGCTTTCACGTTGAAGGTTAGGACAGGCCATCAATTTTCAGGCCTGGAAGACAGACTATTTCAGCTTACAAAATATAACTAAGATATAAAATATGCCGCTTGTATGTTTTTTATTTAATATATAAAGGCTTCATCTAAAAAAAAAACTTATTGACCCCAAGTGGTGATGGGCTCGTGAATTTCGCGTGAGCTCTCTACCGCTTGGTATTGACCACTCTTTTTTTGGTGCTAGTACCAAGCGACAGGGGGCTTGTATGTGTATATCCAAATCTCCTCATCGCCAGGTGTACTGACCCCATGTATAATAAGCGTGCATGTTCTAATTGGCTGAAATGTTTTTTTAAGGCATGTCTTAGAAAGAGTTAGACATTGTCTACGAATCGGATGACGAGGCTAGGGAGTCTTGTGTAGAAAAGCTGTTTATGTTCTTGTACAATGCATGAGCCCAAAAGCGTTTGCATGAGTTGTCTTCAATGTTCAACAAGGAACAAGGAACTTTCTCTTGAGAATGTCATTAATTCTTGTAGGATTGTTCTCGGTGACCGTGAGTAGGAGTATGAAGACACTGTTTCCGCCACCAGTAACGTTATGTCCGATGGTGAACGATATGTTCATCCATCGGATTTGCAACAGACAAAGTCATGAAGAGAAGGCTTAACCGTTGTCTTGAAAAGATTCCCAGCTACAGCAATAGAGTAGAGGAGAAATGCCCAATACACTCAAAGAAGTGTCGCCTGCTCCAATTTAGTACTGGTTTTCTTTGTTTTCTACATCTTCTTATTGAGGACTTAGAGCAGCCCGAGACAATGACTTTGGCAAGCACTCAAGTGCCAATAGAGGATGATGGGGTTGAGGAAGAGGTGGCTATAAACCCAGCAGAGGAGAGGACAGAGGCCGAAAAGGAAACCTTTGAGGCTAATGCATCCCTTATCCCCTTCGATGCAGCACCTATTTCATTGGAAGACAGTCAATCTAATGAGAATGAATAGGGGGAGTTGTCACTACCTTCCTTGCCCAGCTTTACTATGGCAGCCCAAGCTGATTATGTATTATTAACATACATTATGCAACATTTCAATATTCATGAAGACTATTGCTTGTTGGTTGCCTTAGCAAATTTTAGTGAAGCACACATGGGCTGGATAGAGGAAGGAGTTGACAATTATCTACTAGCTCATTCTACAGTCGAGGACTCCGAGTACTTGTCTGGCAAACAACAAGGAGATATTAAAGAAGATGTTTGATGAAGCTAGGACATATGAAACCCAATTGCCTTCCAAGGAGGAGGCTCAGCAATTGCCGACCATCTTGGTTTGGCAGATATGGGCAAATTTTTGGCACCTACTATGCATGAAGACAGTAAGTCCACGATTCCTTTGTGGACAAGATCCATGCTTGAGGGTGATGAAAATCAACAGGTAATAGAGCCGAAGATTTTTCAAACTATAAGAATTTGATTTACGTGGACTTTGTCGATTGTGTCAATTAAACATATAACATTGGTACCAGGTTTTTGTGTATGATGATTTCCTGAAGAGTGCAGGAGGCTCAAGACCATCCGGTGCTTCCACTTCGTTAACAGGTCATGAGTTGTGGCCAGCACTTGTGCGGGCGTGAGAGACCATGTGGCTAGCCACCCTCTGGGAGATGCAGAAGGGGAGAGCGTGACGCAAGGGGCATAGAGAAGCGCATAGGCAGGAACTTGGTCATGGGCATAAGGGGCAAATTGATTTTTTAAAAAAATTGACAATTATTTTCTAATTGTTTGAATAAAAATAATAAAGAGAGAAAAAGGAAAAAAGAAAAATAAAGGAGGGCAAGTTCTCCCTTTTATTTTTTAAAATTTTAAAAAGTAAAAAATGAGCAAAAGGGGGCGTCTTATTTAATAAATAAATAAATATAACAAGAGGAAAAAAGAGAGAATAGGTGTTTTTTTTGTTTTTGTTTTAAATATATATAAGAGAAAAAGAGAATTAGGAAGGATTTTTTTTAATTATTTAAAGAAGGATAAAGAAGTATAAAAAGGGAAAGAGAGGAAGAAGAAAAAAGAAAATAAAAGAAAAAGAAGAGAGAAAAAATGGAAACAAGGGGGATTTTTCTAGGGGAATTAAAAAGCAGGGGGTAAAATGAAAGTAAGGGGGGGAAGAGGAATATTCACTATAGGAGGGGAGGGATTAATTTGAAAGTGAGGGGGGGCAAGGGGGCATGCATGTGAATGTGTGTGAATGTACGCATGTGTAAAGGTGAATGCGGGTGCACGTGCAAAGGTGAATGCAAGTGGGTGCACGTGTGGATGTGAGTGTGCGAGTATGCAATGGTGCATGCACGACGTGCGACTGTGCGTGCACGATGTAGGTGGGTGTGCAAGTGTGTACATAGGCATGTGTGCATGTAGTACGAATGGAAGTGCATGTGCACATGCAAGATGTGCAAAGGTGTGTGCATGTGTAAATGTGCAAAGGTGTGTGCACGTGCAAATGAAAATATGGGTGCACAACACGAGGTGTAAGGGCATGTGCACGAGTGAATGTGGGGGAGAATGTACACATGCTGGGTGATGTGCATGTGCAGGGTATGAATGTAAAAGGGCGTGCACACAATTATGCGTTTGCAAATGTGTAAATGGGTACACTATGTGCATGAGCACATGTGTGCACAAGGTGCAAAGGTGTGTGCATGTGCATGTGCATGACTATTTGCACGGGGATACACGTGCGGGTGTGCGTGTGCACGGGAGGGTGCAAGTCTATATGCGTGTGCGATGTGGTAGGTGGGGTGCATGTGTATGAACAATAGAGTGTACGTGGGTGTGGGTGCACGTGCGGTGTGCACATGTGCAAAGTGCCACGAGTGGCTGTAAATGTGGTTGCATGTGCTAAGGTGAGTGTGCACATGTGCAAAGTGCCATGAGTGGCTGTAAATGTGGTTGCATGTGCTAAGGTGAGTGTGTGAACAATGGTTTGGGAAAGTGTGTGCACGTTCTAATGGGAATGTGTAAATGTGCAAGGAATGTGTACGTGTAGGCAAATGCATATGTGCATGCGTATTTTTAGTTATTTTTTAAATATTTTTTGCTATGTTTTTATGGTTTTTTTTTTGTGATTTTTATCATTCTTGGTGAAGGTTGTAAAAGCTACACACTTGAGCGAGGGGCTACATTACATATGTACACATGGGTTTAGGGTTTGAGGCTTAGTGGTGCATGTGCTCACAGTGGCATGATGGTGGGGATAATCGCTTGCTCATCCATGACAAAGGCTTGGACGCTAGTGCGGTCAGCTTGGCTAGTGCGCTTTCTTGAACTTTGATCTTCCAACTGGCGGGGGTTGATGTTGTGGGGGTGTATTTTTTTGGCAAGCGCTTTTTGATTTTAAGGCAAGCGGTTTCTCTCTCTACTCTTTCTGTCTCTCTCTACTCTTTCTCTCTCTATTGTCTCGCTCATTCTCTCTCCGATTTCATAGCATGCGTTTTTAAAAAGATAGCAGACAACGATGAAACTTTTAATATTTTTCAATATATTCCAAGACTTTTGCACACCTATGAGATGTTGAGCACAAGACACCATGGGACACTATTATTGCTACTTTTTTACAAAGACACCATAGAAAGATAAAATTTCCATTACAAAATTACAAGACTACAACATATTATGACAAACACCTGTGAGATGTTGAACACAAGCAACAATACATGAAAGCATGTGTGTACACAATCTTCTTTACTTCCATGGGCCATTATCATTGCTATTTTTTTACAAAGACACCATAGAGAGATGAAACTTCTATTATATTTCAAAGACACCACTGTGATTGCATATAGGGAGCTCTATCAAACAGTGCAGGTGCAGGTGGGAATAGCAGCCTCACAAGTTCGGGATGTTGTGCCCATGATGAGGGCATCAGAAAAGAAAGCCACGCGGGACATATGTGGTATAACATGTCAAAATCGGGGATCCCTTAGAACATCGGGTGGCCATGACTAGGCACTTGACCTTGTTAGGCTGCTCTTGACCACCATGACTAGGCGACTAGGCACTTGACCTTGTTGGGCTCATGGCTACTGGTGGTGCGGGTAGAGGAGGGTGGTGAGGAACGTATGGAGACGATTTCCCCATGTCCCTCTGCTGCTCCCGTCAAGCATAGTCACTGATATCACCCTTGAAATATTGTTGACCTAAATCCTCGGGAATGTGCAAAATGTTGAAATATATGATGTACAAGTAGTAAAGGATGAGAGAAAGAGGTTATGTAGGTGTGAACACACCCCAAATAAAGTGGGCATGTGGGTGGAAAACGGATCTAGGGTTGGCCCTTGGTGAACCCTATATAAAGGGCAAGAGGCCTCACTTTTTGTAGCACAAGTAACATAATTCTTGAAGGTGAAGGTTAAGCCAAATTCGGAGTGGCTGAAATAGAAGGTAATATAGAAGCTTTCTATACATCTTGTGTTCTTGCTCTCTCTCATATATGTTGCTCTATCTTGCCATCAACTATTGCTTCCATTGTACATACTCCCCATAATTTTGACATGGTATCAGAGCCTTGCAAAGGCTAAGTTTCCCTTCAATCCCCTTTTCCATCTCTCTCACTTCATAAGCCATTCACATCCTCATCAAGAAGGACGGTGGTAGAAGAAGGTGAGAAGCAAAAAGGAGTCAAGAAGGAAGGCAACAAAAGAGCTTCATCAAGAGGAGATTCCATCATCATCAACAAGTTTTTGAAGCTTGGAAGAAGAAGAAGAAGAAGAGTGAAAAAAGCGCAAAGTTCCGTCAGAATTCTCAATCCCCTTTTCCATCTCTCTCACTATCATAAGCCATTCACATCCTCATCAAGAAGGACGGTGGTAGAAGAAGGTGAGAAGCAAAAAGGCATCAAAGTTCCGTCAGAATTCTCAATCCCCTTTTCCATCTCTCTCACTATCATAAGCCATTCACATCCTCATCAAGAAGGACGGTGGTAGAAGAAGGTGAGAAGCAAAAAGGCATCAAGAAGGAAGGCAACAAAAGAGCTTCATCAAGAAGGAGATTCCATCATCATCAACAAGTTTTTGAAGCTTGGAAGAAGAAGAAGAAGAAGAGTGGAAAAAGCGCAAAGTTCCTTCAGAATTCTCTCCATCGAATATTTCTGTTGATGCTTCCCTTTGAAACCTTGGAGCGGCAAAGAGGAGGAGCATATAAGCTGGTTTTTTTCTTCACTTCACAAACAACAAAATGGAAGAAAAAAAAAGAAAGAGTTTTTTTTTTTTTTTGGGGGGGGGGGGGGGGGGGGCAGTTCTGTTGGTCGCTATTTCATTAACGTTTGCGTTTTCCGGCCGACTGGTGTTCCGTTCGTTGACGTCCGTCATAAGCGGCCGCCTTGTATGATGGCTAAGCAGTGATTTGGCAAGCCCTTCGCTACAACGCTTTAGCACATCAACCAGTCCGGGGCTTAGCGAGCAGTAACGCAAACCCACACGTTTTTTCAGAGAACGAAAAAAAAAAACACAATTTTCCAAAGGTTCACAAACCTTTGTTATGTGTTTTTTTCATCAAGTTTTTTAAAAGACAAAAAAAAAACCTCCTTACTAAGGTTTTTAAACCTTTTCCAAGTTCCTTTTTTAAAAACCTTTCTAGAAGGTTTTCGTTAAATCTTTTGCTCTAAGGTTCTCAATCGTTTTTTCCTCTAAGTTCTCAGAGGTTCTATAAAGATTTTTTTCCCTCATTTCTCTCAACCTCGAGGCAAGCAAAGGAAAAAAATATTATTTTTTTTCGTTCTCGCTTGGGAAGTGAAAGGCATGCACAAATTTTGAAACCAAGCAAAATCGACGCATCAAGCATGAAATCGGATCCTAAATTTGTTGATTAATGGAAGTCGTCTACCATATTGTAATGAAGTTAGACCCTGCCCTTGTGTTGATAAACAAGCGGTAAGACCTCTCCTAAATCAATGTTCAAATTGGTGTATGTATTTATGCATCATGATGAAGTGGAAGGTGGAAGCAAGAACCATATTGAGAAGCACATGCATAAGCTATTAAATATGGGTGGCAAACTTGTGTTAGTCTATGTGGCAGCTGGACTAAGAAAGCTAGCATGATTGGAAGGAGACATGTACGTATGAAGCATGTCTACCACGAGAAAGGATTGGAGAAGCACAAAGATGCAACCAATGACGCCAATGTAATGAAGAATAATACATCCAATTCCCACTTGAAGATTGTCTTTTGCAAGAAGATGGTTTCATCAAAGCGAAGGATCAACAAGGGTGGTGCACGAAGCCACTATGGAAGAGATGGTACCAAAGATGTTACTAAGGTTGAGGGGAATAATATAAATTCCTCAAATGTTCCAGATAAGAAACTCTTCTAGTTGAGGAGTGAAGCATGTTTGCTAGAATTGGGAGTGAACCACATTTCTCTATAGCTCATCACTTTTGTAAAAGCCTAATTTATAAAGGCTACGTACCTTGTCATCTATCCTATGGTTGAGAGGGGGTCATTTTGTTCTTGTATGTCCAATGCTCACCTTGCTCTAGGTTTGGCATTGTCCCATGGTGGTATTGAGAGGGGGTGTTAAAATATATAATGTACAAGTGGTAAAGGATGAGAGAAAGAGGTCATGTAGGTGTGAACACATCCCAAATAAAGTGGGCATGTGGGTGGAAAAGGGATCTAGGGTTGGCCCCCAACCATGGCCCCCAACCCTAGCCCTTGGTGAACCCTATATAAAGGGCAGGAGGCCTCACTTTTTGTAACACAAGTAACACAACACTTGAAGGTGAAGGTTAAGCCAAGTTTGGAGTGGCTAAAATAGAAGGTAATATAGAAGCTTTCTATACATCTTGTGTTCTTGATCTCTCTCATATATGTTGCTCTATCTTGCATCAACTATTGCTTCCGTTATGCATACTCTCCATAATTTTGACAAAAAGTGGTCGTATACAAGAATTAAAGCACACCTTGTCACACTCCACGCTGATGTAATGCTGATGTAGTCCTTTGCATGCTCTAGCAAGGATCCCAGTTTCGACAAAGCAATCTAGGAATGCATCGCCTTGATTGGTGATGAACGTCCCGAGTAACCACCTGCCACCATAGTAAAATCTTTCATTAACATATATGAATGAACGAATAATAATAAATAAGACAATGAAAATTCTCATCGATTACACTAATTGAATTGAATTGTAATGAAGTGGGTGCTCTACTTACCTCACGAAAGCTTTGCTATGCTCAACACCATATCAGATGGGATTCGTGTCCACACCCAACTTCTATGGCTGGGTTCCCTCTTGCAGTTTAGGCTCTAGGAAGATATCATCATCCACCTTGCATAATCCTCCAAAATATCTAGCTGGAATTCTAATTTCCAATCATTCCTTCATCGGTGTACCTATGGCATCATTGGCAACCAGAACGCTCACCACCTGTTCACTCAAGGGCCTTTTCAATAGTTCCTAGCTTATAGTACCTGACAATATAATCATATAAGAAAATCCACATGGACTCTCCATTGAAGATCAGCAAGATCAACCACCAGATCCATATAAAAGAGCCATGGACTCATCTGTTGAGGACCAGCAAGGCCAATCAACTAGATCCATGCCCGAGTTCAGAAAACAAATCTAACTCCTTGTTCCAGTTTTCTTCCTTGACGCACGCTGGGTATCTTCGGCGACCCAGAGCCCGAGCACCGTATGGTCAGCACCCTCTAGGTTCCTTCGCAAGTCACCTAGCGCTTCACTCATAGGCCGCTTCCTTGGTCCCTCATCCACCGTACCAGAAGCTCACCATTTAAATTGAATCGAGGCTGGTCAAGACCTCGGCCGACCTTGCTACGTGAGATGTCCTCCGTTGACTCTCCATCAGCTGTTGTAACTTTATCACTTAGGTCTCCACGACCTCATTCACAAGATGGTCAAAATGCTTCCCCAGCATTCTTGACATAAAATAGTCATTTAAAAACAGGTCATAAATATAGTTTCTAACGAATTCCTATCTTTCCACATTGTTCCACATCATTTCTCGTTATTCCACATTCTTCTAAATTAATTCACTTTGCTTATTCCACATCCAGTCATATTTATTCCCCCATCACCCTTCATCCATTCTCATCCAATCATATCATATTACATCTCATCACATCTATCCACATCACATCACATCTCATCACATCCATTCAGATCCTCATCACATCACGTCACATCCATCCTCATCACATCTCATCCATTTACATCTACCTACCATATCCACATCCATTCACATCCATTCACATCACATCTCATCCATTCACATCTACCCCGATCCACATCACATCACATCATATCCATTCACATCACATCTCATCCATTCATATCTACCTAGATCCACATCACATCACATCTATCCATTCACATTATATCACATCCATTCAGATATCATCATATCACATTCACATCCATTCACATCTCATCACATTCATTCACATCTCATCACATCCACTCATATCTCATCACATCCACTCACACCCATTAACATCCATCACATCCACTCATATCTCATCACATCCACTCACATCTCGTCACACCCATTCACATCCATCACACCCATTCACATCTCATCACATCTCATCACATCCACTCACATCTCATCACACCCATTCACATCCATCACATTCATTGCATCCACATCACATCACATACATTCCATCCACATCTACCCTTATCAGATCACATTCATTCCATCCATATAACATAACATTCATTCCATCCACATTACATCACGTCCACATCTATCCACATCACATCTCATTAATTCCATCCACATTACATCACGTCCACATCTATCTACATCACATCTAATTTATTCCATCCCACATCCACATCTATCCATATCACATCTCATTCATTCCATCCACATTACATCACATCCACATCTATCCACATCACATATCATTCATTCCATCCACATCTATCCATATCTCATCACATCCATTCACATCTCATCACATTTATCCACATCCATCCATTCATTCACATGCACATCTATCCACATCCATCCATTTGTTCATATGCACATCTATCCACATCCATCCATCTATTCATATACACATCTATCCACATCCATCCATTTATTCACATGTACATCTATCACATCACACCCATTCACATATCATCACATCTCATTCATATCTCATCACATCTACATCCACATCCACATCCATTTACATCACATCACATCACATCTCATCACATCCACTCACATCTTATCACATCGCATTCACATCGTATCACATCACATTTACATCTTATTACATCACGTTTACATATCCTCTTATCACATTCACATCTTATTACATCACGTTTACATATCCTCTTATCACATTCACATCTCATCTAATTACATCGCATCCATTTACATCCCGTCACATTCATTCGGCTCTACATCACATCTTATCACATCCTCTTTTAGTATTGTTTTCTACTTTCGATACCGATGGGACTTTTCTAAGTCTCTGCCAATTGCTTGGCCTAGTTAAGGGTACTTTTTCTCGATGGATATTTTCATATTCTTTCTCAAATTTCTCAAGTGAAATATATTCAATATTCTTCTTTTGAGTAAAAGATTCATGAGATTTACAAAAATCAATTCTATCCATATTTCCCAATAAAATTAATAATGCTCAAAATTCTACTTTTGATAAATACTCATAATTTGAATTATGCCAAAAATTACTCTTTTACCATTTAATTACTTGGATATCAAATATCATGGGAGTTCCTCTTTTTGTAAAAAAATAAATTTACCAAAAATTCCTCTTTTACCATTTACTTACTTGGATCTCAAATATCATGGGAATTCCTCTTTTTGCATAAAAATAAATTTACCAAAAATTCTTCTTTTACCATTTAATTACTTGGATCTCAAATATCATGGGAATTCCTCTTTTTGAATAAAAATAAATTTACCAAAAATTCATCTTTTACCATTTAATTACTTGGATCTCAAATATCATGGGAATTTCTCTTTTTGCATAATAATAAATTTACTAAAATTTACTCTTTTCTCATAAAATTTACTCTTTTCTCATAATCAATTAATTATGCATAATTAGAAAAAAATTATTTCTTAATAATATGATAAAAATCATTCTTTTTGCATAGGATGTCCAATCCTAGAATATAGTAGGAAGTCCTCTTTTAGCATTATGCATAAAAAAAAGATATGTATTATTTTTAAAAATTTTTACCATAGCTTTGCTGCTATTATTGATAATTCTCAAATTTTTCTAAAGAATAAAAACTTGTAATGGAAATATGATAGTAGTTCCTCTTTTATGCTTAAAGTCAAATTATGAATTTAAATCATAATTTTAACCATAATTATAAACTTAATTATGATTATCCCACCAAATTAAGCTAATTCCATTATTTCTCTTTTCCCAAATTGATAGGATAATCTATTTCTCATTTAGAATCAATCAAAGTAGTTTTTAACTACTTATAAATAATCTAAAAGAAATAACCATTAGTTTGGTAACACAAAATCATAAAAATATAATTTTCTTAATCTCTAGCTTATCGAGCCTAGAGTTTAGCTTTGAATTAAGAGACTATCATAGAGAAGCATCCTTTTTCAAAGGATTTAGCCATAAAGATGGCTATTCTTGTAGAGAGAGAGAGAGATTTACTTTAAGAAAGCATTACAAATAAGCATAAAGACTAACTTTCTCTTAATTAAGCATTAAGACTTTTAAGAGAAAGCTTGATTTGAATTAAAACAACTATTTAGAAAGCTTCTCAAGCTTGAGAGGGGTTGAGAAGAAGAAAGTCATTGAGATAAATTGGAAAAAACCATAAAAATTGATTTTATCTCCAAGTTTGGCTTGATTCTCTATTAGCAGTGAAGCCCCCGACCAATCAATTGGTCCACCAAGAGGAGAAGAGAAACTCCAAGAGTTTTTGTATAGAGAGAGCTCTCCAAGCTCCCAAGAGAGAGGAAATTTTAAGGGATAATAGAAAATATGATTATAGCTCCAATATTTTTTTTTACAAAAGACTAAGGGTCTATTTACAGGTGAGGGAGGCTACTAACCATGTCCAACTGGGTTCTAGAATTTTCTAGGTTCAATTTGACTCAATTTGGACAAGATTTAGACCAGTTTGGCTCCCTTTTTGATTTGGTTTGATCGAGGAGAGAGAAAAATATCACAACTTTTTTGAATTAAAAACCCTTCCACACATGTGAATTCCTCAAGAATCCCCCTCTCCTTACCAAGGTGTCAAAAATGCATCATTTTTCCAAGATATCTCATTGTTTTAGTAATATCTCACAATTTTTAACTAATAAACCTTATACTCAGTCAACTCTTCATCTTATGTGAGCATTTACTCATTTTTGGGTATTTTCTTTTATTCTTTGGATTTATCTCATCCCAACACTTGGATTAATCTAATTGGCCCATTGGAACCTTAATTGGACCATAATCCAATTTTTTTTTTAAAATGTAGACCCTTATACCTTTTTCAATGAATTCCTAATGCACATTGGAAAGTTAATTTTGAACTTTTGTTTCAGGGGAATCCAATTTAGTCACTAGGAGGATTTTTATATCCAAAGATATCTAAATTTTAGATTATCCCTCTCTAGAAATTTTCTCTCTCTAGGCTAAAACAGGGTAAAACAAGATCTTTCTTCTATTTCAGAGAGGGGAGAAATTTCAAGAACAGAAGGGGAGGTTCTTACACCTTTTCATCGCAAAAGTTGGAGGGAGGAATCTTACATCCTACCCCACTTAAAAAATGCGAGATGTCCTTATCTCGCAGCTGGAGGATAAACTCTTTCACCTTAAGATGCAACTGATTCTGGGGTTGCTTATAGTCTGGTCAACCCACACAAAATCCTGGGATAAAGATACCTTCTACAAGAAGAACATACATAACTCATTATCAGAGAACAATTTATTCAAAACATATCATTCATACCCTTAATGGTCCATCAGACCAAAAATTTCATCTTAACATTCCTCCACGAGAATTTCAGTTATGCAGGTTCTCAATTTGTCATCCCTTAATTAGATCCACTGGGTCAAAGGTTAATAGCAGCAATCTGTTGGCAAAATCCACTAATCTCATAGTGATTTGCTCAAGTCATAATTGTCATTCCAGTTACTAACATCATCACTGGGATGATTCGTCCCATTCATCCTCATTGTGGCTTTGTTCAACTTATCTTCTTTCAACCAGAATTCAAGAATCATAATCTTTCAATCAGAATCTAAATCAACTCATCAATTCTCAACCAGAATTCTAAAATCATATCAACCAGCATTCGAATTCATCATCTGGATAGCATTTTTGCTTATAACTTCAAGGTCTTAGATTTACTCGTATATATTGTCAGTAAAGAGCTGCAGATACCCACGGTATATACGGGTAGTCACGGTCCTTGGAGCTATAAGGTAAATACCATCATATTTAGGCCTCAAGCAAGTCAGGGATTCCATACAATTGCGGTACTTCCATCTGAAGACCCAATTTCCAATTTATGAATCTTCATTCTGAATATCAATTTGTATGAATTTCATCACACAATTACAATCTTTTACTGGTACTTCATAAAATTTTGACATTTTTGGCTTCTCGGTTATTCCACTTTAACCAATTTGCTCTGATACCAGCTGAAAGATCCCTGTCCCCTCCACATAACGAATTTCGGGGTGCTAGCAGCGAAAGTAGCACTTCTTGTGCAGGGCAGAACCTCTCACTCGGGGCCTCGCCCACGGATATCCGGACAAGAGACTAATCTCTCGGTTCTTCCAAAACCGAACCCAAAAAAACTTCCCTCGCCTTGCAGACATAAGTGATTCCTCAAGGATATTTTTACTCTAACGTAGTCAAGAACCTTAACTAACCAAATTGATCCGACCAAACCCGTAAGTCACATGGTTAGATCAAGGAAAAGACTTGCACACTTGGATCATAGAGTCCAATGCTTTTTTCCTCAGCAAGAGGCACAGCCGTTGATTCTTTTACATAGAACAAGGGTTATTTGGGATTTACTTCAACTATCGTAACTTAACAGAATTGAGTCTCATTTTAGGGATCCATCAGTCCAGCCTAACCCCATCCAATCCCATGGGTTAGCCAACCGGCCAACCACTGTAGTGATAGGATCCATTTAGAAATTTGGTTATGTTTTGTCCCGGGTACCAGGGAAAAGAGTTCCCAGGGACCCTAGCCGACGCTTCAAGCAAACTTCAAAGATAGTCACACCACTTACACACCCAATATAAATTGCATGTTTCATAGATTCAGCTGTCTTTAAAACAGATTCAGCTATCTTTAAAACAGATTCAGCTATCTTTAAAACAGATTCAGCTGTCTTTCACAGATTCAGCTGTCTTTAAAACAATCTTTTAATGAAACCATAGTATCACTAATCATAATCCAACAAAATATCCAGCTTGAATTCTAATTTCCAATCATTCCTTCATCGGTGTACCTATGGCATCATTGGCAACCAGAACGCTCACCACCTGTTCACTCAAGGGCCTTTTCAATAGTTCCTAGCTCATAGTACCCGGCAATATAATCATATAAGAACATCCAGATGGACTCTTCGTTGAAGATCAGTAAGATCAACCAACAGATCCATATAAGAGAGCCATGGACTCATCCGTCTTGAGGACCAGTAAGGCCAATCAACCAGATCCATGCCCGAGTTCAGAAATCAACTCTAACTCCTTGTTCCAGTTTTCTTCCTCGACGCACGCATGGGTATCTTCGACGACCCAAAGTAGCCTGAGCACCGCATGGTCAGCACCCTCTAGGTTCCTTCTCATAGGTCACCTAGTGCTTCACTCATAGGCCGCTTCCTTGGTCCCTCATCCACTGTACAAGCTCACCATTTAAATCAAACCGAGGCTCTGGTCATCAAGACCTCGGCGGCCAACCTTGCTTCTACGCGAGACATCCTTCGTTGACTCTCCGTCAGCTGTTGCAACTTTATCACTTAGGTCTCCACGACCTCATTCACAAGATGGTCAAAATGCTTTCCCAACATTCTTGACATAAAACAATCATTTAAAAACAGGTCATAAATACAGTTTCTAACGAACTCTCATCTTTTCACATTGTTCTACATCATTTCTCGTTATTCCACATTCTTCTAAATCAAATCACTTTGCTTATTCCACATCTAGTCATGTCTATTCCCATTTCATCCATTCTCATCCAATCATATCATATTACATCTCATCACATCTATCCACATCACATCACATTCATCCACATCACATCACATTCATCCACATCACATCTTATCACATCTAATTACATCTATTTAGATCCTCATCACATCACGTCACATCCATCCTCATCACATCTCATCCATTCACATCTACCCATATCCACATCACATTCATCCACATCACATCTCATCACATCTAATTACATCTATTCAGATCCTCATCACATCACGTCACATCCATCCTCATCACATCTCATCCATTCACATCTACCCATATCCACATCACATCACATCACATCACATCCATTCACATCACATCTCATTTTCAACTTCAAATGCAAATTAATCTTTCATCATTTAGACTTGTTTACTTAATCAAGAATGTTAGAATTGTTTACTAGTCATTCACATTTATATTTGCACTTAAACTTTTGATGTATTGAAAAATCGATTTTATCCACTCTTTATTTATAATTTCACATCCTCTCAAACAACCTTTCAATTCAAGGTTAGTATTTCCTATCCTTATATCCATAACTAATTTAACTTTTATTCTTATGATGTTAAGTTTCTCATGAGATTCTATTTAATAACTTTATATACCCTATCCGTAGAAGTAATAATGATTCACATCTCTTTCGAGTGTCAATTTTATTTTTGACAGATTATTTCAATTACACCACAATGATGGAGGTATGTATATATTCACTTCCTTTTACACCACAATGATGGAGGTATGTATATATTCACTTCCTTTTACACCACAATGATGGAGATATGTATATGTATATATTCACTTCCTTTTATACAAATTTTTCATAAGTATTTCTATAATATTTTTCCAACCTAAGAACCTAATTAATAAATCATAAATTCAACATTAAGATTAGTTCAAGTTTAGTAACTTAAATAAAATTTCTACATAGAGAAAATTTGTGTTGGAATTTAAGTTTTAGAGGGAACTAGCCACTCCGCCTCAAACTTCTATTATGAAGGAAGTGATGTATGGAATTAATCTGGTGGTATGGGACATCAGATTGGTTTTATATACTTACTCCAGACACATTTATGTCTTCTATCCTTTACCACCCTCTTGTGTGTGTATGTGCAACGCGCCTATGTGGTATGGGACACTTAGACTTGTCTTATATACATTCATTTGATTGGTTCATTGCATATGCATTATGTGTAGATCGTCTTCCACACTAATCATGAAGCCATCCTCTTATGCATTTATGTAACTGTATATCGGGGATGCCCATATATGGCATGCTTGTGGGCCTCCATTGTTTGTTTCAGTTGGTTTGTATGGAGGGGTGATTCTCGGGTTACTTACGCTTGGCAAACATGTGAGTGGCTATTATTTGAATACTTATGGGTTGTCTATATCTCAACACAACGTTGGGATTAATTGATGTGTTCAATTAATTATTTAACTAACATGGATAGTTTTTATGAGTATAGCCAACAAGAAGTGCAAGGGTACCGATTGAGGTGTCGCACTGCATGAGATGTGCGAGGGTACTGATTGAGGTGTTGCACTGCATGAGATGTGCGAGGGTACCGATTGAGGTGTGACGATCATCAATTTGATAATCAATGTGACGATCATCAGTGTGACGATAATCAATTTAGGTGTGGCATGAGTTTTTCTTGTTGGTATTCCATGTCCATATAAGAACCTCTCAGCCATGCCTTTGTGCCTCTGAGCCATGTTCGGACCTCTGAGTTTACCTTGCAGGCACGAGCATAATCTTGTTTTCTCAACATTTTTCTTACATAACTGAGGGACAGTTGCTTCCTCAAACAGGAGGACTATTACAGGTATATATTTTATCATATTTTTGATGAATTAATAATCATATAAAAATATACTTAATTTAATTTGTGTAGGATTCAGCTTAATAGAATGTGTAAATGTGCACAAGATTATTATATGTGCAAATGTGCACAAAGTTATTTTATGTAACAAGGTCCATTAGCAATTATATTTGGGCAAAGGTTTTTATGTACAAACCTTAAGAGATTTCATATGGTTAATAATATGTAAAGTAATACCCAAAAGGAAAAAAAGCAAGCCCAATTTGTATAGACATCTATTATTATCTCCTTGGCCTATTTTTATGAATAAAATTCTCTAAATACTCAAGTCGTGAAAGTGGAGCTACACACTTGAGGGGGAAGATTGTACCCAATCTTGTCTTCTGTGTGGTACTCTCTATCCTTTACTCTTTTGCTCTTGATGGTGATGTTATTCTATTTCTCTTGCCTTGTGTTATGCTATGTTATTTAGTTTTCAATTTAATGCAAGTTTTTGTTTCAAATTTTGATGTAATTTGTGAGTTTTTAAATTATTTCTTCAAGAAGTACAAAAGGGTCCCGTGTGACAGGGCCAGTCACACAACAGCCCCCCCACCGTTTCCTGTTGAGTTCCCTCAACCGAGCAGAGTGAATTATAACTCTACTCCATGAGATTTCGTGCGATCTGCATGAAGGTAGTCTGGAGCAGCTGTGAACATCTTAAAAGATCTCAAAGCACCAGTCCTTGGAGGGGAGGAAAAAGAACGCAACAAGGATGTAGTTAATATATTTTTGCAAAAATGGTATGACCTACATAACCTTAGGCATACACTTGAGGAATACAGAGCAATTGAGACCAGCCTGACGTTGTCGGGCTAGGCATACAAATGGTGAATGAGTCTAGCCGATAGTGCTAGATAACCTCACACTTGGGTCGAGTTTGAGAGTGCATTCTGTAAGGAATTTTTACCTGTGAATGAACTTTAGAGGTCATGGCATGAGTGGGATAGATGCTCCATGAGGGCCATAACACTCACACAGTATATTTCAAACTATTGCGAGATAGTTCTGAAATTGAAGGGAATCGATGCATTCTATTTTTTTCATAGATTTATGCGTGGTTTAGAACCTGAGTAGAACGAAAGCTACATGAAACCCAAAGAACCTAAAGACCTTGACTAAGCAATCAAGTACGCTTAGATATACGATGATATATCTGGTAGATCATAGTTAGTTTTTAGAAAACAGTCTAGGGAGGGTGGCACATCAAAATTTAAAAGATTTTTTTTTCAAAGTGACAAGGGACATGGGGACAAGGGGGTCATGCAAAAGGGGGACACTAGACCAAGAGACATAAAAAATCTGACAAAGAAAGAAACCCCACACACATGCAAAAGAAAGAGCAATATGAAAAAGCAAAAAAGGATAATGTATACTTTAACTGCTTTGAACCTAGACACAGTAAGGCAGCTTGTCCTAAGCTAGGTGCTGGACATAATTCCAATGAGGCTAAGAAGGATGCTAAGCCTTCTAGGCAAGTACATATGGTGTAGGTGCTGCCTCTCTAGACTACAGAGTTTAGGGAGGTGATAGTTTGTCACACTGATAGCACCCACACCTGTAGTGTTACACAGGTGTGTAGTGTTACACAAAGGCAATGTGGCGGTCATTGTTGGGGCCACATAATTTGATCCGAATGCATGGTTTGATCAATGACCGTAGAGTTATCATTATGAACTAAGAAAATACCACACAATTTTCTTAACTATGCATTGGTTAAGAAATTGAAATTACCTAAAATCCATAGAAATCATCATAAGTACATGGTCTCATTGGCAAATGGCTTTGATAAGATCGTTTAGGACACGATGGTTTTAGGAGTGCCTATCTCATTCTAGGGTTATGAGACCAAACTTGAAATTCAAGTGATGCACTTGACTAGAGCTAACGTGATACTAGGGAGGGAGTGGTTATTCCACTTGGGCCCTAGCTTGCATCGTAGTTACCAACACAATAACATTGAGTTTATGCATGAGGGTAGAATCATTGCATTGCACAATGATCATGATGTGCCGACATCATCGTTGATTTCGTCCATGGATTTGTACCATGACATCAAGCTTGACGAGGTTGATCAGGTATATTCTTGTACTCTGTTTTGATAATGTTATTGTTTTCGTAGGTTGAAATAGAACACGTTAATAACTTTGGCAAACCCAATTTTTGTAAACCCTGTTTTATCTACTTTTGATCAAAATATAAACAGTGCAAAGTTGAAAATGAAAATTTTAAAAATCAAAAGTATGCAATTACTTTAAGCTTGTTGTTGATACAAGAATATATGGATGTTTTTCATGAAGACCTACCAGATGGTGTTCCATCATCGAGGGCTATTGATCATACCATGGAGGTATTGCTTGGTTCAAAAACAATTAAGCCTACTTATAGGCTTAGCCACTCTAAAGCATAGGATGTGGAGCGGCACTTAATTGACTATTTGAAGAGGTGGAGCGACAGTTGATTGACTATTTGAAGAAGGGTTTTATTTAACCTAGTTCTTTGCCTTGGGCATCACCTATTCTTTTGGTAAAGAAGAAAGATGGATCTATGCAGATGTGCATAGACTATCATGCTCTTAATTAGATAACGATGAAGAATAAATATCCAATGCCTAGAATTGATGAGTTATTTGATCAACTCACTAGAGCCCGATATTTTACTAAGACAGATCTTAGGTCGGTTACCATCAGGTTTGTATACGAGAGAAAGATGTTTCCAAGATTGTGTTTAGGACTCACTTTGGGCATTACGAGTTCTTGGTTATGCCATTTGGCCTGATGGATGCACCAATGAACTTTATGACATTGATGGATAGTGTTTACATCCATACTTGGGAAAATTCGTAGTAGTTTTCCTAGATGACATAATTGTTTATAGTTAGTATCAGAAAGAACACTTACAACATTTGCGTCTAGTGTTTGAATTATAAAAAATTTACTATTTGCAAAGAAAAGTAAATGTGTGAATTTTTTGCTAAGGAGATTCACTATCTGGGCCATATTGTGTCCGCGGAGGGAATTCGGATGGACCCAGACAAGGTGGAATCCATTCTCAAATGGCCGTAGCCAAAAAACCTAGAAGAATTACAAATTTTTCTTGGTTTGTCGAGATTTTTCTTGGTTTGTCGAGATTTTACCAAAAAACCTTGAAGAATTACAAATTTTTCTTGGTTTGTCAAGATTTTACCAAAAATCCAACAGTGGTATCAACAGAGCTTGGCTTTTCCATAGCTTGGTTTTGGTATTAGCAGAGCTTGGCTTTTCCATAGCTTGGTTTTTAATTTTCTCCATATTGTGTACAAGCTTCCATGATTGTGTTGAAGTTTTCAATAGCTTATTTCAATTAGGTTTCAGGTTTTACAATCGGCCGATTCAGCTCTTGAATCATTTTTTTCTTGAATCGACCGATTCCACTCTTTGATCGACCAATTCCACTTGGATTCCACTTTTTGGAGTCGCTTTGATTCCTGGTTCTCTGCGATCCAACTCTATCAATCTTTATTTTTTACAATTCCACTTTTTCAGTAGATTCCACTTTTTCAGTAGATTCCACTTTTTCTGGGTGATTCCACTTTCTTTGGCTAATCCTACCTCGAATGGTTTTAGTTTTGGGATCGTTTGTTTTCAAATTTTTGGATTAGCCAATTCCACCTTATCTGGTCACCTGATTTAACTTTTTGGATTGTCTGATTCTACTGTCTTGGATTGTTCAAGGATCGCTTGATTCTATTGCTAATTTTCAGCAGTTTTGTAGATTGTTCATTATAACATCGATTCAAGCTATATTGTAGCATTTTTCTTCTCAAATTCTCCACAGTCAGGTATGGCCAACAACTTTGCAAATTCTTTTTTTGGTATTATTTCCAAAGAGGATAAATTGGATGGGTCAAATTACTCCTAATGGACTTTTGTGGTTTAGAAATGTCCTTATTGGGCTTATGGGGTCATATCAGTGTGGGTGATGACCTCTTCCCTACCGCAATGCTCCTACCACGCCTTAAAGGGGTTAGGGTGGCTAACAGATCCAACAATAGGTTCCTCAAATTACTATTGCAAAAATTAAATATGGGATTCATATGATGCTTATGCTTTGGTATTGATTGCCTTGTGAGTTAAAAGGTCTATTATTTCGCACATTTGCTTTTATAAAACATCCATGCTTGCTTGAAACACTCTAGAAATTATGTATCAAGCTAACAATGATACAAGAATTATATTTCTCAAAAACCAACTTGATAATAAAAATATGCAAGAAAAGGGTTCCATAAATGAACATTTAACAAAATTGCACGACTTGAGAGAACGACTTCTCAATATTGATGAAGTCATTCCTAAAAAGGATATGATTAACATCACCCTTAACTCATTGCTTGAATTAGGTTTTAATACTTTCCTCTGGCTTTCTTTGAGAGGCTATGCATCCCCTCTTACCTATCAAGAGCTTGTTAGCTTACTGTTTTGCAAGAGGAACAATCCAAAAATAAGTTCTAGTGTAGTGATCAAGCTCACAGCCAAGGATAAGGATAAGAAATTTAAGCGAAAGACTAATTCCAACAAAACTTCTAAGGCTAAGGGTGATTTTGAACAACCAAAGAAGGTTACTTGTCCGTATTGCAAAAAGCCTAGCCATGTAATTAAAAATTTCTTCAAACTTCAAAGAAAAAAAAGGAATCCAATAAAGGTTCCAGCAGTTCTTCTTTTGAGAAAATCAAAGTTCCAAGAAAGAGGACTTTGCTAAGACTTATCACTAATGGCTATTTGTAGTTATAATCTTGAAGAGGATACATGTCTCTGTGTGGAGCAAAGGTGCCTTAAAGATCTGTCGGGTAGATAATATATTTTAGTTCACACCTTTGGCCTTCAAGGGAATATGATACTTATTCTTAATAGGAAGCTAGTTTAACCTCAATAATCAATATAGAATCTGAGAGTCACATCCTTCTTCTTCTTCTAAAAAAGAACTCGCAAGTGGTTTGTACAAATTAGATATATATGACAAGTGTGATGTTGCTTGTCTGGTAGTAGACACTTCTAATGCAATGAAAGATGCCCAGTTGTGGTATGCTAGGTTTGGCTATTGATGCTTTTGCAATAACATGGGATGTTAGAGGATCTTCCTCACCTTGATCCACCCACCAAGACATGTTTGTGAAGGATGCATCCTTGGCAAAGATATGTTTGTGATGGATTCATTCTTGGCAAACTTGCTCCGCTGACCTTTCCTAAAGAATGCAACAAATCGAGCTGATCACAAATTGCAGCTCATACACAATGATATGTGTGGTCCAATGCGGACTACTTCTTTGGGAGAAAACTTATACTTTGTTACATTCATTCATGATTACAGCAAGTACGCTTGGTCTTACCTAAAAGATTACTCCTTCATGTGTAAAAATAAAAATTTAATTAAATATTTTTGGCTCAAAAATTATAAAATTATGTGTCAATATTTCTTGGCTCAAAAATTATAAAAATAAAAAAATTAATTTAGTATATTTTCAATAATTTCCAAAAAAGAGAATAAAAATATAAAATTTAAAGAATAATATTATATAGCTTATAAATATAAAATAATTTAAAATCATTGATTTTAAAATTAGATAAATAATAATTTTTTTAAAAGTCCATGTTATTTTATTTTAAAAATTTAGTATTTTTTTAAAAATATTTTATGTATAGAAAAAATCTTTGAATAAAATAAAAAAAACATTATGGAAGAAAATATAGTTATATTATAAAATAAATAATAATAATAAAAAAATATTTAGTGATGATAAATATTTAGATTTATAAATATTTGTTATTGATAACATTGATTTTTAAAGTAGATAATTTATCTTTATGTTTATCTTAATTATCCAATCAATCATGTACTATATAGATAGGACATCCAATGAGATTTGAAGTGGATAAGCTACTTTTCGTATATAAACACACATCTCTAGTACTATCGCATCATTGAGCCTTCATAATTTTTTATCCCTTAGCTTCCTTGAGAATGGGTTCTCAAAGTTGTAAGAGTGAGAAACATGATAGGACTAGAATTCCCCCCATCCACTAAGCTTAAGAGGAGGAGAGGAATCCACCCTCTTCTCCACCACTATCCCTTAGTTTAGATAATCTACATGAACTAGCCCTTCCTTCTTCTCAAGAGCCCCCTTCTCTTCCACAAGTACGCACCCCCTCCTTTGGGTGCCTATAGTGTGGGTAGGAAAGAACTATCAAAGTCGGGGATACATTGTCGTGCCCATGCAATCTTCCAATCCTATCCTCACGCCTTCATCATCACAGGCATGCATGCTTGATGCTTTGATCGATCAGCGTAACATGGTCGAGCTTTTTGACATTGGAGGTCAAAGAGAGAGGAGAGATGGCATGGCGGTGCTACTACAAAGTGTTCATTGTTCCTATAATGTAGTTAACAAGAAGAGGAACTCTGCGGACACTTTGGCTAGTCGACGGGCTATTGTGGGTAGCCATAAGTAGCTCCCAAATGAAGGGTAAGGTGAGTGCCACATCTCGCATCCTTTCCATAGCACCACACACACTTAGAGTTGGCTCTAGTAGACGTTAAAGTTTAGATGCCAATGATGTTGGTGCTTTATGGGTGAGTAGTGGTCGTGTAGTTAGTCATGATCCCCTACTAAATGAAACCACTAGAGCCTTGATAGAAAGGTTTTGGGAGGAAAATTGTCATGCCTCACCAGTTTTCAAGAAAGTTTTGCGCAAGAGAGTCACAAGAGGAGTGTTCATTGAGCACGTTGCTTGCTTTCTTGAAATGACCCAAACAGAGTTATATTCTCAGTTTGTGGCATAATTTCTAGACTTTAAAATTGGGCAAAGGTGATTTGAGTGGTGTAAGCCTTGGTTTGTGAGGTACTCACGACAATGCAACACATGTTGTCACTATCATGTTGAGTTCTAACTTTTTTATGATGTGTTCTGTTCTCTTAGTAGGCATAGAGAGTTGCCTTGTAGTCCTCGTGATTTCATCCACTCTCTTTGGTGTGCACGCATGGAGGATGTCCATTACCATATGATGACTTGTGTGGAGAGTAATTTCACATCATGTGGTTCACTTGCACAGCTATAGATGGTAGATCTTGATGCATGCAAGTGACCAAGATATAGTGACATGGTGACGTTATGAGTATGTGACACACCAGCTCCACAGTGGTGGTAGTCCACGAAGTTGTAGCTTGTGGACAAACATACACCACGTTGCCACTTCATAGCCACATTTAGGGAGCAAATATACCCCTATATATGGCACACTCATTGTGCCAAGTGGCAGGATTGTTAGTTCTGAGCATGCTTGGCAGAGTTTCCTATTGCTGTAGTGTGGTTGATTTTGCAGAGAATTACACCACAACTTTTTCGGAAGATACAATCTAAGTATTACTTCTCAGAGTAGGTAATGGTTATATTTCATATTATTTGTTTTGTGTTTGAGCTATATTACTTAATTGATTTTTTGTGCCCTTGTCTCTCCCCCTAACCTCACTAGGCTATTATGGTCCACATTAGCTATCGACATGCAGAGGCACATGTAGAGGGGATCGTGAGTACCCCCGAGGCCCGTGCCATTATTTGAGAGTATCATTTCTATATCAGTGTGATGATCATTGACATGATGCACATTTTGTGCAACATTGTTTTCGTCTCCATGATGATTTTTTACAAGATTGTGGGGTCACATGGTGTCAATGATGGGTTTGGTCGGATGGCTATGGTGCACAGTTTAAGTCGGCACACGATAGTTCTATTGGCTCTACAGGTAGTACGTATAGTTCTCAAGGATCCATAAATAAACTAAATTCACTTTAAAAAAACAATAACCAAGACTTGTTTTTATGGGTTTATAGATGGCACGTGAGTCTAGTATCCCAATGATTTGTTCATTCTTTGTTGAGACTAGTCACAGGAAGGGTGCCATTGATGGTGCGGGTGCATGTGTGTGAAATGTGCTTTGTGCTATCATCAGCTGCGGCATGATGCTGAGCGGTTCACAAATGCATGCCACATGGTCAAGTGGGTCTCCCAACATTTGTGTGGGAGTGCAACATCATCCTATCCCTCATGTGATGCTGAGATTGTGAGGAGATATTTTTTTGGTATGTGGATGTTGGCCTGGTTGACCGTCGAGGCCCCCATGATTGTGACACAGTGTGCCAGGCATTTTGGGCTTACATTCCATCAGGAGCACGTGCATGGTTGCCCCTACGATTCACACATGGTGGTTTGCATGATTTTGTGGAGCATGTATGTGTTCAAATTAGAGCAATATGATGAGCTATGGCGGATCAAATACTAGAATCAACATCATTAACAAAGTGATTATAGCAAATAATTAAGATGTAATTAGTGGACAATTAACAAATAGCTTAATGTAGGCATGGATAATAAAAAACCAGCAAATTCTCATTAGGCCAATGCCTCAATTTATAGAGTTTACATCCAAGCATCTAATCCCACTGATTTCTCCTTGATTCACTCCACCTCTTTTGCTTGATTCTCTCCACCTCTTCACTTTTCCTAGAATATCTCCACACTTCCTAAATCTTCTCATGCCACCCTTTATCCTCTCCCAGTAGATTCTTCTCACCTTTTCACATTTACATCTTCTCTTTTACAGCCTCTAACCAAGGGCTTGTTCTCGCACACACCCTATTCACTTGTATATTTCAACACCTCGCCTCAAGTGAATACTCTCTAGCACACCTGAACCCTATACCAAGTTTCCCTCTTACTTGATAGTCTGCGACCAGTGTCTAACAGTTCCTATGGGCCAATAGGATCAATCCATGTGTGGGGAGGAGATAAATCCAATTTGTAAAAGAAGATACCCAAAAATGAGTAAATGCTCACATAAGATGAAGAGTTGACTATGTACAAGGTTTATTAGTAAGAAACTATGAGTAATATCAAAAAATGAGATATTTTGGGTATCCAAAAATGAGTAAATGCTCACATAAGATGAAGAGTTGACTATGTATAAGGTTTATTAGTAAGAAACTATGAGTAATATCAAAAAAATGAGATATTTTTGGTATCTAAAAATGAGTAAATGCTCACATAAGATGAAGAGTTGAATATGTACAAGGTTTATTAGTAAAAAACTATGAGCAATATAAAAAAAATGAGATATTTTGGGTATCCAAAAATGAGTAAATGCTCACATAAGATGAAGAGTTGAATATGTACAAGGTTTATTAGTAAGAAACTATGAGTATTACTAAAAAAATGAGATATTTTGGGTATAATGATTCCATTTTGACACATATGTAAGGAAGGGGAGTCCCTTAAAGGAGGTGCATACTTCACATGCTTGAATGAGTTTTAAACTAAAAAATAATGTGATATTTTTATCTCTCCTCTCTCTTGAACCAAACTAAATCAAAAGGGAACCAAACCAAATCAAAAGGAAACCAAACCGAATCAAAAAGGAACCAAACTAGGTCCAAATCTAGTCCAAATTCAACCAAACTGAAATTGGAAAATTCTAAAAATCAGTTAGCTTTGGTTAGAGCCTCCCTCTCCTATAAATAGAACATGAGTCCTTTGAAAAAATATAGGAGAATTTTACTATATTAGAATTATGCTAAAATAATGCTAATTTTTACTATTCTCTAAAATTCTCTCCAAATTGATGAAATTGGAGCTTCCCTCTTTCTTCAATCCCCATTGGTGACTCCATCAACATACTAAACCAATTGATTGGTTGGGGGCCTGTATCGTAAACAAAGAATCAAACAATTTGTAAGGTAAATGGTGAATTTTGATCTTTTCTATAATTTCTCAATGTTTCTCTCTTCTCAACCCCTCTCAAGCTTGAGAAGCTTAATTGGAATGGTTTTTGAATGCTATTGAAGTTAATTGATGAATGGTAGTGAAGAGTTACATAATTTGATGAATGCTATTGAAGTTCATTGATTAATGATAGTAAAGAATTACATAAATTTTCATTTATGCTTAATTCTAATGGTTTTTATGTAATTTCTCTTTCTCACTCAAGAAATGGTCATACTCATGACCCATTCTCAATCCAAATGAAGCTTTTCCTTAATCCAAGATTAATCTATGCTTGAGGCCAAATTAATGGCTTTTTTCTATGCTTTTAGTTTATGTATTTCATGAATATTGATGATTCAATCTATTATGGATTAATGATAGAATTAGGGATCATTCTAATCATTCATTTCCTTAAAGATAAGCTTTATCTTTTAAAATAATTAAGATTTATCAGTCATAGCAGCGAAGCTATGGTAAAATTTTTGTAAAAATTTACACATAAAATAATTTCATTCAAAGCATGAAAAGAGGACTTCCTACCATATTCTAGGAATTATCATCCTAGATTAATTGAAAGAATTTCATTGTATTCATGGAGAAATTGATTTTTATATTATGCATATTTGATTTTCATGCATAGAGGTATGCATAAAAGATTATTATTTTATTGTAAAAGTGTTACTTTTATCATATTTGATTTTCATGCATAGAGGTATGCATAAAAGATTATTATTTTAATATAAAAGTGTTACTTTTATCATATTTGGATTTCATGCATAGAGGTATGCATAAAAGATTATTATTTTAATGCAAAAGTGTTACTTTTATCATATTTGGATTTCATGCATAGAGGTATGCATAAAAGATTATTATTTTAATGCAAAAGTGTTACTTTTATCATATTTGGATTTCATGCATAGAGGTATGCATAAAAGATTATTATTTTAATGCAAAAGTGTTACTTTTATCATATTTGGATTTCATGCATAGAGGTATGCATAGAAGATTATTATTTTAATGTAAAAGTGTTACTTTTATCATATTTGGATTTCATGCATAGAGGTATGCATAAAAGATTATTATTTTAATGTAAAAGTGTTACTTTTATCATATTTGAATTTCATGCATAGAGGTATGCATAAAAGATATATTTTTATACTAAAAGTGTGATTTTTATCATAAATGGATTTTATGCATAAATTAGATGCATAAGAGAAATTCTTTTATTCTAAAAGTGTAATTCCTACTAAATTGGATTTATGCATGGAAAGATGCATAAAGAATTTATTTTAATCCAAAAGTGTCATTCTCATTTAAAATGAATTTATGCATAGGAAGATGCATAAAAGAGTGATTTTTATTTCGAAAGTGTTAGTCTCCTTAAATGGAATTTATGCATAAATAGATGCGTAAAGAAATCTTATATCAAATATAAGAATTCTCTTGTATTCTATAAATAGATATGGGAAGTGATAGGATGTGATAAGAGGAGTATGAGATGTGATAGGATGTGATAAGAGGTGTATGAGATGTGATAGGATGTGCTAAGATGAGTTAGGATGTGATAAGATGTGTATGGGATGAGGTAAGAAGTGTATCTGATGGGATAAGATGTATATGGGTTGTGATGATAGGGCGAGAATGGATGTGATGTGGATATATGAATGTAGATGTGGATGTGGATGTATGAATGTGGATGTGTATGTATGGATGTGAATGTGGATATGGATGTAGATGTAGGTATGTGGATGTGGATGTATGAATGAGGATGTGAAAATGGAAGTATGCATGTAGATGTAGATGTATGGATGTGAATGTGGATGTGGATGTGGATGTATGGATGTGGATATGTATGTATAGATGTGAATGTGGATGTGGATGTGGATGTATGAATGTAGATGTGGATGTGGATGTATGAATGTGGATGTGTATGTATGAATGTGAATGTGAATGTGGATGTGGATGTATGGATGTAGATACGGATGCGGATGTATGTATGTGGATATGGATGTATGAATGAGGATGTGAAAATGGATGTATGCATGTAGATGTGGATGTATGGATGTGAATATGGATGTGGATGCGGATGTATGGATGTGGTTATGGATGTCTATGTATGAATGCGGATATGGGATTGGATGTATGATGTGGATGTACGAACATGGATGTGTATGAAGAATAATGAATGTGAATGTGTATGTGAAATAATGTGTCGTCGATATGAGTGAATGGATGAGAATGAGTACACATATGAATGGAATGTGGAATAAGTAACGTGGACTAAGTAGGGATAATGTGGAAAGACGAGAGTTCGATATAGAAACTGTATTTGTGACCTATTTGTAAATGACTGTTTTATGTTAAGAATGCTGGGGAAGCATTTTGACCGTCTTATGGATTAAGGTCATGGAGACCTAACTGATAAAGTTGCAACTGCTGACGGAGAGTCAATGGAGGACGTCTCGCGTAGCAAGGTCGACCGATGTCTTGACCAGCCTCGGTTCGATTTAAATGGTGAGCTTCCGGTACGGTGGATGAGGGACCAAGGAAGCGGCCTATGAGTGAAGCGCTAGGTGACCTGCTGCAAAGGATCCTAGAGGGTGCTGACCATACGGTGCTCGAGCTCTGGGTCGCCGAAGATACCCACACGTGCGTCGTGGAAGATATTGGAACAAGGAGTAAGAGTTGTTTTCTGAAACCGGGCATGGATCTGGTTGATTGACCTTGCTGGTCCTCAACGGATGAGTCCATGGCTCTCTTATATGGATCTGTTGATTGATCTTGCTAATCTTCAACAAGGATTCCATCTTGATTTGTCGGGTACTATGAGCTAGGAACTATTGAAAAGGCCCCTGAGTGAATAGGTGGTGAGCGTTCTGGTTGCCAATGATGCCATAAGTATACCGATGAATGAATGATTGGAAATATAGATTCAACCAGAGATTTCGAGGATTGTCATCAGTGACATAATGGTTTCATTAAAGGATTGTTGATGCTAAGAAAAAGGCAATTTCATATTGGGTGTGTAAGTGGTGTGACTAGTTTTATGTTGCATGAATTTCCGGCTAGGGGGCTTGGGAACTCTTTTCCCTGGTACCCGGGACAAAACCTAACCAAATTCCTAATTGTATCCCAGCACTATAGTGGTTGGGAGGTTGGCTAACCCATGGGACTAGATGGGGTTAGGCTGGACTGATGGATCCGTAAATCGAGACTCAACTTCTGTTGTTACGATAGATAAAGTAAATCCCGGATAGTAATTATTCTATGGATAGGAATCAACGGCTGTGCCTCTTGATGGGGAAAAAAGCGTTGATCCCAATGATCCAAGTGCAAGTTTCTTCCTTGATCTGACCGAGTATCTTTATAGGTGCAGTCACATCAACGTGATCAGTAATAATCTTGACTACGTTAGAATAAAAAGTTATCCTGGTGGAATCGCCCGTGCTTTCTGCATAAAGGAAGTTTTTTCGGGTTCGGTTTTGGAAAACCGACGGATTAGTCTCTTGTCTGGATATCTGTGGATGAGGCCCCAAAGTGTGGGACTCTGCCCCGCGCAAGAAGTGCTACTTCTGCTGCTAGTACCCCGAATCCATTGCGCGGTGGGAACAGGGATCTCACAGTTGGTATCAT
This sequence comes from Cibotium barometz, assembly GCF_041138505.1. Lineage (NCBI taxonomy): Eukaryota > Viridiplantae > Streptophyta > Polypodiopsida > Cyatheales > Cibotiaceae > Cibotium > Cibotium barometz. The sequence goes on along the minus strand of NC_141057.1, from coordinate 32,662,857 downwards.
GTAAGTGGTGTGACTAGTTTTATGTTGCATGAATTTCCGGGTAGGGGACCTGGGAACTCTTTTCCCTGGTACCCGGGACAAAACCTAACCAAATTCCTAATTGGATCCCATCACTACAGTGGTTGGGAGGTTGGCGAACCCACGGGACTGGATGGGGTTAGGCTAGACTGATGGATCCGTAAATCGAGACTCAAATTCTGTTATTACGATAGATAAAGTAAATCCCGGATAGTAATTGTTCTATGGATAGGAATCAACAGCTGTGCCTCTTGATGGGGAAAAAAGCATTGATCCCAATGATCCAAGTGCAAGTTTCTTCCTTGATCCGACCGAGTATCTTTATAGGTGCAGTCGGATCAGCGTGATCAGTAATGATCTTGACTACGTTAGAATAAAAAGTTATCTTGGTGGAATCGCCCGTGCGCTTTCCGGATAAAGGAAGTTTTTTCGGGTTTGGTTTTGGAAAAACCGACGGATTAGTCTCTTGTCTGGATATCCGTGGGGACGAGGCCCTGAGTGTGGGACTCTGCCCCGCGCAAGAAGTGCTACTTCCGCTGCTAGTACCCCGAATCTGTTGCGCGATGGGAACAGGGATCTCACAGTTGGTATCATGTAAGTGGTGTGACTAGTTTTATGTTGCATGAATTTCCGGCTAGGGGACCTGGGAACTCTTTTTCCTGGTACCCGGGACAAACCCTAACCACCTAATTGGATCCCGTCACTACAGTGGTTGGGAGGTTGGCTAACCCATGGGACTAGATGGGGTTAGGCTGGACTGATGGATTCGTAAATCGAGACTCAAATTCTGTTATTACGATAGATAAAGTAAATCCCGGATAGTAATTGTTCTATGGATAGGTATCAACGGCTGTGCCTCTTGATGGGGAAAAAAGCGTTGATCCCAAATGATCCAAGTGCAAGTTTCTTCCTTGATCTGACCGAGTATCTTTATAGGTACAGTCGGATCAGCGTGATCAGTAATGTCTTGACTACGTTAGAATAAAAAGTTATCCTGGTGGAATCGCCTGTGCTTTCCGGATAAAGGAAGTTTTTCCGGGTTCGGTTTTGGAAAAACCGATGGATTAGTCTCTTGTCTGGATATCCGTGGACGAGGCCCCGAGTGTGGGACTCTGCCCCGTGCAAGAAGTCTTTGGTTAATGAAGATCAACCGAGAAGCCAAATATGTCAAAAACTTATCAAGAATCACAAAAAGGTTGTAATTGTGTGATATAATTCATACAATTTGATTTTTAAACTGAAAATTCATAAATTAGTAATTGGGACTTCAGATGGAAGTACCGCAATTCTTTAGAACCCTGACTTGCTTGAGGCCTAGACATGATGGCATCTACCTTATAGTTCCAAGTATCATGACTACCCGTATATACCGAGGGTATAACTGCAGCTCTTTACCGACAGTATATACGAGTAAATCTAAGACTTAGAATTATAAGCATTAATGCTATCCAGTTGATGAATTCGAATGTGGTTGATATGATTTTTAATTTTGTTTGAGAACTGATGAGTTGATTTGGATTCTGAATTGAAAAATGATGATCCCTGAAAATTTGTTGAAATGTTATAACCTGAGCGAAACCTCAATGTGGATGAATGGGACGAGTCTCTGTGATGAGCGAAACCTCAATGTGGATGAATGGGACGAGTCTCTGTGATGATATTCATATCTAGAATGACGATAATGATTTCAGCAAATCACTATGAGATTAGTGGATTGTGCTGTCAAATTGCTACTGTTAACACTCGACATGGTAGATCAAGTTAAGGAATGATAAATTGAGAACTTGCTTGACTGAAATTCCCATGGGGAAATGTTCAGAAAGAAATTTTTCGGTCTAATGGACCATTATCGTGTTAAAGATATGAATGATATGATCTGAATGAATTGTTATTTAATGATGAGTTCTATATAAGGGATATTTATCCCCGTATTCTGTTGGGTTGACCAGAATATAAGGAACCCTAGAATAAATTGGATCTTAAGACAAAGAGTTGTTCTCTACTTTGCGAGATGAGGACATCTCGCCCTTTTTTTTAAGTGGGGTAGAATGTAAGATTCCTCCCCCAGCCTTCGAGGTATACAGGAGTAAGAACCTCCCTTTCTGATCTTATAATTATTCCCTCTCTAAAATAAAAGAAAGATTCTATTTAAAAAGGAAGACCCTTTCCCCAGAATACTTCTCAGGAGCCCCACCTATTTTAAGGATTCAGAACGATGAGTTCAGAAGTGAGAACCGGTGTTTTGGATGCCAAGGTTTTGGTCATCAGTTAAAAGACTGCCCGACTCCTGCCATGTCAAGAGCACAAGGAAGTCAAGAACCCCAAATTCAAAGACCAATTCCTTCATACCAATCTAATCAGGGTCCGGACAAGATTGCTTAACTCCATTAACTAGGTCCGACCCATTGATTAGGGTTGAGATGTCCAGACAAATACTTGACGACATGAAGCAGCAGATGCAGGCAATTCATAAAGATATAAAAGCTACCCAGGATCGACAGAAGCAGTATGCAGATAAGAAGAGGACAGTCAGAGAATTCAAAGAAGCAGATATGGTCTTCATTCGAGTATGGCCCAAAAGAAGTTCTTTATCTCTTGGGAAGTATAAGAAGTTATCCCCCAGATATTGTGGGCCATATCTGATCTCAAAGAAAGTAGGTGACTTAGCCTACAAGCTTCTTTTACCTCCTCATCTCAAAGTTCATAATGTATTTCATGTAAGCCTTCTAAAGAAAAATGTGCCAAACCCAATTCATGGAAAGACGGTAAAACTTCAGTGGTAAGATACACCGTCGGCTTCTAGGTTACGCTAGCTCCTTCTTTTATATAAGTCGTAACTCTTACTTGCCGCTCGCAGTAATCTTACTTCCATCGATCTCCTTTCTTTCTTAATCTCTCTTATGGCTTGGCAGCAAGACTTAGTTTTATCCATGATGATTTCTCACCTTCAAGACGCTAGCGAGTCTGTGAAGAAGGATTTTATAGAACTGTATGAGCGCTCACTTTTCCCTCACTTGGGAACTTCTGTAGCTCAGACCAAATGGCGGACCTATCGAGACATAACTAGGGTAACACCGTGGGGTCGGCATCACTTTCGTAACAATGTCCGCTTGGCTATGGTTATTGAAGCTTTGGGTTTGGGTCCCCGATACTATTGCGTGATGAGATCAAGGCATGGTGGATTTTCTGAACGGGTCTTCTTACTTGCGTGTTTTCTTCCTCACCAGAAGATATGCCTTTATCCCATTTTTGGCTTACCTCTTAGAGGTCCTTTTATTAGGTCACCTCATACCAATGAGGTAGGTGCTGCAATAACCGGCCGAATTATTCCCATAGATGAGTTACCTTATACGTGTGCTGCTTGTGAGTGCTGCTTTTGTGACCATATGATGGATGGGCTTATGGAAGTGTAAAAAGTTCTTCTATCTTTACTGTATATGTTCCAAGAGTGAATAAAGTTGAAATCTTTGTTCTTGTCTTGAGTCTTGCTCTCTTTGAGACTTTTCTTGGTGGTTAATCTTAATTAAATTTTCTCTCAGTCTCATATTCGTGCATCTTGCGAAATTACTCTCCCCAGTTTGCGAGATGAGGACATCTCGCATTTTTCAAGTGGGAGAGAATGTAAGATTCCTCCCCAGCCTCTCAAGATGTCCAGCATCTTCCCGTGTAATTAAATCCCTCTTCAGAAATATAAAAGATCTTATTTCTAACTGTTTTAACCTAGAGAGAGAAAATATTCTAGAGAGAGAATATTCAGATTTTTAATATTTTTGGATAGAAAAATATCTCATCTTATTAAAATGAATTCTCGTGAAACAGAAATTCAAAAAGAACTTTCCAATGTGCAATTGGAGTAAATTGGAAAAGGGTATAAAAAGGACCTTAGCCTAAGGGTCTAGATTTCTAGAAATTTTTGGATTATGGTCCAATTAAGGTTCCTATGGGCCAATAGGATCAATCCATGTGTGGGGAGGAGATAAATCCAATTTGTAAAAGAAGATACCCAAAAATGAGTAAATGCTCACTTAAGATGAAGAGTTGACTATGTACAAGGTTTATTAGTAAGAAACTATGAGTAATATAAAAAAAATGAGATATTTTGGGTATCCAAAAATGAGTAAATGCTCACATAAGATGAAGAGTTGACTATGTACAAGGTTTATTAGTAAGAAACTATGAGTAATATCAAAAAAATGAGATATTTTGGGTATCCAAAAATGAGTAAATGCTCACATAAGATGAAGAGTTGAATATGTACAAGGTTTATTAGTAAAAAACTATGAGTAAAATAAAAAAAATGAGATATTTTGGGTATCCAAAAATGAGTAAATGCTCATATAAGATGAAGAGTTGAATATGTACAAGGTTTATTAGTAAGAAACTATGAGTATTACTAAAAAAAATGAGATATTTTGGATATAATGATTCCATTTTGACACATATGTAAGGAAGGGGAGTCCCTTAAAGGAGGTGCATACTTCACATGCTTGAATGAGTTTTAAAATAAAAAATAATGTGATATTTTTATCTCTCCTCTCTCTTGAACCAAACCAAATCAAAAGGGAACCAAACCGAATCAAAAGGGAACCAAACCGAATCAAAAAGGAACCAAACTAGGTCCAAATCTAGTCCAAATTCAACCAAACTGAAATTGGAAAATTCTAGAAATCAGTTAGCTTTGGTTAGAGCCTCCCTCTCCTATAAATATAACATGAGTCCTTTAAAAAAATATAGGAGAATTTTACTATATTAGAATTATGCTGAAATAATGCTAATTTTTACTGTTCTCTAAAATTCTCTCCAAATTGATGAAATTGGAGCTTCCCTCTTTCTTCAATCCCCACTGGTGACTCCATCAACATACTAAACCAATTGATTGGTTGGGGGCCTCTAACGTAAACAAAGAATCAAGCAATTTGTAAGGTAAATGGTGAATTTTGATCTTTTCTATAATTTCTCAATGTTTCTCTCTTCTCAACCCCTCTCAAGCTTGAGAAGCTTAATTGGAATGGTTTTTGAATCTCTAGGTTAAAATAGTTAGAAATAAGATCTTTTATATTTTTGAAGAGGGATTTAATTACACGGGAAGATACTGGACATCTTGAGAGGCTGGGGAGGAATCTTACAACAACTTCTTTAAATATTCCCCCCACACCTCCTTTAGATCCTCGATGGGCTGCCCTTCCCATTGCTCCATCTTTTCAGCTTCGAGCTCATATACCTCCGGAAATTCATCCGGTGTCCAAGAAAACCAACCTAGCTTCCACCTTGACTAGATCAACTCTATCCCTATCCACCCTGGCCTGCACCTCTTTGATGATTCCGATATGCTCTTCTATTATTAAGGCGACATGGCCTTCTATTGTGGCTTGGCTCTCCCTGGCCCTATCTAGATCCCTTTGCACCTAAATAAAATCTTGCTCCCTCCTTGCCATGGCCTCCTTCATCCTTTCCATTTCCTCCTTGAACTCTTTGTTGGCCTTCTGGAGGTCTGTGATCTAGAGTTGCATCTCTCCTAGGCAGTCTACCTCCATTCTTCTCCTGCATAGCTCTTCCTACAGGGATTCCTATTGACTTGTCACCATCTGGATGATGGCATTCTTTTCCTTTATTACTGCAATTTGTAGTTTTGTCATCTCTCTCAAGCCATTAGTTATCTCTGCAAATAGTTGAGACTCCCTGCACCCAACATGTGTCTATGTTTTTTGGAAAGCTCATAGCACTGGTAGCGGGGATATCAGGCTGCACTTGTTCTCCAGTTGTAGGCTTGCTGGTGCTTCCTGCTCTATTGATGTTGCTCTAGCTAGTGCACCAAGATGGACTTGCCAATGTCAGCCAAGTCCTCCTTGAGCTATTTGTCACTTTTTATTCAGCTGCCCTGCTGCTCACATCCTTGGCTATGTTTTTGTTTTTTGCTGGACTTCTTTTCGCCACCAAACTCTGAGATTCTCTTCTTTTTCGAGGAAGCCTACTCCTTTCCCTATTTGGAAGCTTGTCCCTGGGGCTTCTCAGCTTCTTCCACTCTGGGCTTTGTCTCTTCTTTTTGTTCACCCACTTCTTTTTGGCCCTCCTCCTTTTCGGCTCTTGATTGCGCATTGAACAGAGCTCTCAAGTAAGGGCCAATCTTTTTTCTGGTGTGTGGCTGGTTAATCTTGCTGATATGATCCTTGAGATTATTGTATAACACATTAGCCCATGCCACTTTGGTTCCTGCCCTGCCACTTTCACCATTCCATAGGCTTTTCTCAACATGCAGTATGGCTTGAGGGTGAGATTTATCATCTCCACTACGAAGCACAATTGCTTCTATTGGTCCTCATCTACAGTGCTTGTTATTATGAAACCTTAGCCTTCCCCTCCTCCAACGGGTCAAACTCCTTGATTAGGTCATCATCCTTGGCTGGCTTGGCCTCAACCTCCCTTTTAGCTGGCAATTTGAATACTCCAGCCACATAGAGGGGGTTGAATGTCCTTTTCTCACATGATGGGAGCGTTATAATCGATTTCTTCAACTCCTCCCAAGGCAGCTATGTAAACTCCTTCAACGCCATCTTCTCCAGCCACCACTGGGCATGCTCATCCGCCGCCTCCTTGTATAGGGTGGATGAGGGGAAGTTGAATTCCATTATTTTCTTGGCGTTGGTTGCACACTGAGGTCGAGATACAGTAGGCAATGGTGGGATTTGGATTTGGACACACTTTTCCTTCAAGACATGCTTATCTTGCTAGTTCTGGCATTTTTTCATAATAGGGCTTCAACCTATACCCATTCACCAATTTCCTTGAGCTTTGTCCATCCAGACTTACTAGCTCAAATATTCCTGTTCCCATTTTCTTGATAATTCTGAATGGGCCAGCCCATCTCATTTTTAATATTCCTGGGTGGGATTCCATTCTTGATGAGAACAGCAAGACTGCATCTCCTTCTTCAAAGATCCTAAATTTTGTGTTCCTATCCACCTGCAACTTTGTCCTTTTCTGCACGATCTTAGCTGTCCATGCGCTATGCAGTATCCTTTCATCTAGCTTAAGGAGTTTTTCAATCCTATGCACCTCTGATTATTCCGAAGAGAGCCTTTCTCCTATAGCTATCCTAAGGCTCTATGTTAGGAACTCCATGGGCACCACTGCCTCCTGTCCATACACCATGCGTTGAAAGGTGTAAGTCCGGTTGCATTCTTATACACTGTCCTGAATGCTGAGTGCAAATTTGTGTCCCAATCGGTCCTATTCTCATTCACTATCTTGATTAGTATTCCCTTCACGATTTTCTTTGTGAATTCTGCTTGCCCATTTACTTGTGGATAGTAGATTGTTGACTTTTTATGTATTATGATGTGCTACTCTGTCAGTTTCCTGATCACTTCATTACGGAGGAAATGGGTCCCTTGGTCACTTACTATCTCAGTTGGGCATCCAAATCTTGTCATTATGGTTTCATAGAGAAACTTTGCTAAGACTTATGATGCCTTATAGTCTTTCAGGGTCTTGGACACGAGGATGTATTTGTTTCCTATTCTTTGAGCTGCTAGTTTGAATGGGCCCACAAAATCTATACCCCATTTTTGGAACGGCTCTAGGGGCAACACTGGGGTGTGCGGCATTCTATCTGCATCATTTGGTTGCCCCAGCCTTTCACACATATCGCATTCCTTTGCAAACTTGTGCACATCTTTTAATGTAGTTGGCCACCACACATTAGGAAATTTCAGAGGTCATTTGGAGGGCCTTTTAGAGGAGAGAGAAAATAGAGCGCAACCAATAAGGAAGAAGCAAACGTAACGTTGAAAATAGCTTAATTCATTGAATTTTTTTAATGAAATAGTCACGTTCACATTTAATGAGGGTATCTTTTTAAAAAATGATTGAGTACACATTCAATGCGGGTATCTTTTTCAAATGAGGTAGAGTTACTTTATTAAATACAGCTTACGTTATCATTGATAAGAAAAAGCACTTTGAAGCTAAACTTTGTAGACATTGGAGTCTATACATTTCTTCTGATGGTATTTTGATGTAGAATTTGGTGCTTTTGACATCACCATTGCATCTAGAGCGGCCAAAACCCATTGCAATGGTGCTTTTGACATCACCATTGCATCTAGAGTAGCCAAAAACCCCCAGAATGACTTTTGAATCACTTAAATCGGACACCTGGAGAGGCAAAAATGACCAAAAGAAGGAGAGAAGAGGCTTCTACAATTTTGCATGCATAGAGGCCTCCATTTGGAATGGAGGCCTCTATGCGCGCTAAATTGCACAAGCCTCCGGAAAGGACAAGTTAGACAGGAATTTTAACATTTTGTCGTACCACTTGGGTCCACCTCCTTCTGTGAGGAAGAGCTGTGCATTCGAGAAATCATCTTCCACCTCCTCTGGTTCTTCTCTTGACTCCAGTATTGAGACAGGACATATTCTACTACTATGTGCTTGTTCCCAGGGGTGTGCCTTATGTTGAACTCTACTTTTGTAACAAAAGCATCCATATAGCAAATTTTCCTGCTAGGTCTAGTTTGTTTATTAGGTACAAGAGAGCTTTGTGATCTACATGAAATTCAAACATTTTTCCCAACAGATAGTGCATGAACTTCTTAATGGAGTAGATCATTCCAAGTGACTCCTTTTCTGTAGTGGAGTAGTTCTTCTCTGGCCTGGCCAGCCTCCTGCATGCATAGTAAACTCATATATACCAGCCTTCTTGTGCTTCTTGCATCAGAGCACTACCAATGGGAACATCAAAGGCATCAACAAAACAAACACATGAAATATCAGGTCATAGTTCGGTTACTAGAGAATGGGTGCTATCGACAGTATTCTCTTGAGATTTTAGAATGCCTCCTAATAGGATCCGAACCATACATATTCTATTTATTTCACTGTCAAACTGTACAAGGGCACTGCCACATTTGCTAGGAACCTCATGAATATGATATGCCACTTGAGTAGCCCTAGAAATCTTGCAAGTTCTTTGGGGCGACTGTAACCGTTACAATGATTGCGACCTTGGCTGGATCCATAGCTAGCCCTTCTGCAAATACTAGATGCCCCAAGAGGGATCCACTTGTTACAATGAAGGCACATTGGCTGGATTCAGGCTCAGTCTGGCCTTCTTGCACTTCTCCAAGCACATTGTGAGGTGTGTTATGTGGTCTTCTTTCTTTACAAACACACTAAAATCATCCACAAACACCCTCATCAAAGTGGTCAGATAGTCAAAACAGAAGCGCAAACCGCCGCCAACGGAGCTGGGAGAAATCTTGTTTTTCTTCAGCGTATTTTTTTCTGAGAAAATTTGACATTGCAGCTGCTCCAAATCAAATTGGTCTAATTCCTCATAGCTCCAGGGGTTTTCAAGCATGCTTTACAAGCTGGTGAAGTCAGAATTCAATTTAATCAAGTCTACAGTGAGATCCAAGCTCTTCATCAAACCTACAGGTGACTTTGGTAAAACAGAGATTAAGCATTCAATATTTGGTCAAATCTTGTGTTTATTGGCTTAATCCTCTACTAGACTCATTGCTATTGATGGCTTTGAAAGCATTTGAGCTCATTTGAAGTCTAAGGCACCAGATCTGGACTCCCCGCATACTCTATTTTTTGCACACAAAATAGTGGATTAATTTGCTAATCAATGATTAATCAATGCTAATCACTATATTTTGGTGCAATTGAGGGTTCAAATTAACCATTAGGTATCTGATATAGATCCCTATAACTTCAGATTGTAATTTGGAGTTGGTTTGATACTTCAACCATTATATACAAATTGGTTACCCTTGATTTAATGTAATTTCTGGTATGCTGATAAATTTGTGATAATCATCATTTTGCATTTAACCCTTGGTTAATGCCTATAAATCTCACTCAAAATCAAGATTATTCACAGCCAGAGTTGCATTTGGGAATGTGCATAAGAATGAATGCTATACGCATTATGTATTGGGCACATTATATGTATTGGGCACATTATATCAGTGTAAAAATGGGATTAGACACTACCCTTGTCCAGAATAAGGCAAGAGGTAAGACCTCCCGCATAAATTTGGGATGGATTGCATAATGAAACAAGATAAATATCAAAAACCCAAAGGAACTCTCAACAAAACAAGAAGAAAAGCTGAAGGAAGACATGGACATGAGAAGAGAAGTTACCGCAAGAAGACTGAAAAAAGAGATGGACGCGTGGAGAGAAGCTGCCACGACAAGAAGACTGAAGACAAGAGAAGATGTGCGGCTCCAAAGAGTGAGGAGCCATATGAAAATCTGAGAGAGAGAGAGAGAGAGAGAGAGAGAGAGAGAGAGAGAGAGAGAGAGAGAGAGAGACCCCACAACCCAATGTAACATGCCCCAACAAAGTAAAACCACCTCTGAGCCACCAATGATGTAGGCCACGTGGTAGATAGATGTATGTGTGAGCACCTTAGTCAAGGTCGCGGGCAACGATAGTAAGCCTTGGACACATAGAGAGAGAGTGTGTCAAGGACTATGAGTTTAGGGACTTGAGGCACTGGTCGCGGGCTATCAAGTAAGAGAGAAACTTGGTACAGGGTCCAAGTGTGCTAAGTTAACTTGATGGGACCATAATCCAAAAATTTCTGAAAATCTAGTCCCTTAGGCTAAGGTCCTTTATACCCATTTCCAATTTACTCCAATTGCACATTGGAAAGTTCTTTTTGAATTTCTGTTTCAGAGGAATTCATTTTAATAAGATGAGATATTTTTCTATCCAAAAATATTAAAAATCTGAATATTCTCTCTCTAGAATATTTTCTCTCTCTAGGTTAAAACAGTTAGAAATAAGATCTTTTATATTTCTGAAGAGGGATTTAATTACACGGGAAGATGCTGGACATCTTGAGAGGCTGGGGAGGAATCTTACAACAACTTCTTTAAATATTCCCCCCACACCTCCTTTAGATCCTCGATGGGCTGCCCTTCCCATTGCTCCATCTTTTCAGCTTCGAGCTCATATACCTCCGGAAATTCATCCGGTATCCAAGAAAACCAACCTAGCTTCCACCTTGACTAGATCAAGTCTATCCCTATCCACCCTGGCCTGCACCTCTTTGATGATTCTGATATGCTCTTCTCTTATTAAGGCGGCATGGCCTTCTATTGTGGCTTGGCTCTCCCTGGCCCCATCTAGATCCCTTTGCACCTAAATAAAATCTTGCTCCCTCCTTGCCATGGCCTCCTTCATCCTTTCCATTTCCTCCTTGAACTCTTTGTTGGCCTTCTGGAGGTCTGTGATCTAGAGTTGCATCTCTCCTAGGCGGTCTACCTCCATTCTTCTCCAGCATAGCTCTTCCTACAGGGATTCCTATTGACTTGTCACCATCTGGATGATGGCATTCTTTTCCTTTATTACTGCAATTTGTAGTTTTGTCATCTCTCTCAAGCCATCAGTCATCTCTGCAAATAGTTGAGACTCCCTGCACCCAGTATGTGTCTATGTTTTTTGGAAAGCTCATAGCACTGGTAGCGGGGATATCAGGCTGCACTTGTTCTCCAGCTGTAGGCTTGCTGGTGCTTCTTGCTCTATTGATGTTGCTCTAGCTAGTGCACCAAGATGGACTTGCCAATGTCAGCCAAGTCCTCCTTGAGCTATTTGTCACTTTTTGTTCAGCTGCCCTGCTGCTCCCATCCTTGGCTGTGTTTTTGTTTTTTGCTGGACTTCTTTTCGCCACCAAACTCTAAGATTCTCTTCTTTTCCGAGTAAGCCTACTCCTTTCCCTATTTGGAAGCTTGTCCCTGGGGCTTCTCAGCTTCTTCCACTCTGGGCTTTGTCTCTTCTTTTTGTTCATCCACTTCTTTTTGGCCCTCCTCCTTTTCGGCTCTTGATTGCGCATTGAACAGAGCTCTCAAGTAAGGGCCAATCTTTTTTCTGGTGTGTGGGTGGTTAATCTTGCTGATATGATCCTTGAGATTATTGTATAACACATTAGCCCATGCCACTTTGGTTCCTGCCCTACCACTTTCACCATTCCATAGGCTTTTCTCAACATGCAGTATGGCTTGAGGGTGAGATTAGGTCATCATCCTTGGCTGGCTTGGCCTCAACCTCCCTTTTAGCTAGCAATTTGAATACTCCAGCCACATAGAGGGGGTTGAATATCCTTTTCTCACATGATGGGAGCGTTATAATCGATTTCTGCAACTCCTCCCAAGGCAGCTATGTAAACTCCTTCAACCCTATCTTATCCAGCCACCACTGGGCATGCTCATCCGCCTCCTTGTATAGGGTGGATGAGGGGAAGTTGAATTCCATTATTTTCTTGGCGTTGGTTGAGGTCGAGATATAGGCAATGGTGGGATTTGGATTTGGACACACTTTTCCTTCAAGACATGCTTATCTTGCGAGTTCTGGCATTTTTTCATAATAGGGCTTCAACCTATACCCATTCACCAATTTCCTTGAGCTTTGTGCATCCAGACTTACTAGCTCAAATATTCCTATTCCCATTTTCTTGATAATTCTGAATGGGCCAGCCCATCTCATTTTTAATATTCCTGGGTGGGATTCCATTCTTGATGAGAACAGCAAGACTGCATCTCCTTCTTCAAAGGTCCTAAATTTTGTGTTCCTATCCACCTGCAACTTTGTCCTTTTCTGCACGATCTTAGCTGTCCATGCACTATGTAGTATCCTTTCATCTAGCTTAAGGAGTTTTTCAATCCTATGCACCTCTGATTATTCCGAAGAGAGCCTTTCTCCTATAGCTATCCTAAGGCTCTATGTTAGGAACTCCATGGGCACCACTGCCTCCTATCCATACACCATGCGTTGAAAGGTGTAAGTCCGGTTGCATTCTTATACACTATCCAGAATACTGAGTGCAAATTTGTGTCCCAATCGGTCCTATTCTCATTCACTATCTTGATTAGTATTCCCTTCACGATTTTCTTTGTGAATTCTGCTTGCCCATTTACTTGTGGATAGTAGATTGCTGACTTTTTATGTATTATGATGTGCTACTCTGTCAGTTTCTTGATCACTTCATTACGGAGGAAATGGGTCCCTTGGTCACTTACTATCTCAGTTGGGCATCCAAATCTTGTCATTATGGTTTCATAGAGAAACTTTGCTAAGACTTATGATGCCTTATAGTCTTTCAGGGTCTTGGACACGAGGATGTATTTGTTTCCTATTCTTTGAGCTGCTAGTTTGAATGGGCCCACAAAATCTATACCCCATTTTTGGAACGGCTCTAGGGGCAACACTGGGGTGTGCGGCATTCTATCTGCATCATTTGGTTGCCCCAGCCTTTGACACATATCGCATTCCTTTGCAAAATTGTGCACATCTTTTAATGTAGTTGGCCACCACACAATAGGAAATTTCAGAGGTCATTTGGAGGGCCTTTTAGAGGAGAGAGAAAATAGAGCGCAACCAATAAGGAAGAAGCAAACCTATGTTGAAAAATAGCTTAATTCATTGAATTTTTTAAAGAAATAGTCACATTCACATTCAATGAGGGTATCTTTTTAAAAAACGATTGAGTACACATTCAATGCGGGTATCTTTTTCAAATGAGGTAGAGGTACTTTATTAAATACAGCTTACGTTATCATTGATAAGAAAAAGCACTTTGAAGCTAAACTTTGTAGACACTTGAGTCTATACATTTCTTCTGATGGTATTTTGATGTAGAATTTGGTGCTTTTGACATCACCATTGCATCTAGAGCGGCCAAAAACCCATTGCAATGGTGCTTTTGACATCACCATTGCATCTAGAGCGGCCAAAAACCCCTAGAATGACTTTTGAATCACTTAAATAGGACACCTGGAGAGGCAAAAATGACCAAAAGAAGGAGAGAAGAGGCTTCTACAATTTTGCATGCATAGAGGCCTCCATTTGGAATGGAGGCCTCTATGCGCGCCAAATTGCACAAGCCTCCAGAAAGGACAAGTTAGACAGGAATTTCAACATTTTGTCGTACCACTTGGGTCCACCTCCTTCTGTGAGGAAGAGCTGTGCATCCGAGAAATCATCTTCCACCTCCTCTGGTTCTTCTCTTGACTCCAGTATTGAGAAAGGAAGTCTTCTACTACTACGTGCTTGTTCCCAGGGGTGTGCCTTATGTTGAACTCTACTTTTGTAACAAAAGCATCCATCTAGCAAATTTTCCTGCTAGGTCTAGTTTGTTTATCAGGTACAAGAGAGCTTTGTGATCTACATGAAATTCAAACATTTTTCCCAACAGATAGTGCATGAACTTCTTAATGGAGTAGATCATTCCAAGTGACTCCTTTTCTGTAGTGGAGTAGTTCTTCTCTGGCCTGGCCAGCCTCCTGCATGCATAGTAAACTCATATATACCAGCCTTCTTGTGCTTCTTGCATCAAAGCACTACCAATGGGAACATCAAAGGCATCAACAAAGCAAACACATGAAATATCGGGTCATAGTTCGGTTACTAGAGAATGGGTGCTGTCGACAGTATTCTCTTGAGATTTTAGAATGCCTCCTAATAGGATCCGAACCATACATATTCTATTTCTTTCACTGTCAAACTGTACAAGGGCACTGCCACATTTGCTAGGAACCTCATGAATATGCTATGCCACTTGATTAGCCCTAGAAATCTTGCAAGTTCTTTGGGGCGACTGTAACTTTACAATGATTGCGACCTTGGCTGGATCCATAGCTAGCCCTTCAGCAAATACTAGATGCCCCAAAGAGGGATCCACTTGTTACAATGAAGGCACATTGGCTGGATTCAGGCTCAGTCTGGCCTTCTTGCACTTCTCCAAGCACATTGTGAGGTGTGTTATGTGGTCTTCCTTCTTTACAAACACACTAAAATCATCCACAAACACCCTCATTAAGGTGGTCAGATAGTCAAAACAGAAGCGCAAACCGCCACCAGCGGAGCTGGTGAAATCTTGTTTTTCTTCAGCGTATTTTTTTTCTGAGAAAATTTGACATTGCAGCTGCTCCAAATCAAATTGGTCTAATTCCTCATAGCTCCAGGGGTTTTCAAGCATGCTCTACAAGCTGGTGAAGTCAGAATTCAATTTAATCAAGTCTACAGTGAGATCCAAGCTCTTCATCAAACCTATAGGTGACTTTGGTAAAACAGAGATTAAGCATTCAATATTTGGTCAAATCTTGTGTTTATTGGCTTAATCCTCTACTAGACTCATTGCTATTGATGGCTTTGAAAGCATTTGAGCTCATTTGAAGTCTAAGGCACCAGATCTGGACTCCCCGCATACTCTATTTTTTGCACACAAAACAGTGGATTAATTTGCTAATCAGTGATTAATCAGTGCTAATCACTATATTTTGGTGCAATTGAGGGTTCAAATTAACCATAGGTATCTGATACAGATCCCTATAACTTCAGATTGTAATTTGGAGTTGGTTTGATACTTCAACCATTCCATACAACTTGGTTACCCTTGATTTAATGTAATTTCTGGTATGCTGATAAATTTGTGATAATCATCATTTTGCATTTAACCCTTGGTTAATGCCTATAAATCTCACTCAAAATCAAGATTATTCATAGCCAGAGTTGCATTTGGGAATGTGCATAAGAATGAATGTTATACGCATTATGTATTGGGCACATTATATCAGTGTAAAAATGGGATTAGACACTGCCCTTGTCCAGAATAAGGCAAGAGGTAAGACCTCCCGCAATAATTTGGGATGGATTGCATAATGACACAAGATAAACATCAAAAACCCAAAGGAACTCTCAACAAAACATTGAAACATGTTGCTCACACGGAGCAAAAAGACCTGACGGGGACAAGCTCATGGCCCCAACCATGAAAGAAGAAGAACATCTCCTTCCAAGAGGAAGATCCACACCAAGAAGAAAAGTTGAAGGAAGACATGGACATGAGAAGAGAAGCTGCCCCAAGAAGACTGAAAAAAGAGACGGACGCGTGGAGAGAAGCTGCCACGACAAGAAGACTGAAGACAAGAGAAGATGTCAGGCTCCAAAGAGTGAGGAGCCATGTGAAAATCTCTGAGAGAGAGAGAGAGAGAGAGAGAGAGAGAGAGAGAGAGAGAGAGAGAGAGAGAGAGAGACCCCACAACCCAATAAAACATGCCCCAACAAAGTAAAACCACCTCTGAGCCATCGATGATGTAGGCCACGTGGTAGATAGATGTATGTGTGAGCACTTTAGTCAAGGTTGCGGGCAACTATAGTAAGCCTTGGACACATAGAGAGAGAGTGTGTCAAGGACTATGAGTTTAGGGACTTGAGGCACTGGTCACGGGCTATCAAGTAAGAGCGAAACTTGGTACAGGGTCCAAGTGTGCTAAGTTAACTTGATGGGACCATAATCCAAAGTTTTTTGAAAATCTAGTCCCTTAGGCTAAGGTCCTTTATACCCATTTCCAATTTACTCCAATTGCACATTGGAAAGTTCTTTTTGAATTTCTGTTTTAGGGGAATTTGTTTTAATAAGATGAGATATTTTTCTATCCAAAAATATTAAAAATCTGAATATTCTCTCTCTAGAATATTTTCTCCCTCTAGGTTAAAACAGTTAGAAATAAGATCTTTTATATTTCTGAAGAGGGATTTAATTACACGGGAAGATGCTGGACATCTTGAGAGGCTGGGGAGGAATCTTACAACAACTTCTTTAAATATTCCCCCCACACCTCCTTTAGATCCTCGATGGGCTACCCTTCCCATTGCTTCATCTTTTCAGCTTCGAGCTCATATACCTCCGGAAATTCATTCGGTGTCCAAGAAAAACAACCTAGCTTCCACCTTGACTAGATCAACTCTATCCCTATCCACCCTGGCCTGCACCTCTTTGATGATTCTGATATGCTCTTCTCTTATTAAGGCGGCATGGCCTTCTATTGTGGCTTGGCTCTCCCTGGCCCTATCTAGATCCCTTTGCACCTAAATAAAATCTTGCTCCCTCCTTGCCATGGCCTCCTTCATCCTTTCCATTTCCTCCTTGAACTCTTTGTTGGCCTTCTGGAGGTCTGTGATCTAGAGTTGCATCTCTCCTAGGCGGTCTACCTCCATTCTTCTCCTGCATAGCTCTTCCTACAGGGATTCCTATTGACTTGTCACCATCTGGATGATGGCATTCTTTTCCTTTATTACTGCAATTTGTAGTTTTGTCATCTCTCTCAAGCCATCAGTCATCTCTGCAAATAGTTGAGACTCCCTGCACCCAGTATGTGTCTATGTTTTTTGGAAAGCTCATAGCACTCGTAGCAGGGATATCAGGCTGCACTTGTTCTCCAGCTGTAGGCTTGCTAGTGCTTCCTGCTCTATTGATGTTGCTCTAGCTAGTGCACCAAGATGGACTTGCCAATGTCAGCCAAGTCCTCCTTGAGCTATTTGTCACTTTTTGTTCAGCTGCCCTGCTGCTCCCATCCTTGGCTGTGTTTTTGTTTTTTGCTGGACTTCTTTTCGGCACCAAACTCTGAGATTCTCTTCTTTTTCCAGGAAGCCTACTCCTTTCCCTATTTGGAAGCTTGTCCCTGGGGCTTCTCATCTTCTTCCACTCTGGGCTTTGTCTCTTCTTTTTGTTCATCCACTTCTTTTTGGCCCTCCTCCTTTTCGGCTCTTGATTGCGCATTGAACAGAGCTCTCAAGTAAGGGCCAATCTTTTTTCTGGTGTGTGGGTGGTTAATCTTGCTGATATGATCCTTGAGATTATTGTATAACACATTAGACCATGCCACTTTGGTTCCTGCCCTGCCACTTTCACCATTCCATAGGCTTTTCTCAACATGCAGTATGGCTTGAGGGTGAGATTTATCATCTCCACTACGAAGCACAGTTGCTTCTATTGGTCCTCATCTACAGTGCTTGTTATTATGAAACCTTAGCCTTCCCCTCCTCCAACGGGTCAAACTCCTTGATTAGGTCATCATCCTTGGCTGGCTTGGCCTCAACCTCCCTTTTAGCTGGCAATTTGAATACTCCAGCCACATAGAGGGGGTTGAATGTCCTTTTCTCACATGATGGGAGCGTTATAATCGATTTCTGCAACTCCTCCCAAGGCAGCTATGTAAACTCCTTCAACCCCATCTTCTCCAGCCACCACTGGGCATGCTCATCTGCCTCCTTGTATAGGGTGGATGAGGGGAAGTTGAATTCCATTATTTTCTTGGCGTTGGTTGCACACTGAGGTCAAGATACAGTAGGCAATGGTGGGATTTGGATTTGGACACACTTTTCCTTCAAGACATGCTTATCTTGCTCAGGCATTTTTTCATAATAGGGCTTCAACCTATACCCATTCACCAATTACCCATCCAGACTTACTATTCTTGTTCCCATTTTCTTGATAATTCTGAATGGGCCAGCCCATCTCATTTTTAATATTCCTGGGTGGGATTCCATTCTTGATGAGAACAGCAAGACTGCATCTCCTTCTTCAAAGATCCTAAATTTTGTGTTCCTATCCACTTGCAGCTTTGTCCTTTTCTGCACGATCTTAGCTGTCCATGCGCTATGCAGTATCCTTTCATCTAGCTTAAGGAGTTTTTCAATCCTATGCACCTCTGATTATTCCGAAGAGAGCCTTTCTCCTATAGCTATCCTAAGGCTCTATGTTAGGAACTCCATGGGCACCACTGCCACCTGTCCATACACCATGCATTGAAAGGTGTAAGTCCGGTTGCATTCTTATACACTGTCCAGAATGCTGAGTGCAAATTTGTGTCCCAATCGGTCCTATTCTCATTCACTATCTTGATTAGTATTCCCTTCACGATTTTCTTTGTGAATTCTGCTTGCCCATTTACTTGTGGATAGTAGATTGTTGACTTTTTATGTATTATGATGTGCTACTCTGTCAGTTTCCTGATCACTTCATTACGGAGGAAATGGGTCCCTTGGTCACTTACTATCTCAGTTGGGCATCCAAATCTTGTCATTATGGTTTCATAGAGAAACTTTGCTAAGACTTATGATGCCTTATAGTCTTTCAGGGTCTTGGACACGAGGATGTATTTGTTTCCTATTCTTTGAGCTGCTAGCTTGAATGGGCCCACAAAATCTATACCCCATTTTTGGAACGGCTCTAGGGGCAACACTGGGGTGTGCGGCATTCTATCTGCATCATTTGGTTGCCCCAGCCTTTGACACATATCGCATTCCTTTGCAAACTTGTGCACATCTTTTAATGTAGTTGGCCACCACACATTAGGAAATTTCAGAGGTCATTTGGAGGGCCTTTTAGAGGAGAGAGAAAATAGAGCGCAACCAATAAGGAAGAAGCAAAGGTAACGTTGAAAAATAGCTTAATTCATTGAATTTTTTAAAAGAAATAGTGACGTTTACATTCAATGAGGGTATCTTTTTAAAAAACGATTGAGTACACATTCAATGCGGGTATCTTTTTCAAATGAGGTAGAGTTACTTTATTAAATACAGCTTACGTTATCATTGATAAGAAAAAGCACTTTGAAGCTAAACTTTGTAGACACTGGAGTCTATACATTTCTTCTGATGGTATTTTGATGTAGAATTGGGTGCTTTTGACATCACCATTGCATCTAGAGCGGCCAAAACCCATTGCAATGGTGCTTTTGACATCACCATTGCATCTAGAGCAGCCAAAAACCCCCAGAATGACTTTTGAATCACTTAAATCGGACACCTGGAGAGGCAAAAATGACCAAAAGAAGGAGAGAAGAGGCTTCTACAATTTTGCATGCATAGAGGCCTCCATTTGGAATGGAGGCCTCTATGCACGCCAAATTGCACAAGCCTCCGGAAAGGACAAGTTAGACAAGAATTTTAACATTTTGTCGTACCACTTGGGTCCACCTCCTTCTGTGAGGAAGAGCTGTGCATCCGAGAAATCATCTTCCACCTCCTCTGGTTCTTCTCTTGACTCCAGTATTGAGACAGGACGTATTCTACTACTATGTGCTTGTTCCCAGGGGTGTGCCTTATGTTGAACTCTACTTTTGTAACAAAAGCATCCATCTAGCAAATTTTCCTGCTAGGTCCAGTTTGTTTATCAGGTACAAGAGAGCTTTGTGATCTACATGAAATTCAAACATTTTTCCCAACAGATAGTGCATGAACTTCTTAATGGAGTAGATCATTCCAAGTGACTCCTTTTCTGTAGTGGAGTAGTTCTTCTCTGGCCTGGCCAGCCTCCTGCATGCATAGTGAACTCATATATACCAGCCTTCTTGTGCTTCTTGCATCAGAGCACTACCAATGGGAACATCAAAGGCATCAACAAAACAAACACATGAAATATCGGGTCATAGTTCGGTTACTAGAGAATGGGTGCTATCGAGAGTATTCTCTTGAGATTTTAGAATGCCTGCTAATAGGATCCGAACCATACATATTCTATTTCTTTCACTGTCAAACTGTACAAGGGCACTGCCACATTTGCTAGGAACCTCATGAATATGCTATGCCACTTGATTAGCCCTAGAAATCTTGCAAGTTCTTTGGGGCAACTGTAACTTTACAATGATTGCGACCTTGGCTGGATCCATAGCTAGCCCTTCTGCAAATACTAGATGCCCCAAGAGGGATCCACTTGTTACAATGAAGGCACATTGGCTGGATTCAGGCTCAGTTTGGCCTTCTTGCACTTCTCCAAGCACATTGTGAGGTGTGTTATGTGGTCTTCTTTCTTTACAAACACACTAAAATCATCCACAAACACCCTCATGAAGGTGCTCAGATAGTCAAAACAGAAGCGCAAACCACCGCCAAAACGGAGCTAGGAGAAATCTTGTTTTTCTTCAGCGCATTTTTTTCTGAGAAAATTTGACATTGCAGTTGCTCCAAATCAAATTGGTCTAATTCCTCATAGCTCCAGGGGTTTTCAAGCATGCTCTACAAGCTGGTGAAGTCAGAATTCAATTTAATCAAGTCTAAAGTGAGATCCAAGCTCTTCATCAAGTTAATCTTGCTGATATGATCCTTGAGATTATTGTATAACATATTAGCCCATGCCACTTTGGTTCCTGCCCTACCACTTTCACCATTCCATAGGCTTTTCTCAACATGCAATATGGCTTGAGGGTGAGATTTATCATCTCCACTACGAAGCACAGTTGCTTCTATTGGTCCTCATCTACAGTGCTTGTTATTATGAAACCTTAGCCTTCCTCCCCTCCAACGGGTCAAACTCCTTGATTAGGTCATCATCCTTGGCTGGCTTGGCCTCAACCTCCCTTTAGCTAGCAATTTGAATACTCCAGCCACATAGAGGGGGTTGAATGTCCTTTTCTCACATGATGGGAGCATTATAATCGATTTCTGCAACTCCTCCCAAGGCAGCTATGTAAACTCCTTCAACCCCATCTTCTCTAGCCACCACTGGGCGTGCTCATCCGCCTCCTTGTATAGGGTGGATGAGGGGAAGTTGAATTCCATTATTTTCTTGGCGTTGGTTGCACACTGAGGTCGAGATATAGGCAATGGTGGGATTTGGATTTGGACACACTTTTCCTTCAAGACATGCTTATCTTGCTAGTTCTAGCATTTTTTCATAATAGGGCTTCAACCTATACCCATTCACCAATTTCCTTGAGCTTTGTCCATCCAGACTTACCAGCTCAAATATTCCTATTCCCATTTTCTTGATAATTCTGAATGGGCTAGCCCATCTCACTTTTAATATTCCTGTGTGGGATTCCATTCTTGATGAGAACAGCAAGACTGCATCTCCTTCTTCAAAGGTCCTAAATTTTGTGTTCCTATCCACCTGCAACTTTGTCCTTTTCTGCACGATCTTAGCTGTCCATGGACTATGCAGTATCCTTTCATCTAGCTTAAGGAGTTTTTCAATCCTATGCACCTCTGATTATTCCAAAGAGAGCCTTTCTCCTATAGCTATCCTAAGGCTCTATGTTAGGAACTCCATGGGCACCACTGCCTCCTGTCCATACACCATGCGCTGAAAGGTGTAAGTCCGGTTACATTCTTATACACTGTCCAGAATGCCCACAATGCTGAGTGCAAATTTGTGTCCCAATCGGTCCTATTCTTATTCACTATCTTGATTAGTATTCCCTTCACGATTTTCTTTGTGAATTCTGCTTGCCCATTTACTTGTGGATAGTAGATTGCTGACTTTTTATGTATTATGATGTGCTACTCTGTCAGTTTCCTGATCACTTCATTACGGAGGAAATGGGTCCCTTGGTCACTTACTATCTCAGTTGGGCATCCAAATCTTGTCATTATGGTTTCATAGAGAAACTTTGCTAAGACTTATGATGCCTTATAGTGTTTCAGGGTCTTGGACACGAGGATGTATTTGTTTCCTATTCTTTGAGCTACTAGTTTGAATGGGCCCACAAAATCTATACCCCATTTTTGGAACGGCTCTAGGGGCAACACTGGGGTGTGCGGCATTCTATCTGCATCATTTGGTTGCCCCAGCCTTTGACACATATCGCATTCCTTTGCAAAATTGTGCACATCTTTTAATGTAGTTGGCCACCACACATTAGGAAATTTCAGAGGTCATTTGGAGGGCCTTTTAGAGGAGAGAGAAAATAGAGCGCAACCAATAAGGAAGAAGCAAACCTATGTTGAAAAATAGCTTAAATCATTGAATTTTTTAAAGAAATAGTCACATTCACATTCAATGAGGGTATCTTTTTAAAAAACGATTGAGTACACATTCAATGCGGGTATCTTTTTCAAATGAGGTAGAGTTACTTTATTAAATACAGCTTACGTTATCATTGATAAGAAAAAGCACTTTGAAGCTAAACTTTGTAGACACTTGAGTCTATACATTTCCTCTGATGGTATTTTGATGTAGAATTTGGTGCTTTTGACATCACCATTGCATCTAGAGCGGCCAAAAACCCATTGCAATGGTGCTTTTGACATCACCATTGCATCTAGAGCGGCCAAAAACCCCTAGAATGACTTTTGAATCACTTAAATCGGACACCTGGAGAGGCAAAAATGACCAAAAGAAGGAGAGAAGAGGCTTCTACAATTTTGCATGCATAGAGGCCTCCATTTGGAATGGAGGCCTCTATGCACGCCAAATTGCACAAGCCTCCGGAAAGGACAAGTTAGACAGGAATTTCAACATTTTGTCGTACCACTTGGGTCCACCTCCTTCTGTGAGGAAGAGCTGTGCATCCGAGAAATCATCTTCCACCTCCTCTGGTTCTTCTCTTGACTCCAGTATTGAGACAGGAAGTCTTCTACTACTACGTGCTTGTTCCCAGGGGTGTGCCTTATGTTGAACTCTACTTTTGTAACAAAAGCATCCATCTAGCAAATTTTCCTGCTAGGTCTAGTTTGTTTATCAGGTACAAGAGAGCTTTGTGATCTACATGAAATTCAAACATTTTTCCCAACAGATAGTGCATGAACTTCTTAATGGAGTAGATCATTCCAAGTGACTCCTTTTCTGTAGTGGAGTAGTTCTTCTCTGGCCTGGCTAGCCTCCTGCATGCATAGTAAACTCATATATACCAGCCTTCTTGTGCTTCTTGCATCAGAGCACTACCAATGGGAACATCAAAGGCATCAACAAAGCAAACACATGAAATATCGGGTCATAGTTCGGTTACTAGAGAATGGGTGCTGTCGACAGTATTCTCTTGAGATTTTAGAATGCGTCCTAATAGGATCCGAACCATACATATTCTATTTCTTTCACTGTCAAACTGTACAAGGGCACTGCCACATTTGCTAGGAACCTCATGAATATGCTATGCCACTTGATTAGCCCTAGAAATCTTGCAAGTTCTTTGGGGCGACTGTAACTTTACAATGATTGCGACCTTGGCTGGATCCATAGCTAGCCCTTCTGCAAATACTAGATGCCCTAAGAGGGATCCACTTGTTACAATGAAGGCACATTGGCTGGATTCAGGCTCAGTCTGGCCTTCTTGCACTTCTCCAAGCACATTGTGAGGTGTGTTATGTGGTCTTCCTTCTTTACAAACACACTAAAATCATCCACAAACACCCTCATTAAGGTGGTCAGATAGTCAAAACAGAAGCGCAAACCGCCACCAGCGGAGCTGGTGAAATCTTGTTTTTCTTCAGCGTATTTTTTTTCTGAGAAAATTTGACATTGCAGCTGCTCCAAATCAAATTGGTCTAATTCCTCATAGCTCCAGGGGTTTTCAAGCATGCTCTACAAGCTGGTGAAGTCAGAATTCAATTTAATCAAGTCTAAAGTGAGATCCAAGCTCTTCATCAAACCTACAGGTGACTTTGGTAAAACAGAGATTAAGCATTCAATATTTGGTCAAATCTTGTGTTTATTGGCTTAATCCTCTACTAGACTCATTGCTATTGATGGCTTTGAAAGAATTTGAGCTCATTTGAAGTCTAAGGCACCAGATCTGGACTCCCCGCATACTCTATTTTTTGCACACAAAACAGTGGATTAATTTGCTAATCAGTTGATTAATCAATGCTAATCACTATATTTTGGTGCAATTGAGGGTTCAAATTAACCATTAGGTATCTGATACAGATCCCTATAACTTCAGATTGTAATTTGGAGTTGGTTTGATACTTCAACCATTCCATACAAATTGGTTACCCTTGATTTAATGTAATTTCTGGTATGCTGATAAATTTGTGATAATCATCATTTTGCCTTTAACCCTTGGTTAATGCCTATAAATCTCACTCAAAATCAAGATTATTCACAGCCAAAGTTGAATTTGGGAATGTGCATAAGAATGAATGTTATACGCATTATGTATTGGGCACATTATATCAGTGTAAAAATGGGATTAGACACTGCCCTTGTCCAGAATAAGGCAAGAGGTAAGACCTCCCGCATAAATTTGGGATGGATTGCATAATGACACAAGATAAACATCAAAAACCCAAAGGAACTCTCAACAAAACATTGAAACATGTTGCTCACATGGAGCAAAAAGACCTGACGGGGACAAGCTCATGGCCCCAACCATGAAAGAAGAAGAACATCTCCTTCCAAGAGGAAGATCCACACCAAGAAGAAAAGTTGAAGGAAGACATGGACATGAGAAGAGAAGCTGCCCCAAGAAGACTGAAAAAAGCGACGAACGCGTGGAGAGAAGCTGCCACGACAAGAAGACTGAAGACAAGAGAAGATGTGAGGCTCCAAAGAGTGAGGAGCCATGTGAAAATCTGAGAGAGAGAGAGAGAGAGAGAGAGAGAGAGAGAGAGAGAGAGAGAGAGAGAGAGAGAGAGAGAGAGAGAGAGAGAGACCCCACAACCCAATGTAACATGCCCCAACAAAGTAAAACCAGCTCTGAGCCACCGATGATGTAGGCCACGTGGTAGATAGATGTATGTGTGAGCACTTTAGTCAAGGTCGCGGGCAACTATAGTAAGCCTTGGACAGATAGAGAGAGAGTGTGTCAAGGACTATGAGTTTAGGGACTTGAGGCACTGGTCGCGGGCTATCAAGTAAGAGCGAAACTTGGTACAGGGTCCAAGTGTGCTAAGTTAACTTGATGGGACCATAATCCAAAATTTTTTGAAAATCTAGTCCCTTAGGCTAAGGTCCTTTATACCCATCTCCAATTTACTCCAATTGCACATTGGAAAGTTCTTTTTGAATTTCTGTTTCAGGGGAATTCATTTTAATAAGATGAGATATTTTTCTATCCAAAAATATTAAAAATCTGAATATTCTGTCTCTAGAATATTTTCTCTCTCTAGGTTAAAACAGTTAGAAATAAGATCTTTTATATTTCTGAAGAGGGATTTAATTACACGGGAAGATGCTGGACATCTTGAGAGACTGGGGAGGAATCTTACAACAACTTCTTTAAATATTCCCCCCACACCTCCTTTAGATCCTCGATGGGTTGCCCTTCCCATTGCTTCATCTTTTCAGCTTCGAGCTCATATACCTCCGGAAATTCATCCGGGTGTCCAAGAAAACCAACCTAGCTTCCACCTTGACTAGATCAACTCTATCCCTATCCACCCTGGCCTGCACCTCTTTGATGATTCTGATATGCTCTTCTCTTATTAAGGCGGCATGGCCTTCTATTGTGGCTTGGCTCTCCCTGGCCCTATCTAGATCCCTTTGCACTTAAATAAAATCTTGCTCCCTCCTTGCCATGGCCTCCTTCATCCTTTCCATTTCCTCCTTGAACTCTTTGTTGGCCTTCTGGAGGTCTCTGATCTAGAGTTGCATCTCTCCTAGGCGGTCTACCTCCATTCTTCTCCTGCATAGCTCTTCCTACAGGGATTCCTATTGACTTGTCACCATCTGGATGATGGCATTCTTTTCCTTTATTACTGCAATTTGTAGTTTTGTCATCTCTCTCAAGCCATCAGTCATCTCTGCAAATAGTTGAGACTCCCTGCACCCAGTATGTGTCTATGTTTTTTGGAAAGCTCATAGCACTGGTAGCAGGGATATCAAGCTGCACTTGTTCTCCAGCTGTAGGCTTGCTGGTGCTTCCTGCTCTATTGATGTTGCTCTAGCTAGTGCACCAAGATGGACTTGCCAATGTCAGCCAAGTCCTCCTTGAGCTATTTGTCACTTTTTGTTCAGCTGCCCTGCTGCTCCCATCCTTGGCTGTGTTTTTGTTCAGCTGCCCTGCTGCTCCCATCCTTGGCTGTGTTTTTGTTTTTTGCTGGACTTCTTTTCACCACCAAACTCTGAGATTCTCTTCTTTTTCCAGGAAGCCTACTCCTTTCCCTGTTTTGAAGCTTGTCCTTGGGGCTTCTCAGCTTCTTCCACTCTGGGCTTTGTCTCTTCTTTTTTTTCATCCACTTCTTTTTGGCCCTCCTCCTTTTCGGCTCTTGATTGCGCATTGAACAGAGCTCTCAAGTAAGGGCCAATCTTTTTTCTGGTGTGTGGGTGGTTAATCTTGCTGATATTATCCTTGAGATTATTGTATAACACATTAGACCATGCCACTTTGGTTCCTGCCCTGCCACTTTCACCATTCCATAGGCTTTTCTCAACATGCAGTATGGCTTGAGGGTGAGATTTATCATCTCCACTACGAAGCACAGTTGCTTCTATTGGTCCTCATCTACAGTGCTTGTTATTATGAAACCTTAGCCTTCCCCTCCTCCAACGGGTCAAACTCCTTGATTAGGTCATCATCCTTGGTTGGCTTGGCCTCAACCTCCCTTTTAGCTGGCAATTTGAATACTCTAGCCACATAGAGGGGGTTGAATGTCCTTTTCTCACATGATGGGAGTGTTATAATCGATTTCTGCAACTCCTCCCAAGACAGCTATGTGAACTCCTTCAACCCCATCTTCTCCAGCCACCACTGGGCATGCTCATCCGCCTCCTTGTATAGGGTGGATGAGGGGAAGTTGAATTCCATTATTTTCTTGGCGTTGGTTGCACACTGAGGTCGAGATACAGTAGGCAATGGTGGGATTTGGATTTGGACACACTTTTCCTTCAAGACATGCTTATCTTGCTCAGGCATTTTTTCATAATAGGGCTTCAACCTATACCCATTCACCAATTACCCATCCAGACTTACTATTCCTATTCCCATTTTCTTGATAATTCTGAATGGGCCAGCCCATCTCATTTTTAATATTCCTGGGTGGGATTCCATTCTTGATGAGAACAGCAAGACTGCATCTCCTTCTTCAAAGATCCTAAATTTTGTGTTCCTATCCACCTGCAACTTTGTTCTTTTCTGCACGATCTTAGCTGTCCATGCGCTATGCAGTATCCTTTCATCTAGCTTAAGGAGTTTTTCAATCCTATGCACCTCTGATTATTCCGAAGAGAGCCTTTCTCCTATAGCTATCCTAAGGCTCTATGTTAGGAACTCCATGGGCACCACTGCCTCCTGTCCATACACCATGCGTTGAAAGGTGTAAGTCCGGTTGCGTTCTTATACACTGTCCAGAATACTGAGTGCAAATTTGTGTCCCAATCGGTCCTATTCTCATTCACTATCTTGATTAGTATTCCCTTCACGATTTTCTTTGTGAATTCTGCTTGCCCATTTACTTGTGGATAGTAGATTGCTGACTTTTTATGTATTATGATGTGCTACTCGGTCAGTTTCCTGATCACTTCATTACGGAGGAAATGGGTCCCTTGGTCACTTACTATCTCAGTTGGGCATCCAAATCTTGTCATTATGGTTTCATAGAGAAACTTTGCTAAGACTTATGATGCCTTATAGTCTTTCAGGGTCTTGGACACGAGGATGTATTTGTTTCCTATTCTTTGAGCTGCTAGTTTGAATGGGCCCACAAAATCTATACCCCATTTTTGGAACGGCTCTAGGGGCAACACTGGGGTGTGCGGCATTCTATCTGCATCATTTGGTTGCCCTAGCCTTTGACACATATCGCATTCCTTTGCAAAATTGTGCACATCTTTTAATGTAGTTGGCCACCACACATTAGGAAATTTCAGAGGTCATTTGGAGGGCCTTTTAGAGGAGAGAGAAAATAGAGCGCAACCAATAAGGAAGAAGCAAACGTAACGTTGAAAAATAGCTTAATTCATTGAATTTTTTTAAAGAAATAGTCACATTCACATTCAATGAGGGTATCTTTTTAAAAAACGATTGAGTACACATTCAATGCGGGTATCTTTTTCAAATGAGGTAGAGTTACTTTATTAAATACAGCTTACATTATCATTGATAAGAAAAAGCACTTTGAAGCTAAACTTTGTAGACACTGGAGTCTATACATTTCTTCTGATGGTATTTTGATGTGGAATTTGGTGCTTTTGACATCACCATTGCATCTAGAGCGGCCAAAACCCATTGCAATGGTGCTTTTGATATCACCATTGCATCTAGAGCAGCCAAAAACCCCCAGAATGACTTTTGAATCACTTAAATCGGACACCTGGAGAGGCAAAAATGACCAAAAGAAGGAGAGAAGAGGCTTCTACAATTTTGCATGCATAGAGGCCTCCATTTGGAATGGAGGCCTCTATGCACGCCAAATTGCACAAGCCTCTTCTCCGCTTCTTTTGGTCGTTTTTGCCTCTCCAGGTGTCCGATTTAAGTGATTCAAAAGTCTTTTGGGGGTTTTTTGGCCACTTTGGATGCAATGGTGATGTCAAAAGCACCAAATTCTACACCAAACTGCCAGTAAGTGTAGAATGTTTAGGAGAGTAGCATCAAATTTTTGAAAAAGGTGCCATATGATGACATAAGTGCCTTTTGCAAACCCAAAAAGTTGAGAGCGACTTGTAGCTAGTGCACATATTGCAATGCCTTGTCAGATCCATTTTTTTATAACTTGCGACAGTTTCTTGTCAAGTACACATTTAATGAGGGTATCTTTTAAAAAACATTTCTCGACAGAGAAAATACGAGTTTGTGAATTTGTAGAGCTGTCTAGCTACCACCATGAATGACTTGCTCTGGAGAGTCAACTTCTTTCTCTGATCTGTGGACATGTACTCCGGAAAGGACAAGTTAGATAGGAATTTCAACATTTTGTCGTACCACTTGGGTCCACCTCCTTCTGTGAGGAAGAGCTGTGCATCCGAGAAATCATCTTCCACCTCCTCTGGTTCTTCTCTTGACTCCAGTATTGAGACAGGAAGTCTTCTACTACTACGTGCTTGTTCCCAGCAGGGGTGTGCCTTATGTTGAACTCTACTTTTGTAACAAAAGCATCCATCTAGCAAATTTTCCTGCTAGGTCTAGTTTGTTTATCAAGTACAAGAGAGCTTTGTGATCTACATGAAATTCAAACATTTTTCCCAACAGATAGTGCATGAACTTCTTAATGGAGTAGATCATTCCAAGTGACTCCTTTTCTGTAGTGGAGTAGTTCTTCTCTGGCCTGGCTAGCCTCCTGCATGCATAGTAAACTCATATATACCAGCCTTCTTGTGCTTCTTGCATTAGAGCACTACCAATGGGAACATCAAAGGCATCAACAAAACAAACACATGAAATATCAGGTCATAGTTCGGTTACTAGAGAATGGGTGCTGTCGACAGTATTTTCTTGAGATTTTAGAATGCCTCCTAATAGGATCCGAACCATACATATTCTATTTCTTTCACTGTCAAACTGCACAAGGGCACTACCACATTTGCTAGGAACCTCATGAATATGCTATGCCACTTGATTAGCCCTAGAAATCTTGCAAGTTCTTTGGGGTGACTATAACTTTACAATGATTGCGACCTTGGCTGGATCCATAGCGAGCCCTTCTGCAAATACTAGATGCCGCAAGAGGGATCCACTTGTTACAATGAAAGGCACATTGGCTGGATTCAGGCTCAGTCTGGCCTTCTTGCACTTCTCCAAGCACATTGTGAGGTGTGTTATGTGGTCTTCTTTCTTTACAAACACACTAAAATCATCCACAAACACCCTCATGAAGGTGGTTAGATATTCATAGAATATTTCCTGAACCATCCTTTGGAATGTAGTGGGAGCATTTTTTAGCCCGAACGTCATCACATTGGAGGAAGATGCCCCCATTCCATCACAAAAGCTGTTTTAAAAAATCTTTTGGGCCCACTGAAAGGATCATGTCTCGTGCCCGGCTACCGCATCCAGCAAGGAATCTATGAATGGTAGCGGGAACGGATCCAATATGGTGGAGGTGTTTAGCTTGCGATACGCGATACAGACCCTCAGCTTCCCATTTTTCTTCGAGACAATGACTATTGGTGAAAGCCATTTTGCTATGTCCACAGGATAGATGAACCCAACTCTCAGCAGCTTGTCAATTTCCTCCTTCACTTGTTTTGCATACTTGGGATTCATTCTGTGTCTGCTTTTCCAGATAGGGTTGCATCCTCCTTTAAGTTGATCTTGTGTTGGTAGAAGCTAGGATCAATCCCCTTCATATCTTTGTAGGACTTTAACAATTCTAGGAGCTTTCCTCCAAATTCCTGATTTAGCTTGGCACTGATTCTTACAGGTTTTGGCTCCTGGTCATCCCCTAGGTTCACTTCTTCCAGTTTGTCTTCCTGGACTCTAATGTTTTGCTTCCTGAGTTGGGCTTCCTCTTGCTTGAGGGCCAGCATTGCTTTTTCTTGCTTGGCCTGCAGTTATGCCACACTATCTTGAGTGTCATCCCCCTCTTCCTATGCACTTTCTTCATTTATCATCACTTCAAGATAAGCCACCAAAACTTCTGGATCGTATCTTTGTACAATCCTCTCTATGTCCACCTCAAATAGCGACAATAGATTTGGTTTCTCCTTTATGATTCGCTCTTCTTTGTTGTCTTCTACCCCTTCCAGGTAGTTTAGGCCCTCTGCATGCATCGATCAGCTGGCCGGGTTTAACCTATCTTTTCCTGCACTGAAATGCTGACTTTCTTTTTACATCTCCCGATTGTGATCTTGTTTGTATACCAGTTGTGCTTTATCCTTCCACTCCTAAGCCACGGTCTTCCTAGAGGCATGGGATATAAACATGCTATCTTAGTCATTTT
The DNA here is from genome assembly GCF_041138505.1 of Cibotium barometz. Classification (NCBI taxonomy): domain Eukaryota; kingdom Viridiplantae; phylum Streptophyta; class Polypodiopsida; order Cyatheales; family Cibotiaceae; genus Cibotium; species Cibotium barometz. Next base: position 32,631,509 of record NC_141057.1, on the reverse strand, counting down.
GAGAACTATGAACACAACAGTGAACGTGCATCCTGCCACTTCTATTTGTTTTCCTCTGATTATTCCAAACCATTCTCTGGTCAGCCATGCAGATTTGGAACAGAGCTGGCTTCATGTCAGTAATTCCTAGCTTTTTAGCTAGAATATCTAATATTATATTTACTCATGACCCTCCATCTAGAATGGCCCTTGTCATTATCTCTCCTCTGAGCTTGATGGTCACTTCCAGAACAGACGTGCCGTAGTCCTGGACTGTTTCCACATTCCTGCATTCAGTTGTCGGATTTTCTAGTTCAAGGGCATTTGCACCAGATTATCATTTGGCACTATGGCTTGAAGCAGCTTTTGCCTGTAATTAGGAACTAGATTCAGCATTTGATCCAGCGTGATGTTCAATTTCATCTTGCTGAGGTCCTCCCACAGGTCGTATTCCTTCATGGAATTGCTTCTTTTCTCCCTTTTAGTTGGCATGCCTTGGTTTCTGTACATCCTTCCTTCCGCCTCTTTTGCTTCTTTTCTCCCTTTCAGTTGGCATGCCTTGGTTTTTGTACATCCTTCACGGAATTGCTTCTTTTCTCCCTTTCAATTGGTATGCCTTGATTTCTGTACATTCTTCCTTCTTCCTCTTTTGCTTCCCCTTCCTGCTCCTAACTTCCCCTTGTCAGTTTTCTGGTTTGGATTTCTTCCATATTCCCTTTCTAATCTTCTCTCGAGATGCTTCTACTGCTTTTGCTATAATTGGCCCCAATGGGCACTTTGACATCGACTTCTTTCCTGCACCAATCTCTTCTCTTTTCTTGACTAGGTTTTTTTGTTCAAATTTTCCTAAAGTTTCTCTCCCAAGGGCGGGCTTTCCTGCATTGTCTTGGGGGATTTTCTTTGGCAAGCAACTATAAGCAAGCATAAACCCAAATATGGTGCAGTTTTTTAATAATGGGGGGCTCTCGGTCTATTCTCTCTCTCTCTCTCTTTCTTTGCCTTTCTCTTTCTCTATCTTTCTCTTTCTCTTTCTCTTTCTCTCTATCTCTGTCTCTGTCTCTCTCTTTGTCTGTCTGTTTGTCTCTCTCTCTCTCTTTTTCTATCTCTTTATCTGTCTCTCTCTATTGCACACTTGTCTCCTTCTCTCTTTGTCTGTCTGTCTCTCTTTCTTTCTCTTTCTCTCTCTTTTTTATTTCTCTCTCTCTCTCTCTCTCTCTCTCTCTCTACCTCTCTTTTATCTCTCTCTACATGTATAAGAACCATTGTCTTTAAAACCAACGTCTTTATTGATGTTTCTAATATGTCTCTAACTATTGCATAGGTGGAGAAGAGCGGTGATCAATCATGTACACCCCCAACGAACAAACTTGTCAGAGTCTAAACATGGAAGCTGGTTAGCCAGGAAGGGTTTCAAACAAAAAATAACACTCTACAATGCATGTGTATCAGACATGGCTAATGCTTTATTACAGAGTGCAAAGCAAAATTCATACATGATGGGCAAGCATATCGGAGCAGGTCCAAGTCTTGAAAAGCTCATTAAGAGGGAAAATGTGCATACTCCAAGCCTAGCACAAGTTGTAAGGACAATAAAGAGTAACACTACAGGCACACCTATGTACAAGGCCCCAACACCTTTGGCAGGTGATCGAGAATCAGCCCGACACAAGAGACAACAATGTAATGTAATTGATGTGGATGATGATGCTAGTCATAGACCTGAGGATAATGTGCACGTGAGAGATAGGAAGTCTATTGGATGTCAGAAAAATAGCCTTCATGGATGAAGATGTGTGAAAGATCCCTACCCCCTCCATGCAACGAATTTGGGGGTACTAGCAGAGCAAAAGTAGCACTTCTGCAGAGTAAGCCATTGGGAAGGGAGCTATAAACTTCATTGAGCTTAAGTCAACTAGAAGTGCCTAGAGGAGAGATAAACACATTAAAAAATGATATGTCACAAGATGGTCATTGCACAAGATACAAAATAGGCCTTTCAGAAGAAGCTAGGATCAAGAAAGCACTAGACATAAATGCACAAGTTACACAAGCGCAGCACCATTGAGACTTTTGGAGAAGGTTCTCATGTGGGAAGTTATGATGTGCATATCAAAATGCATCCATCATGCTCATGTCCAAATTTTTTGGGAAGGGTCAACCAGCAAAAACCCTACTTGGCATGCAAGCACTTGCACTTTGTTTACATGAGAGTCATGGGATTGAGCCAAAATGAAAATATGTTTATTCACCAACCAATTTTGAAAGAAAGGGAGGTATCCAAATGTCTATACAGAGAACGAACCTACCCTAAGTCGGTTTAGTGGACAACTCATGTTCCTAATTTAACTTTAGAGATGTAAAAATGTTTTGGGGTTTCATTTTATTGGAACAATTTCAATGGAGTAATTTTATTTGAGCTTGTATCATTTTATTGTGGGATGTATCATTTTATTGGATAAATTTATTTTACTATTGGATAGAGATTAAGAGAGACAAATAGAGAGAGAGAGAGAGAGAGAGAGAGAGAGAGAGAGAGAGAGAGAGAGAGAGAGAGAGAGAGAGAGAGAGAGAGAGAGAGAGAGAGAACGAGCCAAGTGTGCAATAGAGAGAGAGACGGATAGAGAGAGAGAGAGAGAGAGAGAGAGAGAGAGAGAGAGAGAGAGAGAGAGAGAGTGAACACACTTAGGACCGTTGAGGCACTTTTTCCCTCACTAGGAGGTCTTTTCCCCGTGTGTATGTACACCCTCTTATCTACTCATTTTGGGGTGTGTACTTATCTTTTGTATCTGACACACATTTGTTCATTCTAATCTAGTGAGTTTGTGTGCTCTCAAGCTTCTCTATCTTGTGTGTGTGCATTGTTTTTGCAACCCTAACCCTAATTACAACAATTGGTATCAGAGCTAGCTTCCTTAACACTTATCTAGTAGTCTGCCTCCCTCCTCACACGACCCTATTTTTCTGTCTCTGATTGAGATACCCTCTTAGGAGAAGAAGGTATATACTATAGTGTTTTGTCCGCAGCGCGATTCGGGTGCATTTTGGGCACCACCAAGTTCTGTAGACGTTCTAGAGAGCCGTCATTTTGGATTGGTTCTGCTCAATTTTGGGTGTTTAAGCTATGCAGCGGCGGTAAAGATTTGGTGTGTGCAATAGCATCTAGAGTGTCTTCAACAACATCGACCATCGTATTTTTGCCAGTAACACTCTATTCTCTACTCTGTGTTATTTTTCATACACTTTGTAGGTGATTTAGTCAGTTGGCAGTCATCTGGGGTTGCATTCAGTGAATACTGAGTACTTGTAGTGTGTTGAAAGATTTTGCATTTGGTAGATAGATAGTCAGTCATGACTGGTAGTAGTGATGTATTCAACATGTTGTCTACTGTGAGAACAAACTTGATGGGAATAACTACCCATTGTGGTCCTATATGATAAGGCATGTACTAGTTGCTAAAAGCCTTTGGAATGTGGTCAGTGGTAGTGAAACTTATTTTGTTTCACAAGTACCAGTGTAACCAGGTGCTGCAGGTACATCTGAAGTAGAATCTGATACAGATGTGGCTCCTCCACATGCACCACCAGTACCTCCCACTGCTACTCAAACGAGATGGGATGGAAGAGATGCACAGGCACATGCATTACTTGCACTTTCTGTGAAGTGAAGAATTATTCTTCATATTCGGTCATGTAAGACTTCAAAACATGCATGGAATGCATTTGCTGTATTATACCAGGTGCACAATGAAGCACTTGTTGCATATCTATGCAAACAGTTGGGAGTCTGAGCACATGAATGAGGGAGACTCAATGGATAGCTTCTTGACCAAGATCAAAGATTTTAAGGAGCAGCTTGCTAGTGTGGATGAGATATATCCTAATAATACATTGGTGCCCATATTTCTCAATGCATTGCCAGATTCTTATCAGAGTTTTTCCTCTACCCTTAGACTCATGATGAAGGGAAATACAAATGCCATTACATTTGATGAGCTGGTTTCAGTACTCTTGCAAAAGAAGAGCAGTCTAGGCAAAACAGATTTGTCATGCGAGTTGGTGACTAAGCTTTTGTTTGCCCGTCAGAAAGGCAAAGGTAAAGCTTCTTTGCATGGTGGCTATAAGCCAAAATCAGAATCCTCAGGTAAGGATGCAGAGAAAGAAGGTGATAAGCCTAAAAGAAGGGCAAGTGTCACTATTGTAGGAAATCAGAGCACTACATAAATGAGTCCAAAAAAGGCTAGAGAAGGAGAAAAAGAAAAAATCGGGCATGGTTGTGGCTGATGCATCTGCACCACAAGTGCAGAGAAGAAGTAATCTAAAAGTTTTGCTCACGATGATTGGGCATGGACTGTACATTGCAGCTATGACCCTTTTGTTCATGATGTATGCATGTCAGTGGCAAAATCGGATGCCTAGTACTTTGATAGTGGTGCTACTAAGCACATTACTTCACAAAAAAAATTATTCTCATCTTTGGAATCTGTGCTAAGTGCAGGAACTGTCACGTGCAAATTGTTCCTCAAATCCTATCAAAGGAGTTGGTAGAGTTGTGCTCACTGCTACAAATGGGGGTGCATTTATTCTTTCTAAAGTTTTATATGTGCCAGGCATTAAGAAGAACTTACTGTCAATTTTAGCCTTAGCCTTGTCAGGCTCTTGATGGTGAAATTTGTGGATGACAGATGTACAGTGTTAGGATAGAAATGATGGTTATTCTATCATTATCTTAGGTACCTTGTTTCATGGTGGCCTATACAAGATGGATGTATTTGAGAAGTTGTAGCATGATGCTTGCTCAATCTCTACAACTCGTGCTATGAGTGATGTAGAATTATGGCATGCACAATTTTGCCATCTAAATTATGGCAGTTTGTTATGCCTTCAGAGGCATGATATGGTGTCTGAGTTGCCAAATCTTGAGACCCCTGCTAGAGATGTATGTGAGGGGTGTATTCTTGGTAAAATGCATCGGGCATCATTTCCAAAGGGTGGATCTATGAGAGCTGTTAAGAAATTACAACTTATACATAGTGATGTACGTGGTCCTATATGAGGACACCATCTATTGGGGAATATATCTACTTCGTCACTTTTATTGATGATTACTCTAGATATAGCTTGGTGTATACGTTAAAGCAAAAGTTAGAGGCTTTTATGTGCTTTAGGAACTTTGTATCCATGCCTGAAAATGCATGTGAATGTAAGGTTGGCACCCTTCATTCAGATTGAGGGGGGGAGTATATGTCCAAGGAATTTCATGCATATATGGTTGAAAAAGGCATAAGGCATCAATGTACAATTCCATACACACCTCAGCAAAATGGTGTGGCTGAGAGAAAGAACATGTCTCTCATGGAGATGGCATGATGTATGGTGAAAGCCCAAGACTTACCTCATGGTTTTCGGTTAGAGGTAACTATGTGCGCTGTGAGATCCCTGTTCCCCACCGATCAACGGATTCGGGGTACTAGCAGCGGAAGTAGCACATCATGCGTGGGTAGGGGTCTCACACTCGGGGCCTCGCCCACGGATATCCGGACAAGAGACTAATCCGTCGGTTTGTCCAAAACTGAAACCGGAAAAACTTCCTTTACCCGGAAAGCATGGGCGATTCCACCAGGATAACTCTTTACTCTAACGTAGTCAAGATCATTACGAATCAACTGATCTGACTGCACCTTTAACGGTACTTGGTCAAATCAAGGAAGAAACTTGCACTTGGATCATTGGGATCAACGCTTTTTTCCCCATCAAGAGGCACAGCCGTTGATTCCTATCCATAGAACAATTTCTATCCGGGATTTACTTCATCTATCGTAATAATAGAAATTAAATCTCGATTTACGGATCCATCAGTCCAGCCTAACCCCATCCGATCCCATGGGTTAGCCAACCGCCCAACCACTGTAGTGATGGGATCCAATTTTGGAATTTGGTTAGGTTTTGTCCCGGGTACCAAGGAAAAGAGTTCCAAGGCTCCCTAGCCGGAATTTCATGCAAACATAAAACTAGCCACACCACTTACACACCCAATATGAAAATTGCCTTTTTCTTAGCATGAGCTAACTTTAAAACAATCCTTTAATGAAACCATAGTACCACTGATCACAATCTCCCAATTTATCCAGTTGATTCATAATTTCCCATCATTCCTTCATCAGAGTATCTATGGCATCATTGGCAACTAGAACGCTCACCACCTGTCCACACAGAGGCCGTTTCCATAGTTCCTAGCCCATAATACTCGGCAATATAATCACTTATCAAGATGGACTCTCGTTGAAGATCAGCAAGATCAACCAACAGATCCATATAAAAGAGCCATGGACTCATCCGTTGAGGACCAGCAAGGTCAGTCAACCAGATCCATGCCCTGTTCCAGAAAACAACTCTTACTCCTTGTTCCAATATCTTCCTCGACGCACGCGTGGGTATCCTGGGCGACCCAGAGCCCGAGCACCGTATGGTCAGCACCCTCTAGGATCCTTCGCAGGTGACCTAGCGCTTCACTCATAGGCCGCTTCCTTGGTCCCTCATCCACCGTACCGGAAGCTCACCATTTTAATCGAACCGAGGCTGGTCAAGAACTCGGTCGACCTTGCTACGCGAGACGTCCTCCATTGACTCTCCGTCAGCAGTTGCAACTTTATCAGTTAGGTCTCCACGACCTTAATCACAAGACGGTCAAAATGCTTCCCCAGCATTCTTGACATAAAACAGCCATTTACAAACAGCATTTACAAACAGTTTACAAATACAGTTTCTATATTAACTCTCATTTTTCCACATTATCCCTCATTAATCCACATTACTTATTCCACATTCCATGTATATGTGTACTCATCCAATCACCTCCTTTTCCATCTCTTCACTTCAGATTCCTTCACATCACATATCATATATTCACATCCATATCCACATCCATACATCCACATCCACATCCACATTCACATCCATACATCCACATCTACATGCTTATCTCCATTTTCACATCCTCATTTATACATCCACATCCCATATCCACATTCATACATCCACATCCATATATCCACATCTACATCCACATACATACATACATCCACATCCACATTCCACATTCACATCTATACATCCACATCTACATTCACATTCACATACATCCACATCCACATTCCCATACATCCACATCTATACATCCACATTCCACATTCACATCTACATTCACATTCACATACATCCACATCTACATTCACATTCACATACATCCACATCCACATTTCCATTCACATCTATACATCCACATCCATTCACATCTATACATCCACATCTACATCCACATTTACATCTATGCATATACATCTTCATGCATATATCCATTTTCATGTTCATACATCCACACTCCCATCTCCATATCCACACATCCACATACATACATCCATTTTCTCATTCCCATTTATATAACCCCATATACTTTCACATCTAATCTTTTACATCACATCCATTCTCGCCCTATCACAACCCATATACATCTTATCCTATCACATACACTTCTTACCTCATCCCCCCATACACATCTTAATTCATCTTATCACATCCTAACTTATTTCATAAGCATCTTATCACCTCTTATCACACCTCTTATCACATCCTATCACTTTCCATACGCATCTTATCAATTCTTATCACATCTCATACACCTCTTATCACATCTTATCACATTTCATATCTTTTTTTTTTAAAAAGAGAATTCTTTTATTTGATATAAGATTTCTCTACACATTTATTTATACATAAATTCCATTTAAGGAGACTAACACTTTCGAAATTAAATCAATCTTTTATGCATCTTCTTATGCATGATTTCAATTTGGTAGGGAATTATACTTTTAGAATAAAAGAATTTCTCTTATGCATCTAAGTTAAGCATAAAATCCATTTATGAGGAAAATCATACTTTTAGTATAAAAAGAATATCTTTTATGCATACCTATATACATGAAATCCAATATGATAAAAGTAACACTTTTGATATAAAAATTTTTCCTTTATGCATACTTCTATGCATGAAAATTAAAAATGATAAAAGTAACACTTTTGATATAAAAATTTTCCTTTATGCATACTTCTATGCATAAAAATTAAAAATGATAAAAGTAACACTTTTGATATAAAAATTTTCTTTTATGCATACTTTTATGTATGAAATAAAAATGATAAAAGTAACACTTTTGATATAAAAATTTATCCATTATGCATACTTCTATGCATGAAAATAAAAATGGTAAAAATAACACTTTTGATATAAAAAATTTATCCTTTATGCATAATATTAAAATTTAATTTCTCCATGATTATAATGAAATTCTTTCAATTAATCTAGGATGATGATTCCTAGAATATGGTAGGAAGTCCTCTTTTTATGCTTTGAATGAAAAATTTTTTTATGCATAATTTTTATAAAAATTTTGCCATAGCTCCGCTGCTATGACTGATAAATCTCAATTTTTCTAAGGGATAAAGCTTATCATTAAGGAAATAATTAAAATGATTCTCTAATTGGATCCTTAATCCATAATGGATTGAATCATCAATATACATAAACTAAAAGCATAAGAAAAAGCCATTAATTTGGCCTCAAGCATAGCTTTATCTTGGGTTAAGGAAAAGCTTTATGAAAAGCTTGATTTGGATTGAGAATGGGTCATGAGTATGACCATTTCTTGAGTGAGAGAGAGAATTTACATAAGAATCATTAGAATTTAAACATAAATGAAAATTAACTTCAATAGCATTTATTAAATTATGTAACTCTTCACTACTATTCAAACTTCAATAGCATTTAAAAAAAACCATACCAATTAAACTTCTCAAGCTTGAGAGGGGTTGAGAAGAGAGAAACATTGAGAAATTATAGAAAGATGAATATTCACTAATTACCTTACAACTTGCTTGATTCTTTGTTCACGGTAGAGGCCCCCAACCAATCAATTGGTTAAGTATGTTGATGGAGCCACTAATGGGGATTGAAGAAAGAGGGAAGCTCCAAAAACTAGTGAATTATTAAATGAATTCACAGTTCTTGGCTTAGGTGGAGTAGAGTAACGATGCATAAACACTAACTATTTTTCAACAAGGGGGAGGCTTCTATTTATAGGAAAAATTGAGCTCCTAACCAAACAAACTGATTCTAGAATTTTCTAAATCAGTTTGGTCAATATTTGACCATTTTTAGGTCAGTTAAGCTAACTTTTTGGAACTAGACTTGAATGAGGAGAGAGGAGAGATGAAATATCTCAATTTTTATGAGTTTAAAACTCATTCAAGCATGTGAAATATGCACCTCCTTTAAAGAACTCCCCTTCCTTACATATGTGTCATAATGGAATCATTTTAATATTGCTCATACTTTTTTTTACTAATAAACCTTGTACATTTTCAACTCTTCATCTTATGTGAAATATGCACCTTCTTTAAAGAATTCCCCTTCCTTACATATGTGTCATAATGGAATCATTTTAATATTGCTCATAGTTTTTTACTAATAAACCTTGTACATTTTCAACTCTTCATCTTATGTGAAATATGCACCTCCTTTAAAGAATTCCCCTTCCTTACATATGTGTCATAATGGCATCATTTTAATATTGCTCATAGTTTTTTACTAATAAACCTTGTACATTTTCAACTCTTCATCTTATGTGAGCATTTACTCATTTTTGGATACCCAAAATATCTCATATTTTTAATATTGCTCATAGTTTTTTACTAATAAACCTTGTACATTTTCAACTCTTCACCTTATGTGAGCATTTACTCATTTTTGGGTATCTTCTTTTTTTACAAATTTGGATTTATCTCTTCCCTACACATGGATTGATGCTATTGGCCCATAGGAACCTTAATTGGACCATAGTCTAAAGATTTCTGAAAATCTAGACCCTTAGGCTAAGGTTCTTTATAGCTATTTTTAATTAATTCCAATTGCACATTGGAAAATTCTTTTTGAATTTCTGTTTCAGGGGAACTCATCTGAATTAGAAGAGATATTTTTCTATCCAAAAATATTCAAAATCTGAATATTCTCACTCTAGAATATTTTTCTCTCTCTAGGCTAAAACAGATAGAAACAAGGTCTTTATATTTCTGAAGAGGGATTGATTACAGGGAAAGATACTAGACATCAAAAAGGGGGTGGGGGAGGAATCTTACATTCTACCCCACTTAAAAAAATGTGAGATGTCCTCATCTCGCAAACTGGGATAATTTCGCAAGATGCACGAATATGAGACTTAGAGAAAAATTTTAATCAAGATTAACCACCAAGATAAGTCTTAAAGAGAGCAAGATTCAAAATACGAACAAGATTTAAACTTTATTCATTCTCGGAACTTATACAGTAAAGATAGAGGAACTCTTTACACTTCCATAAGCCCGTCCATCATATGGTCACAAAAGCAGTCCTCACAAGCTGCACAAGTATAAGGTAACTCATCTATGGGAATGATTCTGTGGGTTATTGCTGCGCCTATCTCAGTGGTATGAGGTGTTCTAAGAAAAGGACCTCTGAGAGGCAAGCCAAAAACGGGGTAAAGGCATATCTTCTCATGAGGAAGAAAACACGCCAGTAAGAAGACCCGCTCAGAAAACCCAGGATGCCTTGATCTCATGACGCAGTAGTATCGGGGACCCAAACCCAAAGCTTCAATAACCATGGCCAAGCGGACATTGTTACGAAAGTGCTGCTGACCCTAGGGTGTTACCCTAGTTATGTCTTGATAGGTCCGCCATTTTGTCTGCGCTACAGAAGTTCCCAAGTGAGGGAAAAGTGAGCGCTCATACTGCTCTATAAAATCTTTCTTCACAGACTCCCTTGCGTCTTGAAGGTGAGAAATCATCATGGATAAAACTAATTCTTGTTGCCAAGCCATGAAGGAGATTAAGAAAGAAAGGAGATCGATGGAAGTAAGATTACTGTGAACGACAAGTAAAAGTTACGACTTATATAAAGGAAGGAGCTAGCGTAACTTAGAAGCCAACGGTAACTTGCCACTGAAGTTTTACCGTCTTTCCATGATTTGGGTTTGGCACATTTTTCTATAGAAGGCATTCAAACTTTGAGATGAGGAGATAAAAGAAGCTCGTAAGCTAAATCACCTACTTTCTTTGGTCCACAATATCTGGGAGATAACTTCTTTCCAAGAGATAAAGAACTTCTTTTGGGCCGTACTCGAATGAAGACCAAAACCTTGATATCCAAAACATCGATTCTCCTTCTGAACTCATTGTTCTGAATCTTAAAACAGGTGGGACTTTTGAGAAGTATTCAGGAAAAAGGTTCTTCCTTTTTTAAACAGAATCTTTCTTTTATTTTAGAGAGAGAATAATTATAAGATCAGAAAGGGAGATTCTTACTCCTGTATACCTCAAAGGCTGGGGAGGAATCTTACATTCTACCCCACTTAAAAAAGTGCGAGATGTCCTCATCTCGCCAAGTAGAGGACAACTCTTTTTCTTAAGATCCAATTTATTCTAGGGTTCCTTATATTCTGGTCAACCCAACAGAATACGGGGATAAATATCCCTTATATAGAACTCATCATTAAATAACAATTCATTCAGATCATATCATTCATATCTTTAACACGATAATGGTCCATTAGTCTGAAAATTTTCCTTCTGAACATTCCTCCACAGGAATTTTAGTTAAGCAAGTTCTCAATTTGTCATCCCTTAACTTAATCTACCGTCTCAAGTGTTAACAGTAGCAATCTGACAGCACAATCCACTAATCTCATAGTGATTTGCTGAAATCATTATCATCATTCCAGTTATGAATATCATCACTGGGACTCGTCCCATTCATCCTCATTGTGGTTTCGCTCAGCTTATTACATTTCAACTAAATTTCGAAAATCGTCATTTTTCAATCAGAATCCAATTCAATTCATCAATTCTCAAACAGAATTAAAAATCATATCAACCACATTCGAAATCATCATCTGGATAGCATTAACGCTTATAATTTCAAGTCTTAGATTTACTCGTATATACTATCGGTAAAGAGCTACAGTTATACCCTCGGTATATACGGATAGTCATGATACTTGAAACTATAAGGTAAATACCATCATGTCTAGGTCTCAAGCAAGTCAGGGTTCCATACAATTGCGGTACTTCCAATTGAAGACCCACTTACTAATTTACGAATTTCAATTTGAATTAACAATTTGTATGAATTATATCAAACAATTACAACCTTTTTGTGCGTCTTGATAAACTTTTGACATAATTTGCTTCTCAGTTGATCTTATTGGAGATCTATGACTTAAGTCTGATAAATAGATTTTTCTTTATCCGATCGTCCGTAAAAAAAAACATTTGTATATTTATATACAAGTTGCAATACTTACATAGAGTGGTTCGGCTCCAAAATTCAAAATCTCTTCGAGAGACGTATAAGACGACGGTACTGGGCCATAGTCATGCCCTGTTACATAAGTTCTCTAACTGCGAAGGAAATTATTATTTTCTCCTTAGGGATAAATCGACTAAGGAGTCTATAAATTTGACATGAAAGTCTGAAATTTTGAGGTGTCGAATGATATAGAATGACACCACGCACCATTTTCAGCTTTAACAGGATCATAGTCAATGAGAGATTCTGCCACAGCATTGTATGGCGGTTGCAATGAGCGTGGACATATTGCCCTGCAACCCACTTATGTTGTATTCTCTCCACTGGGGTAGGAAAATATAAATCCTTAAAATGGCGTGCAAGTCTTACTCGGCTTGTTTGAGTTGAAGCGGAAGAGATGAGATGCTCGAAGGCAAATGCAATCATATCTTGAGACTGGGTGAGGTCGGGAATACCAGATAAATGTGGAACTTCCATCTATAAAAACAAATTCTTTGATTAAAATTTCTTCATTAAAGAAGCTTACGGGATGAAAATACATTATGAAAATGCTATTTCTGAATTCTTATTACCAATTTCAGATAAGAATTTAATTATCTTTATTAGCTTTCAAAACCTACTCTGATACCAACTGTGAGATCCCTGTTCCCCACCGATCAACGGATTCGGGGTACTAGCAGCGGAAGTAGCACATCATGCGTGGGTAGGGGTCTCACACTCGGGGCCTCGCCCACGGATATCCGGACAAGAGACTAATCCGTCGGTTTGTCCAAAACTGAAACCGGAAAAACTTCCTTTACCCGGAAAGCATGGGCGATTCCACCAGGATAACTCTTTACTCTAACGTAGTCAAGATCATTACGAATCAACTGATCTGACTGCACCTTTAACGGTACTTGGTCAAATCAAGGAAGAAACTTGCACTTGGATCATTGGGATCAACGCTTTTTTCCCCATCAAGAGGCACAGCCGTTGATTCCTATCCATAGAACAATTTCTATCCGGGATTTACTTCATCTATCGTAATAATAGAAATTAAATCTCGATTTACGGATCCATCAGTCCAGCCTAACCCCATCCGATCCCATGGGTTAGCCAACCGCCCAACCACTGTAGTGATGGGATCCAATTTTGGAATTTGGTTAGGTTTTGTCCCGGGTACCAAGGAAAAGAGTTCCAAGGCTCCCTAGCCGGAATTTCATGCAAACATAAAACTAGCCACACCACTTACACACCCAATATGAAAATTGCCTTTTTCTTAGCATGAGCTAACTTTAAAACAATCCTTTAATGAAACCATAGTACCACTGATCACAATCTCCCAATTTATCCAGTTGATTCATAATTTCCCATCATTCCTTCATCAGAGTATCTATGGCATCATTGGCAACTAGAACGCTCACCACCTGTCCACACAGAGGCCGTTTCCATAGTTCCTAGCCCATAATACTCGGCAATATAATCACTTATCAAGATGGACTCTCGTTGAAGATCAGCAAGATCAACCAACAGATCCATATAAAAGAGCCATGGACTCATCCGTTGAGGACCAGCAAGGTCAGTCAACCAGATCCATGCCCGGTTCCAGAAAACAACTCTTACTCCTTGTTCCAATATCTTCCTCGACGCACGCGTGGGTATCCTGGGCGACCCAGAGCCCGAGCACCGTATGGTCAGCACCCTCTAGGATCCTTCGCAGGTGACCTAGCGCTTCACTCATAGGCCGCTTCCTTGGTCCCTCATCCACCGTACCGGAAGCTCACCATTTTAATCGAACCGAGGCTGGTCAAGACCTCGGTCGACCTTGCTACGCGAGACGTCCTCCATTGACTCTCCGTCAGCAGTTGTAACTTTATCAGTTAGGTCTCCACGACCTTAATCACAAGACGGTCAAAATGCTTCCCCAGCATTCTTGACATAAAACAGCCATTTACAAACAGCATTTACAAACAGTTTACAAATACAGTTTCTATATTAACTCTCATTTTTCCACATTATCCCTCATTAATCCACATTACTTATTCCACATTCCATGTATATGTGTACTCATCCAATCACCTCCTTTTCCATCTCTTCACTTCAGATTCCTTCACATCACATATCATATATTCACATCCATATCCACATCCATACATCCACATCCACATCCACATTCACATCCATACATCCACATCTACATGCTTATCTCCATTTTTACATCCTCATTTATACATCCACATCCCATATCCACATTCATACATCCACATCCATATATCCACATCTACATCCACATACATACATACATCCACATTCACATTCCACATTCACATCTATACATCCACATCTACATTCACATTCACATACATCCACATCCACATTCCCATACATCCACATCTATACATCCACATTCCACATTCACATCTACATTCACATTCACATACATCCACATCTACATTCACATTCACATACATCCACATCCACATTTCCATTCACATCTATACATCCACATCCATTCACATCTATACATCCACATCTACATCCACATTTACATCTATGCATATACATCTTCATGCATATATCCATTTTCATGTTCATACATCCACACTCCCATCTCCATATCCACACATCCACATACATACATCCATTTTCTCATTCCCATTTATATAACCCCATATACTTTCACATCTAATCTTTTACATCACATCCATTCTCGCCCTATCACAACCCATATACATCTTATCCTATCACATACACTTCTTACCTCATCTCCCCATACACATCTTAATTCATCTTATCACATCCTAACTTATTTCATAAGCATCTTATCACCTCTTATCACACCTCTTATCACATCCTATCACTTTCCATACGCATCTTATCAATTCTTATCACATCTCATACACCTCTTATCACATCTTATCACATTTCATATCTTTTTTTTTTTAAAAGAGAATTCTTTTATTTGATATAAGATTTCTCTACACATTTATTTATACATAAATTCCATTTAAGGAGACTAACACTTTCGAAATTAAATCAATCTTTTATGCATCTTCTTATGCATGATTTCAATTTGGTAGGGAATTATACTTTTAGAATAAAAGAATTTCTCTTATGCATCTAAGTTAAGCATAAAATCCATTTATGAGGAAAATCATACTTTTAGTATAAAAAGAATATCTTTTATGCATACCTATATACATGAAATCCAATATGATAAAAGTAACACTTTTGATATAAAAATTTTTCCTTTATGCATACTTCTATGCATGAAAATTAAAAATGATAAAAGTAACACTTTTGATATAAAAATTTTCCTTTATGCATACTTCTATGCATAAAAATTAAAAATGATAAAAGTAACACTTTTGATATAAAAATTTTCTTTTATGCATACTTTTATGTATGAAATAAAAATGATAAAAGTAACACTTTTGATATAAAAATTTATCCATTATGCATACTTCTATGCATGAAAATAAAAATGGTAAAAATAACACTTTTGATATAAAAAATTTATCCTTTATGCATAATATTAAAATTTAATTTCTCCATGATTATAATGAAATTCTTTCAATTAATCTAGGATGATGATTCCTAGAATATGGTAGGAAGTCCTCTTTTTATGCTTTGAATGAAAAATTTTTTTATGCATAATTTTTATAAAAATTTTGCCATAGCTCCGCTGCTATGACTGATAAATCTCAATTTTTCTAAGGGATAAAGCTTATCATTAAGGAAATAATTAAAATGATTCTCTAATTGGATCCTTAATCCATAATGGATTGAATCATCAATATACATAAACTAAAAGCATAAGAAAAAGCCATTAATTTGGCCTCAAGCATAGCTTTATCTTGGGTTAAGGAAAAGCTTTATGAAAAGCTTGATTTGGATTGAGAATGGGTCATGAGTATGACCATTTCTTGAGTGAGAGAGAGAATTTACATAAGAATCATTAGAATTTAAACATAAATGAAAATTAACTTCAATAGCATTTATTAAATTATGTAACTCTTCACTACTATTCAAACTTCAATAGCATTTAAAAAAAACCATACCAATTAAACTTCTCAAGCTTGAGAGGGGTTGAGAAGAGAGAAACATTGAGAAATTATAGAAAGATGAATATTCACTAATTACCTTACAACTTGCTTGATTCTTTGTTCACGGTAGAGGCCCCCAACCAATCAATTGGTTAAGTATGTTGATGGAGCCACTAATGGGGATTGAAGAAAGAGGGAAGCTCCAAAAACTAGTGAATTATTAAATGAATTCACAGTTCTTGGCTTAGGTGGAGTAGAGTAACGATGCATAAACACTAACTATTTTTCAACAAGGGGGAGGCTTCTATTTATAGGAAAAATTGAGCTCCTAACCAAACAAACTGATTCTAGAATTTTCTAAATCAGTTTGGTCAATATTTGACCATTTTTAGGTCAGTTAAGCTAACTTTTTGGAACTAGACTTGAATGAGGAGAGAGGAGAGATGAAATATCTCAATTTTTATGAGTTTAAAACTCATTCAAGCATGTGAAATATGCACCTCCTTTAAAGAACTCCCCTTCCTTACATATGTGTCATAATGGAATCATTTTAATATTGCTCATACTTTTTTTTACTAATAAACCTTGTACATTTTCAACTCTTCATCTTATGTGAAATATGCACCTTCTTTAAAGAATTCCCCTTCCTTACATAAGTGTCATAATGGAATCATTTTAATATTGCTCATAGTTTTTTACTAATAAACCTTGTACATTTTCAACTCTTCATCTTATGTGAAATATGCACCTCCTTTAAAGAATTCCCCTTCCTTACATATGTGTCATAATGGCATCATTTTAATATTGCTCATAGTTTTTTACTAATAAACCTTGTACATTTTCAACTCTTCATCTTATGTGAGCATTTACTCATTTTTGGATACCCAAAATATCTCATATTTTTAATATTGCTCATAGTTTTTTACTAATAAACCTTGTACATTTTCAACTCTTCACCTTATGTGAGCATTTACTCATTTTTGGGTATCTTCTTTTTTTACAAATTTGGATTTATCTCTTCCCTACACATGGATTGATGCTATTGGCCCATAGGAACCTTAATTGGACCATAGTCTAAAGATTTCTGAAAATCTAGACCCTTAGGCTAAGGTTCTTTATAGCTATTTTTAATTAATTCCAATTGCACATTGGAAAATTCTTTTTGAATTTCTGTTTCAGGGGAACTCATCTGAATTAGAAGAGATATTTTTCTATCCAAAAATATTCAAAATCTGAATATTCTCACTCTAGAATATTTTTCTCTCTCTAGGCTAAAACAGATAGAAACAAGGTCTTTATATTTCTGAAGAGGGATTGATTACAGGGAAAGATACTAGACATCAAAAAGGGGGTGGGGGAGGAATCTTACATGCGCAAACTATGTGTTGAACAAATGCCCTACCAAGGCCTTGCAGTCTAAAACTCCTTATGAAGCTTGGCATGGCAGGAAGCCTTCTGTGTCTCATTTATCTGTTTTTGGTTGTCTTGCTTATGCTCTTGTGCGTGAGCAACAATGTAGTAAGCTTGATGATAAGGTAGCTAAATGCATATTTGTGGGATACAATTTAGAAAAGCAAGGGATATAGACTCTACCATCAGGCCTCAAAGCAGATTTTGGTAAAGCAGAGATGTTGTTTTTGTCAAAAATTAGTTTAGCCCATGCTTTCATGCAAAAATAGCAGAATATATGCTCACAGGACATGTTTAATTCGCTCATGCATTTGTTTAATGGAGATGTAGAGTAATTGAATGCTCAACCAAGTGCTAAAATTCAGCCTTTGCAGGTGCAAAATTAGCCTGCAAATCAGCCTTTTGATGAGGCAATTATTGAGGACGTAGTGGATGAGGAGAGAGCAGTCATAGAAGAATCTAGGTGTATGCCAGAATGGCTTGTGCAGACGTTGAGGGATAGCAAGTTGGCAGCTCCTTTACCTAGCAGAATGCATGCAGGTTCTCATCATGCATATTATTCTCATGTGGATCATGTTCTCATTTTTACTTTATGTAAGGAGGAGGAACCTATTTCCCTTTGAGGAAGCACAAGATGATGATCATTGGATGCATGTTATGTAGGATGAGTATAACTCTATAATCAAGAATGACACATGGTATTTGACAGATCTACCTCATAGCAAGTGTTAAATTTGTAGCAATGTGATGAGCTATGGTGGATCAAATGCTAGAATCAACATCATTAGAAAAGAGATTCGATGATAATTAAGATGTGATTAGTGTGAGCAATTAATTGCTAGCTTAATGTAGACATGGATAATAAAAAACTGGCAAATTCTCATTAGGCCAATGCCTCAATTTATAGGGTTTACATCCAAGCATCTAATCCCACTAATCTCTCGCTGATTCACTCCACCTCTTTTGCTTGATTCTCTCCACCTCTTCTCAGAATATCTCCACACCTCCTAAATCTCCTCATGCTACCCTTTATTCTCTCCCAGTAGACACTTCTCACCTTTTCACAGGTTCTCTCACATTTACAGATTCTCTTTTATAGCCTCTTGCTAAGGGCTTGTTCCCGCACACACCCTATTCACTTGTATATTTCAACACCTCCCCTCAAGTGAATACTCCTAGCACACCTGGACCCTATATGAAGTTTCCCTCTTACTTGATAGTCCGCGACCAGTGCCTCAAGTCCCTAAACTCGTAGTCCTTGACACTCTCTCTATGTGTCCCTAAACTCATAGTCCTTGACACACTCTCTCTCTATGTGTCCAAGGCTACTATAAGTGCCCGTGACCTTGACTAAAGTGCTCACACATACATCTACCACATGGCCTACATCATCGGCGGTGGCTCAGAGGTGGTTTTACTTTGTTGGGGCAGGTTACATTGGGTTGTGGGGTTTCTCTCTCTCTCTCTCTCTCTCTCTCTCTCTCTCTCTCTCTCTCTCTCTCTCTCTCTCTCTCTCTCTCTATCTCAGAAAAGATGATTTGACTCCACTTCCTTAGGAGCCTCCATGAAGTTTGTCGATGTCGTTCCTTCTCCATTGGGTTTGCTGTAGCAGTCTCTTGCCATATGTCCTGGCTTTCCACAGTTGTGGCAAAGTGAAGGTCCTTCCTCCTACTCTGCCTCCTCCTTGTCCTTGTCCTTGTCCTCGAGAGAATCCTCCTCGGGTGAAGAATGCTTTTTCTTCTCCTACTGTTGAGTTCAGCCATTTCTTCTCTTTGACTCTGGTCTCTTGCTCTAGTAGAGCTCCTTCTATCTTGTGCAGCTTCATTTCAGGTACATTCTTTAATGTTGCTACAATGTTTTCATATTCACCTTTGTCCACACTCTTCAGAAGCACTGCTAGTGCCTCATCATCTTCTACCTTTTTGCCAATGGCTGACAGTTGTTGCTTAATGCTTTTATATTTGTTCAAGTGTGTGATTTTAAAGGTTCACTTTCCTTCATATCTAGTTTGTAGAATTGCATTAACAGAATTGCATTAACAGATTTATCTTTGAATTTTTTGTTTGAGTGCAAATAATTTATTGAGTTCATCTCATGCATCTTTTGCCCATTGTATCCCTGTGATGTGATGAATGATTTCATCATTTAAACTGAGTGCGATAGGTCCTAATGCTTTCTCATTCCTGCTCTTCCACTCATTTCCCCCTCTTACCTCTGGGCATTCATCTCTTCCCTCAACTAGCCCCCATAGATTTTTCCTCATGAGCAAATACATGGTTTTTGTCTGCTATGTGTAAAACTGCTCCCCCATTAAATTTGGCTATCTCTTGTGCCACTGTACTCATGATGATGTGAAGGGGGTCTTACCTCTTGATCCAATTTCAAGATTCAAGGGCAATGTCTACCCTTTTACAACTCAATCTGGTGTTTAGGTGATGATTACAATAGATTTATCAGCGTAAATTCACCAGAAATTATATTAAACCAAGGGTAACAAATCTGTATTGAATGGTTGGAGTATCAAACCATCTCTAAATTGCAATATGAAGTTATAGAGATCTGTATCAAATACCCAATGGTTAATTTGAACCCTCAATTATACAAAAAATAGTGATTAGTATCGATTAATCATTGATTAGCAAATTAATCCTTTGTTGTGTGGAGAAAACAGAGTATGTGGGGAGTCCAGATCTGAGGCCTTAGAGTTCAAATGAGCTCAAATCCTTTCAAGGCCATCAATAGGAATTAGTCTAGTAGAGGATTAAGCCAAGAAACACAAGATTTGACCAAACATTGAATGCTTCATCTCTGTTTTACCAAAGTCACCTGTAGATTTGATGAAGAGCTTGGATCTCACTGTAGACTTGATCAAATCAAAAACTGTCTTCACCAACTTGTAGAGCACCCTTGAAAATCCCTGGCCAAGAGGAATTAGAGCCATTCCATCTGGTGTAGACAAGATCTGCAATTCTCCTCAGGAAAAAGGCGCTGGGCGAATTAGCAAAAATCGGCTGCAGCGCTTGGCGGTTTGATTTGTTTGAATGGGTGTCTTCTTCTACCCATGTGCTTTTTATGTTTTTATGCATAATTAAGTGCTCTTAGAAGTAGATTTTCATAAAGTACAAGAATTGAGTCATATAGACTCTTATTGAACTGCTCTGTGTTGAAGTAGCCACTTGTTGGTTGGTGAGGATTGAAAGAATTACGTCAACTTGGGAGGCTAATATAGATATCTTCACTAAGGATTGAAGATCATTGATTTGTGAAGATTGTGGTGTCGTTTGGAGAGGTTTGTAATTTGAAGGAAAATTCCAAGCGGTGGGTTGTACCATTGACCAGGCTTTCGCTCACCATGGCCCCCTCCATCTAGAGATATACCTGGAAGTTATTGATGGTGAGGCTTTGGTGCAAATGTTCTCCAGTGCATAAGTATGGATATGTACTCATGGAGCAGCTGCTACATTAATTTAGCCAAAAGAATACTAAGCAATAAGCTTAACAAATATATAGTGGCTATTGTGTGATATGGCTTAATCCATGATGAGGCTTAAATGTGAAAGTGTAGGTTCTTAAGCCGTGAGATGGAGCTTTGTGAATTGTAATTCCGTGAGATGGAATTTCGTGAATTTGTAGATTTTGACCCTCTCTCCTCTTAAAAAAAAATATTTTATTAAATCGTAGGTCATGATTTACAAACAACAGCTTCTTGTACACTCTTTTCTCATTCCCGGAAGAGTGACAAGAGCATTATTATTTTATTCTTGATGTGCTCCTAAGTCTCCGTATTTGATCTTGAATTTGTTGCTGAGATGATGTCAAGGCAGTAGAAAAAACTACTGATTGTTTTCTTGAACAGACAAGCTCTTGTGTTGGTGCTGAATGCACGAGAGTGGTTTAGTGATTTGCTTGCTATTGCTTGGGTCTCCATTTTTATCACCTTGGGTTTCCATTTTTATCAAACTTTAGGTGAAGTTGTTGGGGTTGAAGTAAGTGGTGAGGTTTTCTTCACATTGTTCGATTTTGGCAACGATATGATGGAATTACCATCATAGTATCGTTGTTATTGAAGTACAGACACATGCACCTATCTTTGATAAACATTGTAATTTGGTAGCCGATGTGCTCGGTGTGCTGAGGCTTTCTTCTTTGTGGCAAACTTAGGGGACTTTGTGATGTGCTTGGGGACCCAAGCTTTGGTATTTCTTTGGTAGTACCCTTGTGCTTGCAGTAATGTTTTTCGTGCCCACACTTGTTGCATTGGTGGAGTTCTTTGAGGAACTCGCATAGGCTCTTGTGACGGCGTTATGGAGTACTCTTCTTCTTCCTTGGCTTTCGAGTGCTTCGTTGAGGAAGAGTTTTTGACTGTCGAGGCACCCAAATTTGATTGGCACCTTCATAGTAGCCTTGAGCTACAAGTAGCTGCTTCTCCACCTACATTTTGATACTATGAAGATATCATGATTGTGGGAATCTTGGTGGAGTTTTCTTTTGGGTTGGTGTGGAAGGTTTGGGGACCTCCTTGACTTGGGTTGGCACTGAGGTTGCATGTTTGAGACTCATTGGCATTATTGATGATGAGGTTAGAGTCTTGTGGAGTGGCTGTCGATGAGGTTAGAGTCTCTTGTGGAGTGGCTGTCGATGACGAGGCGTTTGAGCATGTTGTTGTCTCCTTTGGTGAGGTTTGTTGATGAAGATGCATAGGAGCTGGGGCCTTTCCTTTGAGTTCCCTATTAGAGTTAGATGGTTGGTGGGCTCTGGGAACTTCTTCAAGGATAGCTACTGATTGCAAGGTTTTGGCATCGAACTTCATAGGTGAGGATGGGGTTGAAGGAGTAGAGGCTTTATCGGAGTTGGTTGTTGACGCAGATGGTAGGTCATTGTGTAGAGGGGATTTTGTGGAAGAGGCTTGTATCCTTTTACATTCAGCATCATAGATATCTTGTAAAGTTGGATCCTCTTCGTGGTAGTATGGTATTGCCAACTTTTTGTCGTTAATCGACATGATGACTCTATCGCTAGCAAAGCACAATGGTGCTTAGGCAGCAACATTCCATTTATGCCCCAAGATCAAATCTGCTTCCGTCAACCACAAAAAACTTGCAAGTAAGGGGGTTAGTTTCAATATACATTGTATGTTCAAAGTACCCCAAAAATGGCATATTCAAGTCTTGTGTAAAGTTTATT
Source organism: Cibotium barometz (assembly GCF_041138505.1). Lineage (NCBI taxonomy): Eukaryota > Viridiplantae > Streptophyta > Polypodiopsida > Cyatheales > Cibotiaceae > Cibotium > Cibotium barometz. Next base: position 32,608,517 of record NC_141057.1, on the reverse strand, counting down.
CTTTCAGGATGGGCCATGAGTGTTGGTTGACCCAACAAATCCCATACAGTCCTAGGGATCTTTTCAGTAAGATATGTTGGAAGTTCCAGCTCCTACAAGGTTTCTTCCTCCCATAAATAATAGCAACTGTACATTGTATGAAGGAGTGTTCAAGGTGATTGTTTGCATGGATTCATCTAGTGAATACAACGATTCACTTATCCAACGTCCACCAAAGACGACATCATACTCAAGGGAATCTAGGGTAACATGAAATGTAAATTTCATATCGCCCATCGATTGTTTGAGTAGTGTATCTAAAGTAACCTGGAACTTCAATGTTTTGTTCATTGGTTCCTTTTGCAAGACTATTGCTTGTCGGGGTGAGTTTAGGTTGTCCCCATGACACCCAAGTGTCTATTGTCATGATGTTATGACTTGCTCGAGGGATAATCAATGCATGTTTCATTTCTGGTAGGGAAATCCAACCATACCATGATAGAATCTTCCAAAGGAACCATGGGTGTTTCGGTTATTGTTTCAGCTTCAGATCCTGTGTCTGTTTCATATTCCCATTCACTTTCATCCTTTGTTTGGGTTTCAGCTTTTTCAAGAGTACCCAATGCATACAATGGCACACTTAGCCCTCTGACAATTCTTAATGAGGGCTTGGAAACTTGCAAATCCTGACATTCCTGTTTTATGTAGTTCGTTATGTCCTTGTATAACTCAGGTTGAGCCATAAAAGGTGCAAGTGTTGATGTGATGCCAGCTTTATCATGAGAGAAAAGCATTCCTCCGAATGAGGTTTTGAGAGACTATTTTAATCTTGTAAGGGAATTATCAAATTCCTCACGTGGTTTCTCAAGCCTATAGTTCGTATAGTCTGTCTCAAATGACTTTTCTGTAGAGAGCATGTCTTCATCTTGAAAGGGAAAGTGGTACTCCTCTAGGCTTTGTATCTTGGTTGCTATTTTTAGGTTTGGCATTATGAGGTTCAATCACAACCGGTGACCCTATAAGACATTCAACCCACAAGCTAAGCATGCTCTCCTGAGCTTGCTTTTTGCGTTCCGCATATGTCATGTGATCATTATTATCCATTTGGGGTGGTTGGGTGGGTTCTAGTTTCTTAATTGGTCTATGTAGTGCACTAAGTGAAGAGTAAGAACTTGTTTCATCCTCACTGTTGAGATTCAAGCTCGATGTCAGTGTGAGCCAGCTATGCTATGTGCTGGCAGATTAGGTAGGAACATGTGTGAGACATAAATGACCGCGTGTCTAGCTGGTCATAGTGTGTGGACATTAGCTAGGGTTAGTAGAGTGTGGACACAACTCATTGTGTGTTGTGTGGATTATGGATTAGTGCATTATGCTTTGTGTGAGAGTGGACATGGCTTCCCTCTATGGTTAGGGTTTGTAATATACATTAGGGTTTGCTCCTGTGTGTGTGTCTCCTCCTCCTCTACCGTTCTTTCAACATGGTATCAGAGCCTTGTGCTGTTTATTAGGGTTTATGTGTGAGTGAGTGAAGAGGGAGAAGAAGAAGCTGTGAAAAGAAGCTGTAAAGCTGTCCATTGGAGCTGTGAAGCTTGGAGCACACCAAATACTATCAGATCTGAAAGCTTGGCCTACCGAGTAAGGTCCTCTAAACATCCTTGAGCGGATTGCAGGTGAAACAGGCAAAAGCAAAGCATTTTAGAGCAAATCAAAGCAAAGCAAAATTCTGGTTTTTGAAGCTTTCCATTAAAGCTTGGGAACATTGATGTATGGTGGAAATACATGTAAATCTGGCAAAGCAAACATGTATCTGACAATGAGGGATGTATTGGCAACCCATGTGCAATCCTTGAACAATTTTTGGAGCAATTTACATGCATTTGATTGAATGAAATTACTGGTTTTTTGAGCTCTCACAAAACAGAGAAGAGGAAGCCCAAAATTGATGCATTTGGAGTGAGATTTTGGCAAAAATTGAACCATTGGTGGATCACACACATGCCTAAGTGTCTTGGGGACTTAAAAACATCTTCAATTAGCATCACAAAGCCTCCCAAATCCCCTAATTGCAGGCGGCGCAGCTCACAGAGTGGAAACAGGGCAGTTTTCTGGTATTTTTCACACGAGGAGGTCAAATTTCACTTATGTGCTTGGTTCCTTCCACAAATTCCTTAGCAATTGGATGCTTTACATCTTGGAGAATAGGGCTATGTGATTTGTTTGGTCAATGATGCCTAATTGAGCTGGGAATGAGCTGATTAAAACAGGCTGTCCACTGGTTGCAGAGAAACAGAGCATTTTAATTAAGCAATTAATCTTTGGTGTTTTACAATTGGACAAATTCCTCTTACATGAAGTTGATGGACACTATTGCTAAGCCAATGAATGCCTGGTTGCCCAATTTGGACAAATATTGAAGGAATTAGAGCCAAATCATTACTGGTTTTTCTGGTTTTTCCAAAAACAGAGAAAGGGGTTTTCAAAAATTGATAATTATACATGTCAGATGGAGTTGATACTCAACATTGAGGTTCATTAGGTGTTAATGCAAGTTGCCTAGACTTGATTGCACCAGTACATTGCGATTTGGAGCCTTGGAAGGCGTGTCAATTCAGGGTATCCCGCACTGCGTGAGTCAGTTCATCTCAGATGATTACAGGTTGATTTTCTACATCAAATTTGGAGTTTGTTGGCTATCTTGGAGTATCTGGAATATTCATTGGTGTGTGGTTGAGCTGAGGAAGGCTCATTTACAGATTTGAAGTGTGCGGAAGGTGTATGCATTGAGCAAACATGTCGGACAATCCAGTTCAGATTGTTGGTGAAAAGCTGGATAGGAAGAACTTCCAGGCATGGAAGTACAGGATAAAGAGTTTCTTGAAAGGAAAAGGATTTTGGAATCTCATTACAGGTGCTGAGCCTGAGCCTGAGCTACCTCGGCAACCTACACAGCAGCAGCTTATTGCTCATAAGCAATGGTCAGAGAGAGCATTCAAAGTGCTGCATTATTTGTCTATATGTATATCTGATGCTATGCTCATACACATTCAGGATGCTGAGACTCCCAAAGATGCATGGGATACTTTGGTCAAGATGTTTGATACAGATACGAGTGCTCGCAAGTCTCAATTGCGACATCAGATACACAATGTGAAAAGGAATAAAAGGAGCATACATGATTATGTGCAAGAAATCAAGAAGTTTGCAGATGCATTGGCCACAATAAATGCCCCCATGCCTGATGATGATTTGGTGGATATTACCTTGCGGGGTCTTGGCAAGGAATACAAATCTTTTGATACATCTATCTCAGTGAGGAGTACATGTTTACCCGACTTCGATGAGTTGGTTTCCCTCTTGTTGGTTGAGGAAATCAAGCTCAGTGATTCATTTCTGGATGCATCTACTAGCCATGATGATGGCAGAAATCAGGCTTTTTACTCGCAGAGAGGTTTTAGAGGCAGGGGGAGATTTGCATCACGTGGACGTGGTGGTAATGGTCGTGGATGGCAGGATAGGCCTCCACAAAACAAAATTTTCAGCCTTCTTATGGTGCTCGAGGTGGTCGTGGATATGCACCTCAAAGAGGTCGTGGTAACCCCCGTGGAAGAGGACGTTGGCAAGGCCAACAAAATTCTATGCAAGATGTGGAATGCCATTATTGTGGCAAATATGGTCATATGGCGAGAGATTTCTTTCGCAAACAGAATGATTTGAGAGGGGGAAGAGCACAGCGTGGTGGTCATTATGGTGGAAACTATGCACAACATGGTGGCAACTATGCATCAAGTAGCAATGATGGAACTGCAAATCATTTGTTTGCCATGAAGCATGTTGTGGGTTCTATGACAACAAATGCTGAGAATGATGATACATGGTATATGGACTCAGGAGCATCAAACCATATGACATGTCATGGTGAATGGTTTGAGCATATGAAGCCAATGGATGTCAAAGGCTATGTGGAAACAGGTGATGATACCCAGCATGTCATTACACATGTTGGAAGTGTACCATTGGTCATGCATAATGGTCAGACAAAGTCTATGTCAGATGTGCTGTATGTGCCTTCAATCACTAAAAGCTTGGCCTCAGTTGGTCAAATGGTAGAACAGGGATTACAGGTTAGATTCAATGAGCATGGATGCTTCGTTGAAGACTTCAAACATGGATGTAGAGTGATTGCTAAAGGCAAGAAAGAAGGAAGATTGTTTAAGCTGGATGCTAGAATTCCTGAGCTAAAATCAGCCATGTTCTCAAAGAGCAGGAATGTGGTACAGGATATTAATATGTGGCACAAGAGGATTGGACATGTCAATATACAGAGATTAAAGAACATGCAAACAAGAGGCATTGTCAATGGATTGCCTAGATTCAAATATGATGGACACATGCATGTTTGTGAAGCCTGTCAGTTTGGGAAGCAGGCAAGGTTGAGATTTCCTAGAGAAGGAAATATGAGTAACAGGCCACTTGAGATAGTACACAGTGATGTATGGGGTCCTGCACAAAACCCATCTATCAAAGGCAGTTTATACTATGTTACATTCATAGATGATTTCAGCAGGATGACATGGATATACTTTCTGAAAGAGAAGAGTGAAGTGTTGGAAAAATTCATGGATTTCAAAGCTTTTGCAGCAAAGCAGTATGGCTGTTGGATTAAATGTCTGAGGACAGATGGAGGTGGTGAATACACCTCAAAAGCTTTTGAGCATTTCTTGAGGAAGCATGGAATAAGAAGACAGTTGACATGCAGGTATACACCTCAGCAGAATGGTGTGGCTGAGAGAAAGAATAGAGTCATATGTGAAGTGGCAAGGGCGATGCTTAATGAAAAGAGCATGCCAGATTACTATTGGGCAGAAGCATGTGCTACTGCAGTATATATATTGAACAAAACACCTACAGCAGCCATTCATGGAAGCACGCCAGAGATGCGGCTCACAGGTTACAGGCAAGACATTGGACATCTTAAAGTTTTTGGATGCATAGCTTATGTGCATGTGCCTGATGAAAGAAGAAGGAAGTTGGATCCTAAGGCAGAGAAATGTATATTTGTTGGATATGCACAGGATCGAAAGGCCTACAAGTGTTATAATCCACAAACTAGACAAGTGGTCATCTCACGTGATGTGGTGTTTGATGAGCTTGCTAGTTGGTATAAAGCAAAAGATGAGGGTGTTATTGAGTCACTTGAGGCTGATGTACATGTGAACTTGCCATCACAAGCAAGTTCTAGTTCTACTACTATGTCTGGGCCAACAGAAGCTGAGAGTAGCAGTGTACGTCCATGGTCAGGACGTTTGAGGCATGAGAGTGTGAGCACTGGGAGTAGTGCTATGGATAAAGGCAAAAAGAAAGTCGAAGGAATTGGAATCACAGGATATGAGTCATCTAGTTCTGAGAGTTTGGATGAGGAGCTTGGCATACCTGTTTTTTGCACACCTGGTGCGAGGCAGGACAGATATGTGCCACCACATGCTAGAGTTACAGGTGTACAGAGTGACCCGCATGCATTGCGGAGATCCCAAAGAGTCAGATATCCTGTTGACAGATTGACATACAGAGATTTTGCTATGCACTATGCATACATGACATCTATGGTGAAGCATGTGGAACCTACATGCTATACAGAGGCTATTGGAGAGCATGTATGGGAAAAAGCAATGGATGTGGAGATGGACGCATTGGTCCATAATGATACATGGGACTTGGTTGCACTACCAAAGGACAAGAATGTTATTGGATGTAAATGGGTTTACAAAGTGAAGTGCCAATCTGATGGTTCTATTGAGAGACATAAAGCAAGATTGGTAGCAAAGGGTTATGCACAGACCCAAGGATTGGATTATGATGAGACGTTTAGTCCAGTGGCTAAGATGGGCACAGTGAGAGCAGTCATTGCTATGGCTGCAGCTAATGGCTGGGAAATGCATCAGATGGATGTTAAGAATGCATTTCTGAATGGAGATCTACAAGAGGAAGTATACATGGCACAGCCAAAAGGGTATGTACACCCTAGATATCCCACTCACGTATGCAGGTTGAAAAAGGCATTGTATGGTCTGAAGCAAGCACCACGTGCTTGGAGTGATAAGATGAGCAGATATCTTATCTCACTTGGTTTTCAGATTTCTACAGCAGATTCTTCACTCTATGTGAAGAAGACACAGCATGGGATTGTCTTATTAGTCATCTATGTGGATGATTTGATTATCACAGGTGATCATGGTGCAGATGTGATGCATGTCAAGAAAGCTTTGAGTGGGCAATTTGACATGAAAGATCTTGGTGAGTTGAGATACTTCCTTGGAATTGAAGTGGTGAAAGATCATGCAGGTACTTGGTTAGTATAGCGCCAATATGCATTGGATATGTTGGCAAAGTATGGCATGATAGGGTGTAAGCCTATGAGTACACCATTGGAGCAAAATGTGAAGTTGCGGGCTGATTATGGCGAGGAATTGGATGATCCTTATATGTACAGGAAGATGGTTGGTAGTCTCATATACATGACTATCACACGCCCAGATTTGAGTTATGCGGTGGGGCTAGTGAGCTAGTTTATGCAGAGCCCCAGGAAACCACATTTGGATGCAGTGAGACGCATCATGAGATATGTGAAGACCACAGCACATTATGGTCTATTTTATGAGGGTGGTAAAAGCTTGGACATACATGGCTACACAGATGCTGATTGGGCAGGTAGCGCATATGACAGGAGGTCTACTAGTGGATATGCTTTTACACTTGGAAGTGCTGTGGTGAGTTGGAGCAGCAAAAAGCAACCTACAGTTGCTTTATCCAGCACAGAGGCTGAGTACAGGGGTGCAGCCATTGCTACTTGTGAGGCTGTATGGTTAAAGAGTCTCTTGGTAGATTTATGTGAGCCTCTTGATGGGAAAGTTGTCATTCATTGTAACAACATGAGCAGTATACAGTTGGCAAAGAATCCAGTGTTTCATGCGAGGACCAAACACATAGAGGTCCATTATCACTTTGTCAGAGAGAAGGTGCTGGATGGTACAGTTGATCTTCACTATGTGAAGACTGATGAGCAGGTGGCAGACATCTTTACGAAGCCACTGAGCAGGGAGAAGTTTGAGTACTTCCGGACTATGTTGGGAGTACATGGGATGAGCTTGAGGGGGAGTGTTGAGAGTCTTGATATCCCAAGCTCATCTACATCTTCATCGGCAGTACATCATGAGCTTGAGAGGGGCTGTTGAGATTCAAGCTCGATGTCAGTGTGAGCCAGCTATGCTATGTGCTGGCAGATTAGGTAGGAACATGTGTGAGACATAAATGACCGCGTGTCCAGCTGGTCATAGTGTGTGGACATTAGCTAGGGTTAGTAGAGTGTGGACACAACTCATTGTGTGTTGTGTGGATTATGGATTAGTGCATTATGCTTTGTGTGAGAGTGGACATGGCTTCCCTCTATGGTTAGGGTTTGCAATATACATTAGGGTTTGCTCCTGTGTGTGTGTCTCCTCCTCCTCTACCGTTCTTTCAACACTCACTTAGTGATGTACTAGGACTTGTTTTATTTTCTGACTTTCTTTGGTTTGTCAGTTTTTCATTATGTTTACCCATGCGACGAGATCAAATTTTCTTTTGGGTTTTTGTATCTTGTGTCATACATATGGGTGTTGAGGTTTGTGTGGTGGTCTTTGATGTGGATACTTCTACATCCTGTATAGCTTTTGGATCTTTCATGTTTATGTTCCTATTTGGGTTTATGTCCTCTACAGACTCCTTTTCTCTGTCTTTTAACTCGACCTTGGTTTCGACAATTTGTTGTCTTTTGTTTTTCTTGGGTTTAGAAGGTTTTGTTTTCTCTTTTGGGTTCTATTTTAAAGCATGTTCTTCTACCCATGTTGAGGTATTATCGTTTATGTTCTTTTTGACTGTTTGTCATGCCTTGGCTTGTAAACGTGTAAGCACATTCAATGGCACCGTGGCCAATTGCCCGTTTTGCACACTTAAGATTTTAAGAATTGTATTTTGTGAGACAAGTTGCATTGAAGCAACTCGTATTGGGAAATCTTGGAACATGTGATCAATGCCACACTGTTTACACATTGGTGTCAGTGAACTATGGGCATGGAAGTATTCCAAGTTGTGCAGTCTGTCACCTTGTGAGGCCCATGATAATAGAAACACTGAAGTGTCCGATTAACTACTTCTTGAGCAGTTTCTACCCTTTGGACTGTTTCTGTTTGGTGCACGGGAGATGTGTTAAAAGAACGGTGGAGGGAGAGGAGACACACACACAGGAGTAAACCCTAATGTATATTGCAAACCCTAACCATAGAGAGAAGCCATCTCCCTTCTCACACAATGCAAAAAGCCATAATCCATAATACACACAACACACTATGAGTTGTGTCCACACACATCTAACCCTAGCTAATGTCCACACACTATGACCAGCTGGACGCGGTCATTTATGTCTCACACATGTTCCTACCTAACATGCCAGCACATAGCATAGCTGGCTCACACTGACATCGAGCTTGAATCTCAACAGCCCCTCTCAAGCTCATGATGTACTGCCGATGAAGATGTAGATGAGCTTGGGATATTAAAGCTCTCAACACTCCCCCTCAAGCTCATCCCATGTACTCCCAACATAGTACGGAAGTACTCAAACTTCTCCCTGCTAAGTGGCTTGGTAAAGATGTCAGCCACCTGCTCATCAGTCTTCACATAATGTAGATCAACTGTACCATCCAGCACCTTCTCTCTGACAAAGTGATAATGGACCTCTATGTGTTTGGTCCTCGCATGAAACAATGGATTCTTGGCCAACTGTGTACTGCTCATGTTGTCACAATGAATGACAACTTTGCCATCAATAGGCTCACCCAAATCTGCCAAGAGACTCTTTAACCAAATTCCTTCACAAGTAGCAATGGCTGCACCCCTGTATTCAGCCTCTGTACTGGATAAAGCAACTATAGGTTGCTTCTTGCTACTCCAACTCACCACAGCACTTCCAAGTGTAAAAGCATAACCACTAGTAGACCTCCTGTCATATGAGCTACCTGCCCAATCAGCATCTGTGTAGCCATGTATATCTAAACCTTTACCACTCTCATAAAGAAGACCATAATGTGCAGTGGTCTTTACATATCGCATAATGCGTCTCACTGCATCCAAATGAGGTTTTCTGGGGCTCTGCATAAACTGACTTACTAGCCCCACATCATAACTCAAATCCGGGCGTGTGATAGTCATGTAAATGAGACTACCAACCATCTTTCTGTACATAGATGGATCATCCAATTCCTCACCAAAATCAGCCCGCAACTTCACATTCTGCTCCAAAGGTGTACTCATAGTCTTACACCCTGTCATGCCATATTTTGCTAACATATCTAATGCATATTGGTGCTGCACTAACCATGTACCTGCATGGTCTTTGATCACTTCAATTCCAAGAAAGTATCTCAACTCACCCAAATCTTTCATGTCAAACTGCCCACTCAATTCTTTCTTGACATGCAACACATCTATACCATGATCACCTGTGATAATCAAGTCATCCACATAGATGACAAGTAAAACAATCCCATGATCTGTCTTCTTCACATAGAGTGAAGAATCTGCTGTAGAAACCTGAAATCCAAGGGAGATAAGATATCTGTGAAAAGATGCAGGGGGGAAGAGAGCTTGAGCTCTTGCAAGCACACACACACACTCACAAAACCCTAATAGAGAACACACAAGGTGAGAGGCTGAAAATCTTCTTCTTCTCTACTCAACACTCAACACACCATATACAAGAATAAGAGTACACACAATATGAAAGGTACTCAACCAATACATACAATATGAAAGGTACTCAACCAATACATACACGGGTTCTCTATAGTGTGAACCCGACTAAATGAGCTGGCGCTATAACTATGCCAGTCTCTAGAATGGCTGTCACACAGCCTGTCATCCCACTGGCCGCATATCACCCAAGATCTCACCAACCATGCCAGTGGTGTAAGTGTGTGGCCTATCCTCCAGGCGGGTCATCAGTGGCCACCGCCTCACTAGTAGACGAGCTCGATATCTCAACACTCCCCCTCGAGCTCAACTCCATCTCATGTACACCAAAAAGCCAAGCCCTGAATCTGCGGAGCTTCTCTGTACCCAATGCTTTGGTGAAGATGTCAGCTACCTGATCCTCTGTGCTGACATAAACAAGGTCAAGGTCTCCTGCCAAGACCTTCTCTCTGACAAAGTGGTAGTGGACCTCTATGTGCTTTGTACGAGCATGAAAGATTGGGTTCCTGGCCAACTATATACTGCTAATGTTGTCACAGAAAATGACAACTTGTCTATCCACTGATAGACCCAAATCTGCAAGTAGCTTTCTCAACCAAGCTACCTCACATGCTGCCATAGCAGCTCCTCTGTACTCGGCCTCTGTACTCGATAGAGCACCTGTAGGCTGCTTCTTGCTGCTCCAAGTCACCGCAGCACTCCCCAAAGAAAACATGAATCCACTGATAGATCTTCTATCTGAGATACTACCAGCCCAATCAGCATCTGTGTACCCATGTACACATATCTCTTTCCCAGTCTCATAGAATAGTCCATAATGCAAAGTAGACTTCACATACCTCAGTATGCGTCTCACTGCATCCAAATGCGGTTTCCGTGGAACCTGCATAAACTGACTCACCAACCCAACAGCATAGCTCAAATCTAGTCTGGTGATCGTCATGTAGATCAAACTTCCTACTATGCGCCTGTACATAGTAGGATCCTCCAAGATCTCTCCTGAATCTGCACTCAACTTGCCATTCTGATCCAATGGCACAGAAATAGGCTTACAGCCTGTCATACCATACTTGGACAACATGTCCAAGCCATACTGTCTCTGCAGTAATCCAATACCATGTGGTGACCTAATCACCTCAATGCCCAAGAAATATCTGAGCTCCCCCAGATCCTTCATCTCAAACTTCTGTCTAAGCAAGATCTTTACATCAAAGATCTCTGCATCACGGTCCCCCCCATAATGATCAAGTCATCTACATAGATACAACAAGCACAACTCCTCTATCACCATGTCTCACATACAGCGAGAAATCTGCATTGGCTACATGAAAGCCAATAGTGACAAGATATTCAGAAATCTTGTCAGACCATGGTCTTGGTGCTTGCTTTAAGCCATACAAGGCTTTCTTCAACCTGCAAACATGCTCGGGGTGACTCACATCCTCATAACCAGGTGGCTGCAACATATACACCTCTTCTTGCAAATCCCCATGCAAGAATGCATTCTTTACATCCATCTGCTGATGTAAAGACCATTGCTTTGACGCAGCCACTGCTATCACAACTCTCACCGTTGCTATCTTGGCAACTGGGCTGAAAGTTTCCTCATAATCAATCCCATATGTCTGCGCATATCCTTTGGCTACCAATCTAGCCTTGTACCTGTTTATGCTTCCATCACTGTTATGTTTAACTCTGTACACCCACTTGCATCTGTACACCCACTTGCATCCAATGACTTTCTTGCCTTCAGGCAATTGCACTAAATCCCAAGTTTCATTTCCATATAGTGCATCCATCTCCTCATCCATAGCTTTCTCCCAACACACATTTCCAACAGCCTCATCAATGCATGTGGGCTCAACAACCTGCACAACCTTTGCCATATATGCATAGTGATGTGCCACATAACCATCATAAGTAAACCTCTGCACAGGGTTCTTCACTCTCCCAGATCTTCATAGCTTTTCATTCATGGCTTCCATAGCCTTCTTTACACCAGGTGTTCTCATAGCTGGGATCCCAAGCTCCTCATCAAGGCTCATATCTGAGCCACTACTCCATCAACATGAGAATGCCCTGCAGAAATGTCAGGCATACCAAGAGGCTCAACCACTTTCTCTTTTCCTTTACGTGATGTAGTAATCACATTTGCAGGACTGGTATTATGATGCAGCCTGCCACTCCATGGTCTATCAACAGACCCACTAGAGATGAGGACTCTCTTGGTCCACTCAAAGACTGTGATTGCTGACCTGCATTCTGTGCAACCACACTTCCACTCACATCAGTCCCAACAGCTTCTTTTTCAGCAGCATACCAAATGCTCATCTCATCAAAGACAACATCCCTGCTTACCCTCAACTCACGTGTAGCAGGGTTATAACACCTGTATCCCTTTTGCTCAAGGGAATATCCAATAAACACACATTTTTCAGCTTTCGGATCCAGCTTAGTTCTCAGCTCATCTGGCACATGCACATATGCAATGCATCCAAAGACTTTCAGATGAGACAAATCTGGTTTTCTGCCAGTAAACCTCTCCTCTGGAGTTACATCATGTATGGCTGCAGTTGGAGTCCTATTCATGATGTATACTGTTGTAGAAACAGCCTCAGCCCAATAGCAATGTGGCATATTCTTCTCTTCCATCAATGCTCGCGCAATCTCAGCAATGTGCCTGTTTTTCCGCTTAGCAACTCCATTTTGCTGCGGAGTGTATCTGCATGTAAACTGTCTCCGAATACCATTCTTCTTCAAAAATTCAGAGAACTCATTGGAGAAGTATTCTCCCCCTCCATCTGACCTTAGGCACTTGACATATTTCCTTGTTTGCTTTTCAACCAAAACTCTGAAATTCTGAAAGTGAGTGAACACCTCACTCTTCTCTTTCATGAAATATACCCACACTTTCCTTGTGTGGTCATCAATGAAAGTCACATAATACCTGCAGCCTCCCATAGATATGGTCTTCGTAGGACCCCATACATCTGAATGCACAACATCTAGTGCATTTCTGCTCACATATCTGTTACATGGAAACACATGCTTTGTTTGCTTCCCAAATTGGCATGCTTCACATATTTTCTGCATACCTTCCACTTTAAATTTTGGCAGCCTCTGCATAGACTTCAATCTCTGCACATTTACATGTCCAATTCTTTTATGCCATATGTCTGTGTCTGCAACAACTCCTGAACCATTTGCAAACATCACAGCACTCATTTCAGGCATGTCTACATTCAATGTAAACATTCTGCCCACTCTATTGCCTTTTGCAACCAACCTGCACTTGTCTTTGAAATCTTCAACATAACACCCATCAGGGTTAAACCGAACCTGCAAACCCTGTTCAATCATCTGGCCAACTGAAACCAGATTCTTTGTTATGTTCGGTACATGAAGTACATCTGCAAGGTACTTCACTTTGCCATCCTGCATAGACAATGGCACATCTCCAACATGGGCAATTGGATGAGCAGTGTCATCCCCTGTTTCCACAAAACCTGGTCTTTCCGGGTTTTTCATCTCCTTGAACCACTCCCCATGACTCGTCATGTGGTTCCAAGCGCCTGAATCCACATACCATACATTATCTTTTTGTGCTGCATCAACATTTTCAGACATGAGTGGGATACCTTGGGTGTACATAACCTTCTGGCTGTGTGATATACACTTCTTCTTGTAGATCACCATTTAGAAATGCATTTTTGACATCCATTTGATGCATTTCCCAACCATTAGCTGCAGCCATAGCAATGACTGCTCTTAATGTTCCCATCTTTGCCACTGGACTAAACGTTTCATCATAGTCCAAGCCTTGGGTTTGTGCATAACCCTTAGCTACCAATCTTGCTTTATGTCGCTCAATGGAACCATCAGCAGACTTGCACTTCACTTTATAAACCCATTTACAACCAATGACATTTTTGTCCCGTGGGTAGTGCAACCAAATCCCATGTGTCATTATGAACCAATGCGTCCATCTCAACATCCATTGCTTTCTCCCATGCATGCTTTCCAATAGCTTCTGTATAGCATGTAGGTTCCACATGCTTCACCACAGATGTCATATATGCATAGTGCATAGCAAAATCTCGATATGTCAACCTGTCAACTGGATATCTGACTCTTTGAGATCTCCGCAATGCCTGCGGATCACTCTGAACACCTGTCACTCTAGCATGTGGTGGCACATATCTATCCTGCCTAGCACCACAGGTGTGCGTAAAACAGGTATGCCAAGCTCCTCATCCAAACTCTCTGAACTAGATGACTCATAACCTGTGATTCCAATTCCTTCGACTTTCTTTTTGCCTTTATCCGTAGTACTACTCCCAGTGCTCACACTCTCATGCCTCAAACGTCCTGACCATGGACGTACAATACTACTCTCAGCCTCTGCTTTGCTGGCCTAGACATAGTAGTAGAACTAGAACTTGCTTGTGGCAAGTTCACAGGCACATCTGCTTCAAGTGACTCGATGACACCCTCACCCTTTGCTTTGTACCAACTAGCAAGCTCATCAAACACCACATCTCGTGAGATAACAACTTGTCTAGTTTGTGGATTGTAACATTTGTATGCCTTTCGATCCTGTGCATATCCAACAAATACACATTTTTCTGCCTTAGGATCCAACTTCCTCCTTCTCTCATCAAGCACATGTACATAAGATATGCATCCAAAAACTTTGAGGTGTCCAATGTCTGGCCTATAACCTGTAAGCTGCATCTCTGGCGTACTTCCATGTATGGCTGCTGTAGGTGTTTTGTTCAATATATACACTGCAGTAGCACAAGCTTCTGCCCAATAATAATTTGGCATGCTCTTTTCATTGAGGATTGCCCTAGCCACTTCACATATGACTCTATTCTGCCACACCATTTTGCTGAGGTGTATACCTGCAAGTCAACTATCTTCTTATACCATGCTTTCTCAAGAAATGCTCAAAAGCATTTGAGGTGTATTCACCACCTCCATCTGTCCTCAAACACTTAATCCAAGAACCATATTGCTTTTCTGCAAAAGTTTTGAAATCCATAAACTTTTCCAACACTTCACTCTTCTCTCTGAGAAAGTATATCCATGTCATCCTGCTGAAATCATCAATGAATGTCACATAGTATAAACTGCCTTTGATAGATGGGTTTTGTGCAGGACCCCATACATCACTGTGTACTACCTCAAGTGGCCTGCTACTCATATTTCCTTCTCTAGAAAACCGCAACCTTGCCTGCTTTCCAAAGTGACAGGCTTCACAAACATGCATATTCCCATCATACTTGAATCTAGGCAACCCACTGACAATGCCTCTTGTCTGCATGTTCTTTAACCTTTGTATATTGACATGTCCAATCCTCTTATGCCACATATCAATGTCCTGTACCACATTTCTGCTTTTAGAGAACATGGTTGATTTTAACTCAAGAATTCCAGCATCCAACTTAAACAACCTGCCTTCTTTCTTGCCTTTAGTAATGACTCTACATCCATGTTTGAAATCCTCAACGAAGCAACCATGCTCGTTGAAATGAACCTGTAATCCCTATTCCACCATTTGACCAACTGAGGCCAAGCTTTTTGTGATAGAAGGCACATACAATACATCTGACATAGATTTTGTCTGACCATTGTGCATAACCAATGGTACACTTCCAACATGTGTAATGGCATGCTGAGTATCATCTCCTGTTTCCACATAGCCTTTCACATCCATAGGCTTCATATGTTCAAACCATTCACCATGACAAGTCATATGGTTTGATGCTCCAGAGTCCATATACCAAGTGTCATCATTCTCAGCATTTGTCATCATAGATCCCACAACATGTTTCATGGCAAACAAGTGATTTGCAGTGCCATCATTACTGCTTGATGCATAATTTCCACCACCATGTTGTGCATAATTTCCATGATGTTGTGCTCTACCCCCTCTTAAATCATTCTGTTTGCGGAAACAATCTCTTGCCATATGACCAAATTTCCCATAGTAATGGCATTCCACGTCTTGCATAGATGTTTTTTGGCCTTGCCAACATTCTCTACCACGAGGATTACCTCTGCCTCTTTGAGGTGTATATCCACGACCACCTCTAGCACCATATGAAGGCTGAAAATTCTATTGTGGTGACCTGTCCTGCCATCCACGACCATTACCACGACCACGTGTTGTGAATCTCCCCCTGCCTCTAGATCCTCTTTGGGAATAGAAAGCCTGATTTCTGCCATTATCATCATGGCTAGTAGATGTATCCAGAAATGAATCACTGAGTTTAATTTCCTCAACAAGTAAGAGTGAAACCAACTCATCAAAGTCTGGTAAACCTGTACTTCGAACCGAGATAGATGTATCAAAAGATTTATATTCCTTTCCAAGACCACACAAGGTAATATCTACCAAATCATCATTAGACATGGGGGCATTTATTGTTGCCAATGCATTTGCAAACTTCTTTATTTCTTGCACATAATCATGGATGCTCCTTCTATTCTGCTTCACATTATGTATTTGTTGTCGCAACTGAGACTTGTGAGCACTCGTGTCTGTATCAAACATCTTTACCAAAGTATCCCATGCATCTTTGGGATTCTCAGCATCCTGTATGTGTATGAGCATAGCATCCGAAATACATATAGACAGATAATGCAACACTTTGAATGCTCTTTCTGACCATTGCTTATGAGCTATAACCTGCTGCTGTGTGTAGGTTGTCGGGGTAGTTCAGGCTCTAGCTCAGCACCTGTAATGAGATTCCAAAAACCTTTTCCCTTCAAGAAACTTTTGATCCTGTACTTCCATGCCTGGAAGTTCTTCCTATCCATCTTTTCACCAACAATCTGTACTGGATTATCCGACATATTTGCTCAATGCATACACCTTTCGTACACTTCAAATCTGTAAACGAGCCTTCCTCAGCTCAACCACACTCCAATGAGTGTTCCAGATACTCCAAAGTAGCCAAGAATCTTCAAATTTGATGTAGGAAATCAACCTGTATGCATCCAAAATGAACTGGCTCACGCAGTCCGAGATACCCTGATTTGATGCGCTTTCCAAGGCTCCAAATTATAATGTAGTGGTGTAATCAAGTATGGGTAACTTGCATTAACACCTAAACAACCTCAATGTTGAATATCAACACCATCTGACATGTGTACAAATCAATTTTGTAAAACCCCTTTCTCTGTTTTGGAAAAAAACCAGAAAAACCAATAGTAATTTTGCTCTAATTTCTTCAATCTTTGTCCAAATTGAGCAACCAGGCATTCATTAGCTTAGCAATAGTGTCCACTAACTCCATGTAAGAGGAATTTGTCCAATTGTTTAAGACCAATGAGTAATTGTTCGATTAAACTCACCCTGTTTCTCTGCAACCAGTAGACAGGCTTTTTAATCAGCTCATTCCCAGCCCAATTAGGCATAATTGATCAAACCAACCATGTAGCCCTCTTCTCAAGTTGTGTATTAGCCAATTGCTAAGTCAATTTTGAAATATATCAAGTACAAAAGTTGTAATCGACCTCCTCGTATCAAAAGTATCAAATTTCTGCCTTGTTTCTCTATGCAGTCTGCGCCGCCTACTCCTTAGGGCTTTGGGAGTGTTTGAGTTGGTAATTGATGAGGTAATCAAGTGCTCAACACACCTAGGCAAGTGTGTAACTAGTCAATGCCTTGATTTTTGCCAAAAACATGCTCCAAATGCATCAAATTTTGAGTTGCTTTTCTCTGTTTTGTGAGAGCTCAAAAACCAGAAATTTTCACTCATTCAAATGCTTCCAAATTGCTCCAAAATCACAGTTGGGCTTGCATATGAGTTGCCAATACATTCCTCCTTGTCAGATACATGTGTTTTTGCCAGATTTACATGTATTTCCACCATACATCAGTGCTTCCAAGCTTTAATGGAAAGCTTTCAAAAAACCAGAAATTTTCTTTGCTTTGAGTTGCTCTAATTTGCTTTGTTTTTGCCTGAATCACCTGCAATCCGCTCAAAGACGTTTAGAATACCTTACCCGGTAGGCCAAGCTCTCAGATCTGATAGAAATTGGTGTGCTCCAAGCTTCACAGCTTCAATGGCAAGCTTCACAGCTTTTTCTCCCTCTTCTCTCACTCACTCATAAACCCTAATAGACAGCACAAGGCTCTGATACCATGTTGAAAGAACGGTAGAGGGAGAGGAGACACACACACAGGAGCAAACCCTAATGTATATTGCAAACTTTTACCCTAACCATAGAGGGAAGCCATCTCCCTTCTCACACAATGCAAAAATCCATAATCCATAATACACACAACACACTATGAGTTGTGTCCACACACATCTAACCCTAGCTAATGTCCACACACTATGACTAGCTGGACGCGGTCATTTATGTCTCACACATGTTCCTACCTAGCATGCCAGCACATAGCATAGCTGGCTCACACTGACATCGAGTTTGAATCTCAACAAGATGGAGGTTTTGAGTCCATTGTGGATGAAGCGGGACACTTTTTAGTATCATGGTCAAAGGTTTTACAATATATGCAGTATAGAAGGATAGGTGCCTTGTATGCACAATGAGGATTGGATGGTCGTAGAGTGATTGCATTCAACACAAGGCATTTTGCTCGTCACTTTTATAGGCGGCATTAAGGATGTCTGGTTTTGAAGGTTTTCATCCTCTCTTAGAGATATCGGCTGTAAGGTTTTAAGCAAGGCTACATAAAATTCCAGGAATGTCAATTCCGAGATCGATCTTTCTTTTGCCATTGCTTCACTTGTTTTAGATGAGGAACACCTCGTAGCATGACCATCTTCTAGCATGTTGTCATCTAAACGTATTGCTTCTTTACAACATTGATCGAATGTTTCTGGATTGGTTATAATGATTAAGGTGTGTAAGTTGTTATTCTTCAAGCCCATCATGAAACATCTCCTTAATTGAACATCATTTAATTTTTCCCATGACTCACAACGTGAGTCCAAGAGTTTTATCCGAAGGATAAAATCTCTAATGGATTCATTTGGTTGATGCTCAATTGAATAGAGTTCTGTTACTGCACTCCATTGATCACCTTGTCTGGAAAAGCCATGTATAAAGGCTGATTTCAAGGTTTTGAAGTTGGTCTTGATCGCTGGCATCGATGTGATGAACCATCGACTAGCTTTTCCCTCTAAGCATAATAAGTTCAACGCATGTACCTTAGTGGGGCAGTTGGGATTTCCAAAGGCTTTACATCTCTGTTCTCAAACATTTGAATGAATTGAACAGGGTCTGTTGTTCCGTCATATTTGCCCATAATTTTAAAAATTTGTACGGTCGTATTTTTGTATGAGGAAAATTATTACAGACTTAACTTGAAGAAATCAACGCTTTTTTCCTAACCGAAATCAGGGACAGCCGTTGATCTAATCATTTGAGAAAGTCTTCAGGTTTTTATTTAACTACTCGAATTCTAAGCGTATTCATATTATTTCAATTTCATTATTAAAACTCCACTGATTCGAGCCTAACCCCATCTCGCCCATGGGTTAGCCACCACCCAACCACTGGAATCGGTAGAACCAGAGAATTACTCACCCACCCATAATTGAATGCCTTTCTTAACTTTTGCTTTCGAATACAGATACGCACACACTCCTCTTTAAAATTTTAACTTATAAAACAATATATTGACAAACAGTTATTGGTTACAGATGTCATAACTCAAAATTTCCATCCAGTCCCTTGTTTCAAAAAAAAAAATTGTATCACTCTGGACTCTCCGTTGAGACCAGCTGGTCAGCAAACAACGAGATCCAGTAACAGATTACAATAATCATTTCGTCCATCATACATATCTTCCACGACATACGCATGGGTGTCCTAGGCACCGCGGGCCCGTGCATCGCCTGGTCAAAACCCTCAAGGATCCTCCTTAGGTGTCCTGGCACGCTTGTCCATCGTACCGGAAGTGCACCATTTTAACCATGTCGAGACTGGTCAAGACCTGGCCAGGCTTTGCCGAGGCTGGTCAAGACCTGGGCAGGCTTTGCCACGTGAGTTGTCCTTTGAACACTTCCCGCCAGCTGTTGCAACCAAACTTCCCTTAGAAAAACATATACCAAATGCTCTCTCCAGTACTCTGGCGTAAGACAGTCCTTTAAGAAAATAGGGTCTCTATGCAAGTTTCAGTTTGACTTTTTTTAAATACAATGAGTATATCTTGAATCAATATTCCCAAAACTTCTGGAATCATTATCCCCAAAACTTCTTGAACGGAATTCTGAATTTCATACCAGAATTTCTCGAATTTTGTAACCTTGATCCACAGATCAATTCGAAGGGTCTCAAACTTAGTTTCAGATTTGGTGAGAGTTTTGAGGGTATTTTTCTAAACTGGCCACATCTTCTTCCCTCGAAACTGACGAAAGAGTTTGGTCTTGGTCATAGTCTAATTCAAGGTTCGAGTTTGATAAGATTTTTCCTGAACTATCTTTCTTGAAAAGGTTTGATAATTCAGTTACTATTTTACTGAATTTCTTTCTTTGAATATTCACTTAATTGATTTCTAAATTAGTTACGAATTCCAATGAGGAATAATTTAATCATTTATCTGAATATTTTGATCTCGATAGATTTCCTGAATTTTCTTTTACAATCCGTGTGAGTATAAAACAATAGAAATTTCTCTCTTAGAGTATTTAATTATTCATTTATCAATTTCTCATAGAATTTAAGAGAATTCTACTTTTGATATAAAAATTCTTTATGCATCTATTTATGCATAAAAATCAACTTTAATGGGAATAACACTTTAAAAAAAATCCTTTTATGCATCTATTTATGCATAAAATCAATTTTAATAGGAATAAAACTTTTAAAATAAAAAAGAATTTCTTTATACATCTATTTATGCATAAAAATCAAATTTTACAAGAATAATGCTTTTATAATAAAAATTTCCTTTATGCATCTTTCTATGCATAAAAATCAAATTTAATGAGAATAACACTTTTATAAAAAAAATTCCATTATGCATCTTTCTATGCATAGAAATTAAATTTAATGAAAATAACACTTTTATAATAAAAAAAATTTCATTATGCATCTTTCTATGCATAGAAATTAAATTTAATGAAAATAACACTTTTATAATAAAAAAAATTTCATTATGCATCTTTCTATGCATAGAAATTAAATTTAATAAAAATAACACTTTTATAATTTAAAAAATTTTCATTATGCATCTTGCTATGCATAGAAATTAAATTTAATGAAAATAACACTTTTATAATAACAAAATTTCTATTATGCATCTTTCTGTGCATAGAAATTAAATTTAATGAAAATAACACTTTTATAATAACAAAATTTTCATTATGCATCTTTCTATGCATAGAATTTAAATTTAATAAAAATAACACTTTTATAATAAAAAAATTTCCATTATGTATCTTTCTATGCATAGAAATCAAACTTAATGAAAATAACACTTTTATAATAAGAAAATTTCCATTATGCATCTTTCTATGCATAGAAATTAAATTTAATGAAAATAACACTTTTATAATAAAAAAATTTCTATTATGCATCTTTCTATGCATAGAAATTAAATTTAATAATTAATGTCAGTGATATCCATGCATATTCACAGGTGAATATGTACATGGAGTAATTAGAGTATTTCTTTTAGATGCAAAAAAATAGTTTTTGGAATAACATAAAAACAAACTTTCTTTTCCACAAAATTTTGAAAAATTTTGCCATAACCTCCACCACTTCTCGTTTTTATCATCCTTTAATTGACTTAAATTAACCCAAATTAGATGTATTGGACTCTAATCTACACAATTTTTAAAATTCAAGAGAGTAAACAATAAGAAGAGTTCAGCTTACTTTTTGGATCTAGTTTTGAAATAGGAGAGAGGAGAGATGAAATATCTCATTTAATTGATTTAAAATTGGGGGATAATGATGAGAAAAAGGTGCCTACTTCATTTCTAATGCACCTTAGGAATTTCTTTTTAAACTTATGTTTCAGGGGAATTTATTTTAATAAGAAAGGATATTTTTCCATCCAAAGATATCTAAAAACTGAATTACCTCTCTCTAGAATATTTTCTCTCTCTAGGCCAAAACAGGTAGAAACAAGATCTTTTATTATTCTGAAAAGGGGATTGATTACAGGGGAAGAAACTGGACATCTTGAGGGCCTGGGGAGGAATCTTACACATTAGCCTCTTCTTTCCATCTTGCAAGCTTAAACTTAAGCTTCCAAGATACAATAAGCCTGAAGGTGGCTAGCCATTCTAGACTAGATAAACATGGGAGTAAAATATTCTATTAGGTACCATAATTAGTTCTTCCCATAGATAAAACATATAACAAATTATAAAAGAATATTTATTGCATAGCCAAGCTTGCATTCTTATTGTTATATAACAATGCACCAATCTTAGTATGGAAAACATTGATTTTTTCCTCTTAGACACTCCATAGACTGCCATTCTTCTAGATTTGAGGAATACATAGCTGGAAAACAAGCTACGTTTATTAGTATTATCTCATTGAGCTTTTTTTTAAATGAAAGAAATTTCTACCAGAATATGAACATACTAGAGATAAAGCTAATTATATTTTTTTTCCCAAAAAACAGAGAAGAATGACTAACTTCATAATAATATCTCAATGAGCTTTTGTCCAAATGAAATGAAATTTTAAGAGAAGATGGACATACTAGAGAGAAAGGTAATTGTAAATTTTCTTCAAAAACTAAGCAAGGAAGCATGAGATATGACAAAATTGAATTCCATAGAGAAAAAGGGAAAAGGTGAAAAATGGAAAAAAATCAAAGCATGAGAAGTGAGAGGGAAAAAAATTTGTAATTCACAATGGACATTGACATTTCTGACATGAAAATATTTTATTGTGGAGGACATTAAGGTACATCTAACATTTCTCAAGTTTTCTACGATTTGGTCTCAATATTTTATTGTGGAGGACATTAAGGTACATCTAACATTTCTCAAGTTTTCTACGATTTGGTCTCAATATTATATTCCACTAGCATGATCTTGAAAGATTTAGTGGTAGGAGATTCTAAAAGATCCATGTTACATGGATCTAGAAGCTTAGCTCTCTCATTGGCTGGCTTATTCTTTTTTTAACACTTTCTTAAAGGGGCCTTTTTAGAGTCCAAATGTCTCCCAATGCACTCTACTCTATTTGCATTTTGATTTCTTTGTCGACCACCTTGGCCTCTCTGGCTCCCCTGCCTCTAGAGTGGCCTCTTTCACCTGTCTGTACATTTGATTCCTGTTGTTGCTTGTTGTCCATGATTTCTGTTTCTAAACTAACCTCTAACTCGGCCTCTAGATGATGTTCTACCTTTGCCTCTACATGTATTTGAGTAGAAGGTCTACTCATTTGAATTTCTAGAGGATGAACCTCCCACAATTCTCCTCATGGATGAGAAGAGCAATCAATTCAACTTCTTGAAAACCAAAAAAGTTATCTTAAACTCTAATGGAGATCTCAAACTGGTTGTATTCCTTGCCAAGGCCATTGAAGGTCACCAAAACCATATCATCATCATCATCTACTAGTGATCCAATAGAAGCCAGCATCTCTGTAAGCCCTCTACCTTCACTAAATAATTATACTTAGTTTTTTGCTAGTCACATTATATAGCTCCAAAAATACAGCTCTTGATTTAGCTGCATCGTCCAAGCTTGGGTGTTTGTGCTATACATCTTCACTAAGGTGTCCCAAGCCTCCTAGGCATTTATGCATCCTATATATGTCATAGAATCTATCACACTGAATACAACACCTTTATGTCCCTTTCATGCCATGCTTTATATGCTTACACTTACTGAGGGGTGGGATTTTCTTCACTAATCTCTGACTCCTTTTCATCACATTGTGATGAACTCCCAATATCCTTTTTCTATAAGGAAATTGGTTGTTTGGGACTTCCATGCTTGGAAGTTATTCTTGTCCAGCTTCTTGCTCACAATCTATGATAAGCTATTAAACATCTTTTTTATAGCAACTTATGAAACACTACTTTGCAAGAAAACCTTATGTAGTTGTAGCAAATCTGTAACCTTCAACAATGGTACTATAAACTTGTTATAATGCCACTGTATGTGAACCAATCACATAAACGTACATCCACCAACACGTGCAACACTTAGATTCTCTACATAGACTATCTTGCAACCAACCTAATTTCTACTGTAACTTTGGACCAAACTAGAAATTGGGCATACACTGACAAAATTGACACTTCACAGAGGCCTGTGGAAAAATTACAGAGCTAAAACAAGGTCTAAAATGTACATGAATCATGTCAAAACATGTAAAAACTCAGTTAACATAGTTATCTACACTTAATATGATCTTCTTTCTTCACCTAGGAGGATGACTTAATTTGAGACAATGACTTCCATGTCTGCTTGTATCTCTCACCAGATACCAAAGGTGTTGCTTCAAAATCAAAGAGGAAAAGAGATGGAAATAATTTTACCTGTGTACCACTTCCTTGCTTGCCTTATGCTTGCCTCTTTCTCACCTCCTTAGCTCTCATATGAATTGGAGCTCTGATACTATAAAGAGAATGCAGGGGAAAGAGAGAGTTTGAGTTCCTTATAAGCAAAACACACACACATAAGAGATAGAGCAAGACATAAGAGAGAGAATGATGGCTGAATTTTCTTCTATCTTCTTCTCTTCTCTACAACCACTAACATGGAGATTTCGATTCTCAGTGTGTGACTTCATACTAGCTCCATAGGCCCACTAGTGGAAGGTTAGGTAGGTGGAAGGTTAGATCCATGGGATTGGAGAGGGCTAAGTTGCGTTTATGGAATTGCTCTAAGGATCAAACACTAGGAAGTTAAAAAGTGGGTGGTAGGGTTGAACCAAGCTCACAAGTACTTTACAAAACAAAACCAAATTGTATCTTGGAATGAGTAACTTAGGAAAAAAATTTTAAATTAAAAGTTATGAAAAGAATAGAGGAATTTCCTTCATATTCCAGTAGTCTAGACATCTTGTTGGGCCTCCGAGAGGAGCTGCTTGATGTGACCTTCTTATGGGAATTATCAAGTCTAGTGGAGAATCATACATATTTTCTCACATAAAAATTATTATAGTCAGGACATGGAGAGCTACTAGGATAGCCAAGCATTGGGACATTGTGATATGAGGCCCTAATTGAGTCATTCTACCCTTACTATAGTTTTCTATGTTAGATTCTTGTATAGATAGAGGGGTACCTATCTCACAACTAGTATTAGAGTTGAGGTATATTGAGATTTGAGAATACAATCTTAGGATATGATTTCATCGCATGGTTTACAACCCAAAATTGAAACTTATTATATTTTATTGGATTTCTCTTTTATGTGCAGATGAGGCCTTACCTATCAAGATTCCTTGGGCTTTTGACCAAATGACACAGCTTGGTGTGCTTGTAAGCGTGTTTTTCATGGCATGACTACTTGTATGTATAGCCACTCCATGACAGCAAGACTTGGGCACATGGATGTCTTGACAGAAAATCTCATTGTACATAAAGAGATGTTATTTTGTTTTCCATGTTTACAATTTTACCTTTTATATTATAAAAAAATGCATGAATAAAAAATCATAATATCTAATCTATAACGAGTACTATTTTGGTCAACTGTACCAGCCCCTGTATATGTGTGGCGACACCACTAGAGAAGTTTATTATGAAAATAGTTATAGACTACCTTCCAAATTATGCTTCAAACTTGATTCTAGCCATGATTATGGAAAATCAGTATTTTTTAGAAGATTATAGGATTTGTGGTAGAAGTTTCTTTACCTTATACAAGTCCCTAGCGAGGCTTAACCATCTTGGTGTGTATCTTCCACATAGAAACTTTATAATAGTACTATTAACAAATTTTTAAGATAACTTTTTAAAGAGTTGAGATTTACCTAAGCAATGTAATACACTTTAAAGAAATAGAAGAATTGTTTCCTTGTCTTCAAAGAAATTTTGTTACTTGATTGTTTTGCAAATTTTGACACAAAAAATAGTTTTCCTTTTAAAGAGAAAACCATGAGACGTGGTGGTTGTCAAATTCAAAACATTGTGCACTTAAAATGGAAACATTGGACAATGATGTTAAAGAAGCACACCATAGGTCTCAATCAGGTTCATTTTGAGGACAAGGGAATAATAATATAAAGAAGTATACCTTTGGTGATAATGGTGAGAATGAAAAAGAAATATATAATATAATAATATTGGTATTTTTGCATATCCACTTGGCTAAAATATACCTACGTACAATATCCACTTGGCTAAAATATACCTACGTACAATATCCTTAGGTGTAAAAAAAGCTCACAAAAACTTCACAAAGATCTTAAACACAATCTCCCCAAAAATTCAAACTCCCTCTCACACATCCTCCACACACACACACACACACACACACACACAAATAAGAGATCTAATTTGTATTGACATTTTCTACTGATATTTTTAAGGATAGAGTTCTTTTAAGGCACGTGATCTTATGGGCCTTGAATGCCCTACAAATTTCTTAAGATTGGATACATGAAATACATTGTGGATTCTTGTAAAAGTGGGCAAATCAAGCTTGTAGGCCAAGTCACCAACCTTCTTGAGCAACAAATATGACCCATAATATCTATGAGCAAACTTTGGGTTGGTGGAGACTTTGAGAATGTTATGACAGCTCTTTGGAAGCTTCAACAACACATAGTCACCCTCTTGAAACTTTACATTGCGTCTATGCTCATCCACATTAGCCTTCATGACATCTTGAGCCTTCTTCATGTTGTCATTGTTGCAAAGTTGAAGAATTTGTCTCATCCTTTCTAATTGACCTTTGGCTCGAGGATTAATCATCTTGTCCTCTTGAAAGGTTATGGATGGCATATGCACTTGATACCCATAAAGAGCCCCAAAAGGACACATCCCAATGCTTAAATGCTTGCTTAAATTATGATAAAATTCAGAAAGATGCAACTATTCATCCCATGAAGCTTGTATATCATGACAATAATGTCTCAAGCCACTTATTGTCGGTACACTCCATTTTCCCATCCATTTGAGGATGATAGGCTGTAGATGGAGTGATTTTTGTGCCCATGTTCTCATAAAAAGATCTCCAAAAAATCCCCATGAACTTAGTGTCTCTGTCACATACTATGCTGTGGCAACCCATGCAACTTGAATACATGCTCCATGAACTGTTTGGCAATTTGAGATGCTCCATATGTGACCTTGGAAGTAATGAAATGGGTTAACTTGGTAAGCTGGTCAACCACCATAAATATTTGATCCCACCCATGCTTAGTCTTGGAAAGACATGTAATAATGAAATTCATTGATATGTGAGTCCACTTCCCATTTGGAATGGGTAAAGGATGAAGTAAACCACTGGGTAGTTAATGGTTACTTTGTTTCTTTCACATGAGGGACATTCCATCACAAACTTCCATCCCTCCACATGTCTTTCCAAAAGAAAATTTTGCTCACTTTGTCATATGTCTTCAACACACCAAGCTAACCCGTAAAAGTGGAGAAGAATGCATCTCATGAAGCACTTTTGGTATGTAGGATGAGGTAGAAACAAGATACACTCAATCCTTGTACCATAAGAGGTTGTTGTGAAGCTTGTAATAAGGAATATCTTCATGATTACCTTGCTGTAATTTCTTGTAAATGTGGGTAGCAGCCTCATTTAGGAGGTATTTCTCTTAAATTCCCTTAATCCAATCACTATAAACCTCCATAATTTATGCCATAGTGCAAGCCCACATTCTTGACAATGGATCCCCGCTACTATATTGTTCGGTGTGTATGATATCTTGAAATCATAACTTTGAAGAGTGGCCAACCACCTCTTTTGCTTAGGAGAGAGAGTTGGTTGGGATAAGAAAAATTTCAGCACCCTATGATCACTTCTCACTTTGAAGTCGGAACCATACAAGTGGTGATGCCACTTCTTGATAGCATGAAGGATAGCAAGCATCTCTTGCTCATAAACATGCAATGCCATCTCCTTTTCGGTAAGATTTCTACTCTCAAAAGCATGCTCTTAATACAAAATAGTCCCAAGTCCTCTTCCACTTGTATCCGTTCTCACATAGAAAGTCTTGGAGAAATCGGGACAAACAAAATGGGGGCCGATGTAAGCAAAGATTTGAGCTCATTGAAGCTTTTATCGGCAATAGAATCCCAAAACAAAGCTTCCCTTTTGAGAAGATCGGTAGGTGGTGCCACTATAGGTGCATAATGCTCCATGAACCTTCTATAGAAAGAAGATAACCCCAAAACTCCTCCAATTTCTTGGTGTTGGCCAATCTTTGACACATGCCACCTTCTTTGGGTCCAATCTTATGCCATCCTCTCCCACCAAATGCCCAAGATATTTCACTTCATTGACCATGAATGAGCATTTACTCTCTTTTGCAAATAGCTTATACCCCCTCATCACTTCAAACACTTGCTTCACATGAGATAGGTGCTCTTCTTTGCTCTTGCTATATATCAATATATCATCAAATAACACTAGCACAAACTTTAATAGTAGGAAAGGAGCCAATACCCTATTCATCAATGCTTGGAAAGTGGCTGGTGCATCTATAAGACCAAAGGGTATGACCATAAAGTGAAACAACCCTCTTTCCCTACATGTGGTATTCTCTTAATCACCATCCTTCATCCTTATTTGATGGTATCCCAATCTTAAATCGATCTTGGTGAAAAATCTTGCTCCCTTGAGCTCATCTAAGATATCATTAATGCGTGGAATGGGGTACATATTCATGATGTGACTTTGTTCAAGTCACAATAATCAATGCACATGATGCGAAAGGACCCATTCTTCTTCTTCACCAATAGAACTGGATAAGAAAATGGAGATTGGGTTTGGTTAGGGAATCATTATTATACGGTATCCGATGGTGGTGAAAGTTTGCGAGTAGGTCCATGGGGCTCCTACCCCTCTGCTCACAAAGGTCCATGGGGCTCCTACCCCTCTGCTCACAAAGGTTCACCTACTTCGGACACCGGATGGGCGAAACGGTGTATTGCCACACCCGCTATATTTTTCACACCCACGGGAAGCCCTACCCCTCCACTTGCAAAGTTTCACTACCATCGAACACCGCATGGGTGGGATGGTGTGCTACCACCTGCTATTTTACTACATAGTGACCAAGGGGTCCCCTAGGCAAATAATAGTGGGTTTGGGTGGGTCATCATTATCGTACGGTGTCCGATGGTGGTGAAACTTTGCGAGCGGGTCCATGGGCCTCCTACCCCTCTGCTCGTATTGTTTCACCACCATCGAATGTCAGATGGGTGGGACGGTGTGTTTCCACCTGCTATTTTTTCACATAATGCCCAAGGGGTTGCATAAGACCCATGGAAAGCAAATCTTGCACTTGCTTTTCCACTTCTTCCTCTCTTTCCACATTGGACAACCGATAGGGAGGCTTGTTGGCAGCCTTTGGATTCGGTTCAAGTACAATGGCATGATCAATCTCTCTCTTAGGAGGCAAACTCTTTGGCACTTGAAAAATATCTTCAAACTCCTTAAGAAGGGCTGCTATATATTTATCCACAAGCTGTCAATTGCTTTCCATCCCTTCTTGAGCAAGATGTAACACATAAATAGTTCCAAGAGTCTTGAGTTCTGTCTTAAGTTGCTTTGGGGTGATAAAAGCGCTTTGGGGTGATAAAAGAGAGCTTCTTTGAATGATTTCTAGCCAATAACACTTGTTGTCCACAATGCATGAAACTCATAATCCCTTGTTGAAGGTTCATGTGGAAATCCCCAAGTGATGATAACCAATAACACCCCAAAATCACATCAATAGGACCCATGTCCAACACTACTAAGTGACCCTTCGAAGTGTATGATGGAGATAAAACCATATCAATAGAAGGACATGCCAAACGAGTCTTTTCCTTTTCTCCATTGGCTACTTGCACTTGAAAGGTTATGGGTAGTTCCACTGGAGCAAGCTTGGGAGAGTTAATGGATTTGGAATTGATGAAGCTATGGGTACTTTCAGAATCCACAAATGTATGCATAACTCTCCCATTGATGGATCCAACCAAACGTAGGGTGTTTGGGCTCTTGCAGCCTGCCATTAGCTCTTGAGAAATCACTGAAATTCTTGCATTTGTGGATGCAACTTCATCCAACACATTCCCTTTGTCTCCTCCACTAGGATCAAAAGAAAATTCCCTATCTTCTTTTATTATGGAGTGATCCTCTAGTGACTCATCATGTGCTTCTTTCATTGCAATCCTCAAATTCTTCCCCATCATGAGATTCCTTGGTATCTTCCTCCTCATCCATGAGGATCATAGTGACCACAACCTTCTTTGATTGGAATTTGTGCCCGAGTGACCACCTTTCTTTGCATTTGAAGCATATAAATTTTCTCCTCAACTCTTCAATCTTAGGGTCATCTAATTTTTGAGTTTTATTGAAGGTTTGGGGAGGCTTCTTGTTAGAGTTATCCCCTTTATTTGCATCATAATAGGCTCTGCTCTTAGACTAGCCACCCCCATAAACTGTAGTAGCAAATCCTGGAATGGATGATTAGGTTGAAGGAAGGGAGCTTTTACCAAAGTAGGAGGAGTGATGGTTGGCTTAGAAGAGTTCTTTATGGTACCCATAGGTTTGGATCTCCTATATTTGGGTTCATAAAGCTCCGCCAACCTCATGGCCTCTTTGATAGTGCTTGGTCTTTGGACTAAAACATCCACCTTGATGTTGAAATCCAAACCATTCACAAACATTTTCATCTTCATATCCTCATTCAATCCTTCCACAAAAATTGAAAGCTTCATAAAGTTCTTGATGTTGAGGCAGTTCATACCACTCCTCATGGTATCTATCAAGTACCAATATAGTGAAATGAATGCCAAATTCATTTCCCTCTTCAACTCATTCCATGAGTGCAGCATTTTTCCTTGTTTTACCATGTGCCTCCACCATTGATAAGCATAGTCCTCCATATGAAATGATGAAAATTGAACTTTGTCTTGCTCATCTTTTGGGTAGAGCTAAAATTACGTCTCCAATTTAGCAGTCCCTTCCTCCAAATCATAAGGGTTTGAGCCATCACCTTTAAATTTTGAGATTGTGACCTTGTCTTTGACATCCATTAAAGTATGGATTGAGTTCCCATGATATGGTGAAGGTTTCAATTTCTTCATTTTGGAGTAAGATTCCAATAATTGAGAGAAATCCTTGTACTCTCTCTTGATGAGGTTAGGTAGTAGTTCCATCCATCTATCATGTGCATCACGCTGCCTCTCTATGAAGGACATATGATCCTAATCTTGTGTGTAATGCATGACCTCTTCTTCATTCCAATATATCTCCTCTTCCAACATCATAGATTGATTTGCCTTTTTTTTTGGGTAAACACCCTCTTGGAATCCCTATAAGATGTATCCATAGGTTTGAATGGCACTTGTGGTGCTTTTCCATTCAATTGAGATGAACCAACATGGAATGAAGTTGGTTCCATATCCTTCAAGAGTGGTTTTCTAGCATCCATCATGAGTCTGGTTGAGGGAGCCTTAATGTTGAAATCACAGGTAGCCTTCAAGGAAGCCTCTTGCCAAGCTTGCTTTCCTTCCCTATGACTTTCAACATAAGTTTCTTGAAAGGTTTGCTTGCCAATGCTAACTTGATGCCCACCATTCCTCCCTTCATGATTATCGACTTGAGGTCATGGGGTGGATCAACATTTCCTCCATAACTTCCATGTTTGTGACCATCGTGTCAAACATGGAACTCAAAGTGTAGTTGATAAACTCCAACTTCTCCATGAGAGGTTTGAAGTCAAGTTGATCCACTAGCAATTTAAGGAGGACATCATTCGATGTGGGTCGCGAGCCTTGAGGGTTCGGCTTATGAGCACTCCCCACATTCAACTCCTCTTCAACTTTCCTTGAGGATTGACCCATAGTGTCCATATTGTCCATAGTGTCACGATCATTCGTATCCCCACCTTCCATTTCCTAAATGTCCAATGACAACTTCCTCGGCTGAAAATGAAGGTTTTCTCCTAAAATCCTCAAAACGTATCAGAATTGAAAGTTTCTTGGCTCTTGATAATGCTCTAGGAGTGTACTAAATAATGGTATAAGGGGTTTGGACCTTGGTCAATGTGCAACCATTCTTTGTTTTGACTTTTAGGAAAAAGTCAACCATAGAGATTTGACCATCCACAAATGACATCGAAATTGGGTGTACTTTGGTTTGTTGGAGAGCCCTAAGGTTGTACAATCATTCCATAATGTCAAATTTCCCAAACAACTTACTATTTTTTACTTTGGTCTAAAGTACCCCCTATTAATAGGTTGAGATATGATGGATATACAACCCATCATTATGCTTACATGGTTAAACCAATACAAGAGTTGGATCCAACTTGTTTTGAGCAAGAACTTGGAAATAAATATGGGAAGATGCCATGAATGAGGATATGGTAGCATTGAATGCAAATGCAACATGGGAGTTAGTGCCTTTGCCTAAGGAAAAGAAGGCAATTAGATATGTAAGTGGGTGTATAAGGTCAAGCATAACATAGATGGTTTAGGTATAAGGTGAGATTGGTTGCCAAGGGCTATGCATAGATCTATGGCATTGACTATGAGGAGATATTTAGCCCAGTTGTAAGAATGGCAAGCTACCATTGCTATGGCTATAGCAAAGAGTTTGTCTTTACATCAGATGGATGTAAAGAATGCCTTCTTGTATAGTGATTTGCAAGAAGTATACATGATGCATCCACCAGGTTATGAGAGTGATGCACACCCAGATTTTGTGTGAAGGTTATGCAAAGCCTTGTATGGCTTGAAGCAGGCATCCAGAGCATGGTCAAACAAGATCAGGGAGTATCTTGTTACCATTGGATTTTAGATATCCAATGCAAATTTTTCACTTTATGTGAAAAAGATAGAGGGATCATACTATTAGTCATTTATGTGGATGACTTGATTATCACTAGTGATAGTGATGCTGACATGATGTCAGGAGACTTTCAAACATAAGTTTGAGATGAACGATTTGGGTGAGAGCTGCGGTATTTCTTGGGCATAAAGGTGGTGAGATCACCTCATGGCATTTTGTTATTATAGAGGCAATATGGCTTGGACATGTTGTCCAAGTTTGGTATGACAGGCTGTAAGCCTATTTCAGTGCCATAGGAGCAGAATACAAAGCTTTCCATAGATAGAAGTGAGATTTTGGAGGATCCCACTATGTACAGGCGCATAGTGGGTATCTTGATCTACATGACCCATTACTAAGCCAGACTTGAGCTATGTTTTTAGACTTGTGAGTCAATTTATGCAGGCCCACTTGGATTTGGCTAGATGGATTCTCAAGTACATAACGTCCATAGTTGATTATGGACTTTTCTATGAGGATGGTATAGAGATACAACTACATGGGTAAATAGATGTTGATTGGACTGGTAATGTCACAGGAGGTCTACCAGTGGCTTTATATTTTTGTTTGGGAGTCCTACTATGAGTTGGAGTAGTAAGAGATAACCAACAATTGTTTTTTCAAGTACAAAGGCAAAGTATATGGGTGCTGCTATGGCATCTTGTGAGGTAGCTTGGTTTTAGAAGCTACTTGGTGACATGGGTGAGCCCATGGATAGGGAAGTTGTCATTTATTATGATAGCATGAGTAGCATACAATTGGCCAATAACCTAGTATACCATGATAGAATGAATCATGTTGACGTGCATTATCACTTTATGAGGAGAAAGGTTCTAAGCAGGTGATATAGATCTGGTATATGTTAGCATAGAGGATCAGGTGGTTGACATCTTCACGAAGGCACAAAGAAGATCCATAGGTTTAGGAGCTTACTTGGAGTGCAGTGTGTGGAGTTGAGCTTGAGGGGGAGTGTTGAGAAATTGAGCTCAACTAGTGCTATGGACATTGATGACCTGCTTGGGTGATAGCTTCCGCACTTATGCCGCCCCTGGCATGTTTAGTGAGATTATGGTTGATATGCTACGAGTGGAGAGACTGTGTGGTGTGGTGATAGCCACTTTAGATTACTAGAGTTATGGTATAGTTATAGTGCTAGCTCATATAGTCAAGTTCACAATATGGACCGACCATTGTATGTTATTTTGTAGGAGAGTACTTTTCCTTATAGTATATACTCTTATCTTTTTAGATATATGGTTGTAGGGAAGAGAAGAAGATAGAAGAAAATTCAGCCATCCATCTCTCTCTTGTATCTTGATCTCTCTTTTGTGTGTGTGGGCTTGCTTGCAAGGAACTCAAGCTCTCCCTCTCTCTTGCATGCTCTTTACAGTATACCATAACTCAGTTAGACTAGGTTATGCTACTATGGTTGTCACAATAGATGACAACCTACATGTCCACATGTGTAACGCTAAATCTCCGAGTAGCTTACATAACCAAGGTACCTCACATGTTGCCATCATAACACCCTTGTACTCTACGTCTATACTCGATAAGATAATTGTCCCGGGCTGATTCTTGCTTTTCCATGTAACAGTACCACTCTCAAAGGAAACATAAACTCACTCCAGTAGATCTTCTGTCTAAGATGCTACCAGTCCAATCTACATCAGTGTACCCATACACCTACAACTCTATATTACAGCCTCATAGAAGAGGCCATAATCCACTATGGACCTCACATAGTGTAGGTTGTCCCTCACACTATCCAAATGCAACTTCTAAGGAACCAGCATATATTGGCTCTCCAACCCAACTATGCAATTCATGTTTGGCATGGTGATCACCATGTAGATCAAGCTGCCCACTATCTTCCTGTACATAGTGACATTCATCATGTAGATCATGCTACCCACCATCTTCCTATACATAGTGGCATTCTTCAAAATCTCAAATGTGTTTGAACAACTCAACTTGCCATTATGATCCAATGGTATAAAAATGGGCTTATCACTAGTCATACCATATTTGGACAGCATGTCTAATGTATACTGTCTCTGTGGATAGCCATATTCGCTCATGCATGTTGATGACCTCAATGCTAAGAAAGTATCTTAGCTCACCTAAGTTTTTCATATCAAACTTCTTCTTAAGGAGACCCTTCACATTCTCAGAGTCATCCACATAGAGATGGTGTGACGACCACAATCCCCTTATCACTCTTTTGAACATAGAGTGAATGATCAGCATCTGCCATATGAAAGCTAATGGTAATAAGATACTGTGTAATCTTATCATGCCATGCTCTTAGTGCCTGCTTCAAGCCATACAAGGCTTTATGTAGCATGCACACTTAATTTGGAAAACTCAAATCCTCATAACCAGGTAGTTGGTCTAAATATCCTTCTTCTTGTAACTCACCGTGTGCAATCTTGAATGCGTTCTTTACATCCATTTGATACAAAATCCAACCTTTTGATGTAGCCACTACAATAACAACTCTCATGGGTGCCATCTTGGTATCAAGGCCAAATGTCTCCTCATAATCAATTCCCTTTGGCAACTAATCTCACCTCAAATCACTATGAGATTAGTGGATTGTGCTGGCAGATTGCTATTGTTAACACTTGACCCAGTGGATCAAGTTAAGAGGTGTCAAATTAAAAATCTATAAAATTGAAAATTTCCATGAAGGACTGTTCAAATAGAAATTTCGGTCTAATGGACCATTATTGTGATAAGGATTGAATGTTACGATCTGAGTGAATTATTATCCAGATGATGAGTTTTATATAAGGCATCTTTATCCCAGGATTCTGTTGGTTCTCCAGACTATAAGGAACCCAGAATCAGTTGGATCTTAGGGAAAAGAGTTGTCCTCTACTAATGTTGCGAGATGAGGATATCTCACGTTTTTTAAGTGGGGTAGGATGTAAGATTCCTCCCTCCATCTTTTGAGGTGTGCAGGTGTAAGAACCTCCCCTTTTGATCTTATAATTATTCCCCTCTCTAAAATAAAAGAAAGATCCTGTTTTGGCCTAGAGAGAGAAAATATTCTAGAGAGAGATTATTCAATTTTTAGATATTTTTGGATAGAAAAATATCTCTTCTTATTTAAATAAATTCCCTCGAAATAGAAGTTCAAAAAGATTTTCAGAAGGTGCATTAGAAATCAATTATAATCTGTTCAAAAGGCCTTATCCTGGGGATCCACATTTTCGAAAAATTTTAAATTAAGGTTTTGAGAGGGGCCAATCACATTCATCCAAATGTATGGAGGAGATAAATGAAGAAATAAAGAAAATCCCCCACAAAAATGAGTAAATACTCACATAACATGAAGAGTTGACTAAGGATGACAAGGATATTAATTATAAAAGAAGAGATATTTAGTGAAATGACGAAGAGTTGACTAAGGAGGACAAGGATATTAATTATAAAAGAAGAGATATTTAGCAAAATGATGCATTTTTGACACCTCAGTGTGGGGGAATTCCCCTCATGAAGGAGGCGCCTATTTCACATGTCTGGTTGAGTTTTAAACTCACAAATAATGAGATATTTTCATCTCTCCTCTCTCCTGCTTCAACTAGATCCAAAAAGTGAGCTAAACTAACCTAAAAATGGTCAAAAATTGACCAAACTGATCTAGAAAATTCTAGAATCAGTTTGCTTGGTTAGAGGCTCACTTTTTCCTATAAATAGAAGCCTCTCCCTTTGTTAAAGCTTAATAGTGTTTTATGCACTATTACTTTGCTCCTCCCAAGAGACAAGAACTGTGAATTTCTTAATAATTCACTAGTTTTTGACCATTCCCTCTTCTAAAGATTTGGTGGCAACTCTTGTTGCAAATAAGAGTAAATTCCTCAAACCATCAAGCCAAAGGAAAGTTCTCAGAAATTTATGTAAGTTAGAAATCGTACTTTTTCTTTATTCTTTTAATGGTTTTCTAATTTTTGTTATCTTTAAAATGATAATATGAAGCTATGCCTTGCTGGAAAGGCTTCCCCCCTCTCTCATTGTCTCGCCAAAGCTAGATCCCTCATCCTTCAAGAGATTTCAGACTCTGGGAAGTTCTTCCAACTTTTCGCCTCCAAAGAGACACCAAGGTCCTAACCAGAATGTGGAGACAGGAAGCTTCAAAAATGAAGGAAGACCTTTCCCTGAAGTATATTCTCAGGAACTCCGGCTCTCTCCAGAATGCAAAGGGAAGAGCTTCGAAGCGAGAATAGATGATTTGGATGTCAGGGACTGGGCATCGGCTCAAGGATTTCCCATCTCCTTCTGTGGGCCAAGGAAGCCAGGGTCCCAGAGTTCCGAGACAGACTCCTTCATATCAATCCGATCAGGGTCCCCCGTGCCAGAATCAGGGTAACCCAAGAAGAGTGCCAGTTCAGCCTGTAGCCTCCATGCAAAGCAGTCTCCAAACTCCCTCCTAGAATTGGAATAACCAAAGAGAGAGAGTTCCACCTTAGACTGCAGCAGCCAGAGCAGTCACCATAGCTGAGGAAGTGGAGGAAGAGAAAGGACATATCTATGCAGCAATTGAGCATCACGGGAATAACCGTCCATTCTCAGTCCTCCAGACTCCAACAGAGTACCAGGGTAAGCAATTCAATCTTTTCATTGATTCAGGTAGTACTCATTCTTTTATTTCCCCAGGATGTCTGCGTCAGTCCTAAATAAAAAATCAGGGAAACCTATGCAAGTGGAATTAGCCAGGAAGATTCTTCTCACTCACCTTGAGACTGATCTTATTCACTTTAGCCTAGATGGGAACGCAATAGAGTGCCAGTTCAGAGTCCTACCCCTGAGAATATATGATGGAATCCTTGGAATGGATTGGATCCAAAAGAATCAGTCTGACATTCATTGTCACAAAGGAACCATCTCTTTCCTTGACCTTCTCGGGAATAAAGTTCAAGGAATTGGAATTTTCGGATCCCCAGTGCTACAATTAGTCAAGGCTTCCAAATTATTAAAAGGGCTCAAAAAGAGGCAAGCTGTGTATGTCGTTAAAATGAATCCGGTAGACATAAAATGCAAGGCTAAAGAACCAGAGTGGTTAAGTGAGTATGCAGATGTATTTCCTGAAGAGCTCTGACTGAGATGCCTCTGTCTCGTGAAGTAGATCATGAGATCGAATTAACCCCCCCAGTAGCCCAGCGTGCATACAAAATGTCAGTCCCTGAAGCCATAGAACTTAAGGAACAGTTAAGACAACTATTAGAGCAGGGATTTGTCAGACCCAGTGTCTCACCTTGGGGTGTGCCCGTTCTCTTTCAAAAGAAGAAAGATGGAACGTTAAGACTCCGTATTGACTACAGAGGATTGAATCAATTAACAATTAAGAATAAGTATCCTATTCCTAGGATTGATGAACTTCTGGATCGGTTAAGTGGTTAATTTGAACCCTCAATTGCACCAAAATATAGTGATTAGTATTGATTAATCACTGATTAGTAAATTAATGCTCTATTTTGTGTGCAGAAAACAGAGTATGCGGGGAGTCCAGATCTGGAGCCTTAGACTTCAAATGAGCTCAAATGCTTTCAAAGCCATCAATAGCAATGAGTCTAGTAGAGGATTAAGCCAAGAAACACAAGATTTGACCAAATATTGAAAGCTTAATCTCTGTTTTACCAAAGTCACATGCAGATTTGGTGAAGAGCTTGGATCTCACTGTAGACTTGATGAAATTAAATTCTGTCTTCACCAACCTGTAGAGCATGCTTGAATACACCTTGGGCTAAGAGAAATTAGAGACCTTTGATCTGTGGAAGTAGTAATGTCAAAAACATCTAAAAAAAAGGTGCCTGGTAAAAACGCGATTTCTCCCTCCTTCGCTGGCAGTTTGCTACGCCTATTTGATGAGCTTGAAGGCAAGTGGGTTGGCTACCATATGCTAGAAGGGCTTGACCTAATTGTGAGTGTGCAAGGTGAATGAGTTCCTCCACTGGCTGGGGGTGAAGGGGTGAAGTGAAAAATAACTAAAATTTTGATTATTTTCTAATTATCTACTAATCCTAATTAATTAGATAATGGGCTCATAAATCTGATGGATTCTAGGCATGGCTCTGATACCATGTTGAAATTTGGGCATTGTGATGAGCTATGGTGGATCAAACACTAGAATCAACATCATTAATAAAGTGATTAGTAAATAATTAAGACATAATTAGTGGATAATTAGCAAATAGATTAATGTGGGCATGGATACTCAAAAACCAGCAAATTCTCATTAGGGCAATGTCTCAATTTATAGAGTTTACATCAAGCATCAAATCCCATTGATTTCTCCATGATTCACTCCACCTCTTTTCCTTGATTCTCTCCACCTCTTCACTTTTCCCAGAATATCTCCCAGAATATCTCCACACTTCCTAAATCTTCTCATGCTACCCTTTATTCTCTCCCAGTAGATTCTTCTCACCTTTTCACAGGTTCTTTCATATTTACACATCCTCTTTTACAGCCTCTAACCAAGGGGTTGTTCCCGCACACACCCTATTCACTTGTATTTTCAACAACTCAAAGAATGCTGCAGACCATGAAGATCATGTGCGAAAGGTCTTGGAAATCCTAAGGAAACATCAACTCTTTGCGCAAAGAAGAGCAAATGTTCTTTCTCTATTGACCAGGTGGAATACTTGGGATTCATAGTGTCAAAGGATGGGATTTCTCCTGACCCCGCAAAGATCCAAGCAGTGGTTGAATGGCCACCAGAACCCAAGTCAGTAAAGGAAGTCAGAGGATTCCTAGGGTTAACCAGATGGTATAGGATCTTTATACCTAGGTATGCTCAGATAGCATCCCCTTTGACTAACCTTCTCAAGAAAAGTACACTTTTTCAGTGGACTACAATGTGTCAGAGTGCCTTTGACAAGCTAAAGACAGCCTTAGTAACCAACCTTGTTCTTAAATTGCCAGATTTTACCAAACCCTTTGAGGTAGTTATTGATGCCAGTGGATTTGCCTTAGGTGGTGCTCTAATGCAGGAAGGTCATGCAGTGGCCTATGAATCCAGAAAACTCAGAACACATGAGAGGAATTATGCCATCCATGACTTGGAGTTACTCTCAGTAGTGTATGCTCTGAAGTTGTGGAGACATTATCTTGTGGGACAAAGGTTCACCTTGATGACAGATCATCAAAGTTTGAAGTGGCCAAAGGGATCTCAACATGTGTCAAAGGAACAAAATTTTGATGTGAATTTGGGATCTCGGTCACTTACTATCCTCCTGGGTAAACCATGCAATTTGAAGATCTTCTTAAGAAAAACTCTGGCAACATCCACTGCAGAGTATGTTTCTTTCACTAGAATTAGATGGGCAGCTTTGGTCAGCCTGTCAACTACCACAAAAATGGAGTTGTAACCTGATTGCACTGAAGGTAATCCAATGACAAAGTCTATACTGATGCATTCCCACTTCATCTGTGGAATGTCTAGAGGCTGCAATTTCCCTGGCATCTTGACTCTCTTTGCCTTGACTCTTTGGCACATCAAGCATTTTCGCACATGATCAAGTACATCCTTTTTGAGTCTTGGCCAGAAGAAGTTTTTCTTTCACAGACATATAGGTTTTTATAAACCCTGGATGTCCAGCTATCAGGCTATCATGGGCTTCTCCTAATTATTGGGGATACATAGTCGATTATTATAATACATGCATCCTTCATCCAATTAGTACCCAAGAACTCCACTCATTTCCTGAGGAGTCTTGCTTTCCTGCATCAGAAGGGTAGTGATAGGGGCAAAGAATTTGTCCTGCAAGATTTTATCCTTTGCTTCATTGATCAATGGATTTGACACCACTGTCATTGCAAGCAAGGAGGCTTTTCTGTTGAGCGCATCTGTAACCACATTTTCTTTCCCCGGCTGATACTTTATTTCAAAATCAAATTCCTGCAGGGTTTGCATCCACTGTGTACTTTGAAGTAGTAGGAACTTTCTTGGATCTCAGCACAGCCTATCACCCCAAAACAAATGGCTAGACGGAAAGGGTGAATCAAGTAATTGAAGATATTCTTTGGTCATGCTGCAGTAGGGAACCCAAGAAGTGGTTAAGTCATCTGCATTTGGTCGATTTTGCTTACAATGCTTCTTATCATCGGAGCATTGGGATGAGTCCTTTCAAAGCTTTGTATGGACAAGATTGCCTTTACACCATTGACTTGGTCTGATCCATTGATCAGAGTCTAAATGTCCAAACAAATGCTTGACGACATGGACCAACAGATGCAATCAATCCGTAAAGATATAAAGGCCGCCCAAGATAGACAAAAGCATTATGTAGATAAAAAGAGATCTCAGAGAGAGTTCAAAGAATCAGATATGGTCTTCATTCGAGTACGACCAAAAAGAAGTTCCTTATCCTTAGGGAAGTACAAGAAGCTCTCTCCCAGATACTGTGGGTCGTATGCTATCATAAAGAATCAGATATGGTCTTCATTCGAGTACGACCAAAAAGAAGTTCCTTATCCTTAGGGAAGTACAAGAAGCTCTCTCCCAGATACTGTGGGCCGTATGCTATCATAAAGAAAGTGGGCGATCTAGCCTACAAACTTCTTCTGCCTCCCCATCTCAAGGTACATGATGTATTCCATGTCAGTTTGCTTAAGAAGTATGTGCCTAGCCCGAGTTACATGCTTGATGATGAACAATTATTCTCTCCGACTCAAGGCCAGATGGTACTCCAACCTGAGGAAATTCTTGACGTTTGGGAGAAGATTCTCAGGAGTAGAGTCCTCAGAGAATTCTTAGTAAAGTGGAAGTTCCTCCCTCTAGAAGACGCCACTTGGGAGAAAGAAGAAGAGTTGGGGTGGCGAAGGATTACCCTCACTTTGTGAGATGAGGACATCTTGCCTTTTTCAAGTGGGAGAGGATGTAAGATTCCTCCTCGGGGTGAATATTGATTAAGCCTCTACTTCAATCCCTTGTAATCATTCTATGTTTCTGAATACAAGAAAATATTATTTTTCCTTGTTTTGCCTAGTGAGATAAAATTTTTTTGGAGAGTGGTAAATCAATATTGGAATATTTTTGATAAATAAATTCTACAAATATCAAAAAAATATTTCCCTGAAACAGAAAATCAAAATAGATTTTCCAAGGTGCAATTGGAATTAATTAAAAATGATTTAAAAGACCTTAGCCTAAGGGTTACGATTTTTGAATTTTTTTTAATTATGGTCCAATTAAGGTTCCTATGGACCAATAAGATTAATCCAAGTGTTGGGACAAGATAAATCCAAAGAATAAAAGAAAATACCCAAAAATGAGTAAATGCCCACATAAGATGAAGAGTTGACTAAGTACTAGGTTTATTAGTTAAAAATTATGAAGTATTAATAAAAAAATCAGATATTTTGGAGTAATCATTCATTTTTGACACATGGGTAAGGAAAAGGGGGCCCTTTAAGGAGGCGCCTATTTGACATGTGTGGATGAGTTTTTGACTCAAAAATAATAGGATATTTCTATCTCTCCTCTCTCCTGGATCAAACCAAATAAAAAAGGGAGCCAAACTGGTCCAAATCTTGTCCAAATTCAGCCAAACTGAAGTTGAAAAATTTTAGAACTCAATTGGACTCAGTTAGTGGCCTCCCTCACTTATAAATAGACCCTCATTCCTTTGTATTCTCATCTGTGAACTAAACTATGCCGGTATTACTCTAAGTTAAGCTTATTTTCTATTATCCTCTAAAAACCCTCTACAAATTGAAGAGATTGGAGTTTCTCTCTCTCTCTTCAATCTTCCTTGGAGACTCCAACAACATACCAAACCAATTGATTGGTTGGGGGCCTCTATTGTGATCAAAGAATCAAGTAATTTAGGAGGTACAGTGTGGATTATTGTCTTCTTTTTCTTAAATCTCCAAATGTTTCTCCTCTTAGCCCCTCTCAAGCTTGAGAAGCATTAATTTGAATGGCTTTTGACTAAGTCTATTGAAGTTCTTTAATGTATTGTAATAAAGAAACACATAAATTTCCATTTATGCTTAATAGTTGGACAAATGGACAAAATGATGGGTAGATTACCCTCATGAGAGATCAAGGATCCTCATTATTGAAACTGGGAATTATGGAAAAAGGGTTTTTGGAACCGATCTCAAACTGGAATTTTACTTGCATTGGAACCTCTATTTTTTTTCATTCTAAGGACTATTTTATGCCAGAATGCTGGAGGAAGCATTTGGCTTATGTTTTTCTAAGAGGAGGTTTGTTGGAACAGATGGCGAGGAGTTGTCAAGGGACGTTGCTCGCGGCAAAGCCTGTCAAGGTCTTGACCAGCCTCGGTACAGTTAAAATGGTGCACTTTCGGTACGATGGGCGAGGACCGACGAAGCGGTCCCTGAGTGAAGTGCTAGGATACCTAAGGAGGATCCTAGAGGGTTCTGAC
Organism: Cibotium barometz; assembly: GCF_041138505.1. Lineage (NCBI taxonomy): Eukaryota > Viridiplantae > Streptophyta > Polypodiopsida > Cyatheales > Cibotiaceae > Cibotium > Cibotium barometz. The sequence continues at coordinate 32,565,382 of NC_141057.1, read as the reverse complement.
CAGGCAATGCATGGGCTCGCAGTTGCTAGGACACCCATGCGTACGTCGAGGAAGATTTTGGATGGACAAAAAGGAAAGATTTTTGGGAACCAAATTTTGATACTGGATCTCATTGGTTGGCTAGCTGGTCTTCAACAACGGAGAGTTCAGAGGATACATTTTTGTAATATAATGGACTCGGAATTTTGAAAAATGATGATAAAAAATATTATGATTTCTATTGAAGGATTGTTTTTAAAGCGAGTCAAATCTATTATAAATGGCAAGTTCATATTGGGTGTGTACGTGGTATGCCTACCTTGATTTTTGCATGAATCGCCGGCTAGGGGGCCTGGGAACTCTTTTCCTCGATACCCGGGCAAAAACCCAACCAAATCTTTATAAAGGAATCCCACAGTGGTCGGGCCAGATGGGGTTAGGGATCGGAGGATTCTTGAGAAACAACTAGATACGATTAGTTACGTTATTTAGTTTAAATCCTGAGAAGACCTTGTTCTGTGGGAGGGGATCATCAACTGTGCCTCGTAAATGAGGAAAAAAGCGGTGATTCTATGGACCAAGTGCAAGTCTCTTCTTGATTTGAACATGTGACTTCAGGTTTGGTCAGATCAGTTTTTCTAGTTAAGACTTGACTCGTTAGAGTAATTTCTCCGTTAGAAGATTTTTCCCAATTGGCAGAATCGCCTATGCCTTCCGGGCGAGGGGAGTCTTCCGGGCCCGGTCTCGGAGGGGCTGCCTGGGCTAGCCTCTCGTCATCCCAGACATCTGCAGGTGAGGCCCCGAGTGTGTGGACCCCACCCTGCACGGGAGGCCGACGCCGCTTCCGTCGCCCGACAACAGGAGCCTCAAAGCGGGTGTGAAGAACAGAGAGGAAACCGACTTCAGATTTTCACAATTACACCTTACTATGGAATAAGAAGCATATTGTGTAGGATAATTATTAGAAATATTTGAAGAATACTTCCCTTCATAACTTAAAAATATCTTGAATTCTCAATTAGAATAGATTCATATTGTAAATCATACAATTAATAAGTTACACTAATTTTATCAAGTTCATGAGTGATTACAAATGTATGAAGCATACTTCAATTCTCAAAGTCAAATTCATGTATAAAATTCAATTTAAAAAACACATACCACCTTCAAGTGTTCTCAAGAGAAAGCATCCTTTGTTGTTGATGAGCTTTCTCTTCTCTGACCAAGAGCAAAACATAAGGATGGTGACCATTGCTAGTTTTTATTCCATTCCTTAAAATCCAACGTGATGATTTGAAGATGCCTCCTCTCTAAGAGCTTCCACAAAGGACATGGATATTTTCTTCTAATACTAGCCTTGACCTTTAGCACCATTATTGCTATACCCAACATTGCTTAATATTCTTTGGATTGCGTAACTTTAGGTTAGCACTTTGTGTTTTAAGATCATGTTAGGGGTTTATTCATTGATCTTGAGGTTTATCAAGTGTGGCCCTCTTTATATTGCATGATGACTTCCTACTTGGGTATCCATACCTTCTTTTCCCCCTTATAAACCATGAGCATGTAAAAGGTGTTTCTTTTCCCCCTTATAAACCATGAGCATGTGAAAGGTGTTTCTTTACCCATTTCCTTCTTTGAGATGGTTGGGTTTTTGACTTGGAAGGTTCTATTTTCTTTGTGGGCTTCTCCTCTGTGGTTGGGTAGTTTAGCTGTGATTTTGCTTATGTTTTTTGAATAGCTTAGTCAAGGGAGAAGTAACGGTCTTGTGAATCTAGGGATCCCTTGTACTATAGTTTTTATTAGGCTATAAAGTGGCACTATGATTGTGTCACTATCTTCCTTGAGTTAAGCCATCTTGTGTTTTTGTTGGATGGTGCAGCTAGTTGCACTAATCCATGTTTGGCCCACCAGCAATACATGTTCTTCCATAGTATCTACAATCATCACATACACCTTTCTAGCCAAGGGATTATTTTTAACAAAGATTTTTACTTTTAAAAATCTCTTAGCTTGCATATGCCCTAATAAAGAATGTCTGATCACAATTTCAAGTTGAAATGCTAAAATCTTTGTGAAAAGGATTGTTTTCTTAAGAAGGTAACATGGATTCTAGTCCTATGGTTTAGTTGAGTAAATGGATTGTTATCTTGGTTAAATTAAGGTACAGGTACAACTCTCCCTGCCTTGATGCTGCCTTGTCCTTGTGCTTGTATAGCCAGACGGCGGAGATGTTATTAAGGCCCAGAGTTGGCCCATGGTATCCCTCATACCATTGGGAGAATGAGGTTCGCCAATTGAGGCGAGTGATTATGATGCTACCTAGTTCTGAGGGCCCAGGCTAGTGCGGTGAATTAGGCCACCCTAGTGTGTAGACATCCCTCTGAGGGGCGGGAGGATCGAGCGACGGAGCCTGAGAGGGCGACAGGCCGGCTTGAGTCCTCTCGCCAACAATGGTCGACGATGAGGTGTATGGTCCCGTAGGGTTTTGCCTAGCATGTAGAGGCTGGAAGGCTGAATTCTAGATCTCGACAGTATAAAGGAAAAGAATAAGAGAGCCGGTTTGGCTTGTATGGAATTGATTCATGTATAAACTTTTTTTATAAATCTTGTCTTTGGCATTATTGTATTGTGGAAAAAGGCTATTTTAACAAACCTTGTGAAAAGAGCCTTAATTAAGGAACATGTTTATTTATGTCAAACAGTGTGGTAGGATTAATTAGAAAACAAATTGACGCGTGAGTAGGGTGGAAAGTGGGAGGATGGAATGCCCCAATGGCACCATCCTACGGATGGGTGGACCCGATTAGTTGGGTAGCTTTCCAACAGATCAAGTGAAAGCCCTATGCTAGATAAATAGGTTCTCGAGCAACTCTATTCTAGGAGACTAGGATAGTGGCTGTGCCTTGCATGGATGAGGAAAAAAAGCATTGTCTGTAGGAATCAAGATTAGTAGTTGCCTAAATTATGATCAATTACCCTATGGGTAATTTGACTTGCGGGATAGGACTAGGTCTTACCTACAAATTGTATCCTTGAATCTTTACATGGTCAAGGTGCCGACGAGTATGAAATTTTCTGAAAGCTAAGACGTAGAAGACTATCTTAAGTGTTTCCCCCATTTTGGAAGGGGGGAACCTTACAATTCATTTGAGTTTTTCTTGACCTGTACACCCACTTACATCCAATTTCCTTCTTATCATTATACATGTTCACAGATCCATCTAAGTTTTGCTTGACCTCTACAGCCACTTACATCCAATTACATTCTTATCCTTCTTATCCTTCTTATCCTTCTTAGTATTAGCCTTTACCTTCTTATCCTTCTTAGTATTAGCCTTTGCCTTCTTATCCCCTTAGGCAAAGGAACTAATTCCCATATCACATTTGTATCCAATGTTGCCATTTCCTCATTCATGGCATCTTTCTAGAGTCTAATTTCCAAGTGTCTACTCAAAACAAGTGGGTTCTATCTCCTATATTGCTTTAACCATGTAAGCATAGTTGATGGGTGTTATATTCATCATCTTTCTAGAGTCTAATTTCCAAGTGTCTACTCAAAACAAGTGGGTTCTATCTCCTATATTGCTTTAACCATGTAAGCACAGTTGATGGGTGTTATATTCATCATCATATCTCAACCTGTCAATAGAGTATCTGACCTGAGTAGACCTATGTACACTTGGATCACTACCAGGTGTCCTCAAAACAACTTTAGTTTTTTGTTACCAAGAGTAATCCTAATGGAATTCTAAGCTCCTCATCAAGACTCTGCTTAGAGCCACTAGAGGCACCATCTACATAAGAGTGATCTATTGATAGATTTGGCACAAAAGGTTGATCTACCTTTTCATTCCCTTTGTATGATACATGTGTACTAGTACTTGTAGTACCACAAGATGATGTATCTACATTCCTTGCATATGTCAACCTACATAGTGTGCTACTATGCTGACCATGGACTAACACTGGATCTCCAAGTCCACTAAGCACCTTTGATTGTTGCTCTATATGTGGGATAGCATCATTACTTCTTACATTTGCAAATTCAATTTTTTTCATTGGTGCACATCGGCTACTCATCTCATCAAAGAAAATTGCTTACTCTCATCTCACAAGTGGTAGGGTTATAGCATCTATAACATTTATTCTCTAAAGCATAACCAATGAAGATGCATCTTTGCCTTTGGATCCAACTTGGTTCTCATTTCATTAGGAACATGTTTTTATGAAATACATCCAAACACTTTTAAGTGAGACACATATGGTTTTATGCTTGTAAATTTTTTAAGCATCATGCCTTGAACACTTACAGTGGTGGGGGTCCTGTTCATAATGTAAATAGAAGTTGCTATTACTTTAGTCCAAAAACAATCCAACATATCCCTTGTAGACATCAAGGCATGAGAAACTTTTATAATGTGCATGTTTTTCCTTTTTATACCAACATTCTATTAGGAGTGTACCTGCATGTAAATTGCCTCTTGCTTTTGTGTTTTCTCAAGAAATCATTGAACTCATTGGAGAAATGTTCTCTCCCACCATCCGATATTAGGCGTTTGATCTACATAGCTTTTTTCTTCTCAACCATGATTTAAATTTTTGAAAGTGAGTAAACACCCCACTTTTCTCCTTCATGAAGTAAACCCATACTTTTCGAGTGTGATCTCATCAATGAATGTAACATAGTAACTTCAACCTATAATTGTTGTAGTCTTTTTTGGACTCCCCATACTTCAAAATGTATAACATCTAATGGCCCTAAATTGATGTGATTTTCATGCAAGAAAGAATTTTTGGCTTGCTTTTACCAAGATGGCATGTGCATACCATCAACTTTAAGCTTCAGCAAACATATAATAATATTTTAGGCCGCATAGACTCCAGCCATTTTATATTTACATGACTAATGCGATTGTGCCATATGTCAATATCTACAATGATAAAATTTTCCTCTATGCATAAACATGATTGCCTTCACCTTAGGCATGTTAACATCCATAGTAAACATCCATTTTTGCATATATTTGAAACAAGCTTCCTGATCTCTTTACATGCTCGTGTTGTTGTCATTGCCTTGGTGTGGCTCGTATGGTGAATATGGCATGTACATGATCATAATGGATTGCTCAAGAACTTTACATGCTTAGTACTATCCATATGGCCCTGAATGGTCCATTTGGTCCAAACATGTGTGGAATTGGTTGTGTCATCTATAGATCATGGCCTTGGATGGTCCATATGGTCTGTGCATCTGTGCAATTAGGTTGTATGGGATCTTCACATGCTTGGTCTACTCTTAGTTGCTCTATATAGTCTATGTTATCCATATATGGTTGGAATGGGTGTCTACATACTTGGTCCTCTCCCAATGTGCTCTGTATAGTCCATGTAATCCACATATAGTTGGAATAGGTGTCTATATGCTTGGTCTTCTCCATCTCAATACGCTCTATATAGTCCACGTGATCCACATATGGTTGGAATGGGTGTCTATATGATATGTTTGATCTTCTCACATTATGCTCTATTGCATAGTTCATGTGGTCTATACGTGCTTATAGTATAGCTCCTGTGTGGTCTATATGTGCTTATAGTATACCTCCTATATATGGTCCATATGGTCTATATAAGGTGGGAACAAGTTGGATATCATCTTTATACAGTTAGTATTATCCTTGTATGGTTTTCATAGTGTATACGACACATGTATGATTCAGATAGCCTACAAGTGATCTTCATGTGCTTGTTGTAGCTATTAATGTTACTCATTGTAGTCATTATCTATTATATATGATCTATATGATCCCTATAATGTGGCGTTAGTTTGTGTTCATGGCCTATATGGTTCATATAACACATGTATCATTGGGATGGCCCTCCAAATCAAATATATGTGCCTAGTATAGCCCATGGTTATAGAGGGTGTCAATAGGTTATGTGTGATCTTTTTGTGGTTAGCATTATCCCATGTGGTTTATATGGTCGATACACCATGCATATAGTCCAGTTATATGTGATCTCGATATGCTTGGTCCCCCTTGAGGTATGCTATGTACAATCCTTGTGTGATATATATTGAGTAGAATGGGCTTTACATGATCTCTATGAGCTTGGACCTCTCATGGTGTGCTCATCATGGTCCATGTGGCTTATACATCAAAAGGGTTGCTCGGGATCTTTACATACTCAGTATCATCTTGGTCTAGCATTTATGGTTAGAATGGGATGCATGTAATCTTGGTAAATTCCATATGTGGTCTCTTGTGTTGTATGTATGGTTTAAATAGAGATCATATGTGTGTGGTATGTATGGTTTAAGTGAAGATCATGTGTGTGTGGTTGGCTATTTATTTCTTATGGTCTATAGGGCATAGATGGTCTACATATTCCCTATGGTCTTCATAGCCTAGATACTCTATATGTGTGGCCATAAATGGTAATTGGTCAATGTACATGCTATAAATGGGATTTATGCATTGTCTCTATGGGGTCTACATGGTTTGTACATTATTGGAAGGGGTTTCATGTGATATTTATGTGGTGGTATTGTTCTTGTCTATTTTATATAGTCCATATGATATCAAAATAGGATCCATGTGACCTTTATGTTCTCTTACTATAGTCTTCATGTGGTTCATATGGTTTATATGGTCTATATAAGTTGTAAGCTAGTTGCATGTAATCTGTTATTTGGTATTTACTATCCCTATGTTATCTTTAAGGTGTACATGGTATGTGCACCATTCAAATGGCTACATGATATGCTCAATATGATGCATGGGACCTTTATGTGGAGGTATTGTTGTTTTTCTCTAGTCTATACACATAGACCATGCGATCCGTGAATTTTCACTATACATATCCACAAAGGTGTTTTCAATAAACTTCCCTGACATTCAACCCATCATTGATGATGCCACCCCCAAAAAATTTAACCCCACATGTGGGCCAACTTTACTACATATGATTGGGCTTTCTAAGAAGCCAAGAACCATGACCCTTATCTTTGACTACCCCATAGCGTGGAACCTCACTATGCCTTTGTTTATATTAAGAGAAAATAGATTGCCTTCATACCCATACCGTGGGACCTAAGGTATTTGAACATTAGGTAATATGATATTTGTTGAGGGGGGATTCGTTGGTTATTAACAGTGTTCACCAAATATTCCTAGTCACTCGTGTATGTAAGGGTCATTTGGTCTACGGTTATTTGTCTTTGTAATTATCTGCAGTAGCCTTCAAAGTTACTATGGAATCTCTACTTTTACAAGTGGCCACCAACAAGATTCTAATCAGCCCACCTTGAATCTAGGAATGCAAGAATCATGAGAGAGAATAGTGGGGCTATGATAGTTTTAGGGAGAGAATCTAAAGATTACAAATCTCATTAGCATCTACTCTTGATTAGATTATTGTGATCACTTTTTGTACTCACCTATTTAAGAGGCTCTCTAATGCAAGATCATACACTTTATTCTCCTTTATCACATTATCATTATGCACTGTGAATATGCTTGCTTAGCACTAATCTTATTGTTTAGCATCATAATCGCTTTATCATGCTCAAATTATGAGTTTCCTTAGTTCATTTGAGCCACGATAATGTCCAAAAGATAGAGAGAAGAGATGATGTCTATATGAAAAAGAGTGTGTGTGTGTGTGTGTGTGCAAGAGAGAGAGAGAGAAGATATGTATCAGAAAGAGAAAGAGAGAGAGAGAGTGTGTGTGTGCATATGAGAGAGAGAGACCGTTTGCAACCAAACATTTGCATAAATTTTAAAACCACCAATGTGTGGTCTTGGTGGTTCTTTTAAGGGGAAGGGAGGGCAATAGCGCTGGCATTGTTGCACTCCCTTCTCCCTTTTTTCCTTAGAAAACCAACAAATGTATCTCTCTCTCTCTCTCTCTCTCTCTCTCTCTCTCTCTCTCTCTCTCTCTCTCTCTCTCTCTCTCGCTCTCTCCCTATCTCGCCCTTTCTTACACTATCTCTCCCCCGCTCTCTATTCTCCCTCTCCCTCTTCTCCTTCCTTACACTATCTCCCTCTATCCCCCCCTTCTCTCTCTCTCTCGTGAAAAAAAGGTCCCTCCCTAGGACATCACAACAAATGGCAAAGGTGGGGAAAGGAAATTGGAGATGTGGGGGGTAGATATGCATGAGTTTGAATAAGAATTGTGCTCTCGCCTCTAGTAGTGGTATATAAAGTCCACAATTGATTATGAAATTTTCTATGAGGCTCGACAAAGATATAACTATGTGGGTACATAGATGATGTTGATTGGGTTGATAGTATCACAGATAGGAGATCTACTAGGCGGCTTTATGTTTTCTTTTAGAAGTGTTGCTATGAGTTGGAGCAACAAGAAACATCTGAGAGTTACCTTATCGAGTACAAAGATAGAGTATAGGGGTGTTGCTATGGTAGCTTAGTCTTAGAAGCTACTCTCAGTGATATGGGTGAGCCCGTGCATAGGGTCACTATCATTTATTGTGACAATATGAGTATCGAGCATTGGATTAGACCTTATCCAAATCTAATCTGACATGTATCAAGTGGTGGAATTGATGGAATAGCAGGCAGACCTAGACAGACTATCAAACAAACTCCACCTCTTCCATTAATTTAATAAATGGATTTGACTGATGCTACTTCTCTTGAATATGTGGACTACATGAACTGCTTAGGCTTCTTTTAAATTGCTAACATTATAGCTCTTGATTGTGTGGACTACGTGAATTATGTCACATGAAGCTACACCTGACTATGAGTTGAAATGCCAGTAAGAAGGTCAATTGTAGAGGCTACTGAATTAGTAGAGGCTATAATTCTATTATTTGTAACTGACTACGGGCTCATTTTGTGTTATAGACTATGTAATCCAGGCACAAAGGTGAAGATAAGGCTCTACTGTAGTAGTGTGTTGAAGCTGACTAGCTCCAAGCTTCAATGGAAAGATTTAACATGCAAACTGTAAAGCTATGGAAACAACGTACTCTGATACCATGGCTGGGTTGAGGGGGACCAAGATCACACACGCACACACACACAACTTGAGGTACATAAGAGAGCTATAATAGTTCAATTGAATAAGAAAATGTGCAAAGTAGTAGTATAATTCTCTAGGGTACTCAATTACCACTACCTAAGAGAGGAAAAAACCCTTCCTAGCAAGAAGGTAAAAAGTACCCATGTCAAAAGGAAAAAACCATTCCTAGCAACAAGAAGGTTAAAATTTCCTATGTCCAAGAGTCTGCTCACACCACACTAACCAATGAGAGTATACACATCACATGTAACATCATGGGCCACCTTCCGATATGAATATGGGTATGTCGAGTGCTTGAACTGCTCAACCATGGCTACTCATCAGAATGAGAGCTGTATAAACATTAGCTAGCTAGTGCCTAAATAATATAAGATGAGGGTGGAGAATTGATATCCAATAGATGGACCTTGCCCTACCATGGGTTAATGGAGAAGGCCTTGGACTTATGCCAGCCACATATAAAGCCATGAACACAAGTCCCTTGGCTAGAGCATATAACCCAATTAGCATTTCAGTCCTTCACCACCAGATTGCGGCTTAGATTGAAGTGCAAAAGGTATACAATACCTTATTGTTTATTACCATTTACCATGTGGTATACCCCACCTTTGATAGGATGGAAGAAGACAAAGCCTTGGAATTTATCGATGATCTAGCATATAACCCAATTAGCATTTCAGTCCTTCACCACCAGATTGCGGCTTAGATTGAAGTGCAAAAGGTATACAATACCTTATTGTTTATTACCATTTACCATGTGGTATACCCCACCTTTGATAGGATGGAAGAAGACAAAGCCTTGGAATTTATCGATGATCTAGACAAGAAAGAATACTTTGAAAAGTTCCACAAGTCAAGAGAAAAAGACCTTGAGGGCTCGGGTAACAATGCGGAAGATGCAGAGAAAGACATGGAAGAAGGGGATATGGATCCAACCTCTAGCATGGTGACTGAGGAACCATCAAAGGAACAAAAGGGATTTAATGTAAGATCCCTCTTTCCTTATCCTATTTGTATAGCTGAGAAATTATTTTTTATATGTATATTTCTAGTGAGAGAATATGAGAATTTGATAAGATGATCATTTTTAATGGAAAATTTAGATAACTTGAAAATTGAGAGGTTAGAAAGTAAAATTTTAATATTAATAGTCAAGTTAACATGTATAAAAATTAAGTTGAGGTTTCCCCATGTATACATGTGTACAAAAATTATCACGGGATCTAGAAAATACTTGATGAAGAATAATACAAAACTCAAATAATACAAGGAATATGACCATTCAATTGAATAAAACTAAAAATGGAATAATTTGCAACAAGAGATAGAGATAGAAGGTACCACACAAGACAAGATTGGGTGCAATCTCCCACGCCCCATACGTGTAGCTCTACTTTCACAACATAAGTATTTAGAGAATTGTATTCCATAAAAATAGCCCAAGGAGCTAATAATAGTTGTGCGTACAATTCTCAGGGGGTTCACCTAAAAACATGTAAGTATAGCATGTGAGTTCAAATGAAAGGGTTTTTTCATTCAAAATTTTAAGGTAAATTTATAGAAATACATTTACAGAAGGGTTTTTTTATATTGTTTTTGAAAAAAACCCGTAAGTCCATAAAGAAAAAGGGGTCATTTTATTCATGCAAAATTCACGAGTAAGGGGTTTTTTTAATACTCCTTGAATGCATGTGATACATAGGGTTTCTTAGTAGTGCAACCCCCGAGGTACAATTTGGGCTTGCTTTTCCCACTTTTGGGTTTTGCTTTACATATTATTAACCATATCAAAGTTCCTAAGGTTTGTACATATAAAAACCTTTGCCCAAATATAAATGCTAATGGGCCTTTACACATGAAATAACTTTGTGCACATTTGCACATATAATAATCTTGTGTACATTCGCACATTTAATAACCTTGTGCACATTCGCACATTCCATTAAGCCAATTCCTGCACACATTAAATCAAGCATATTTTTCTGTGATTATCAGGCATAAAAAATATGATAAAATATATACCTATAACAGTCCTCTCATTTGAGGAAGCAGTTTTCCATAGTTGTGTAGAAGAAAATGCTCTAATAACAACATCATGCTCATAGCTATCGATGTCATAACCTGTAAGGTAAACTCAGAGGTCTCAACATGGTGTAGAGGCTGATTAGGCATGGCTCAGAGGTTTTTATACACATGGAATACCACAAACAGACTCAGAGGTTCATTAACCAAGCATGGCTCAGAGGCACAAAGGCATGGATTAGAGGCTCGGTGAACATGGACTGCAAAACTCGTGCTAGTGACCTGAATTGGTGACCCTCGCACTCATCATCACAAATCATATACATAAAATAACCTAGTAACCTGAAAGGCTATAGATGCCATAAAATTCTAATACATGATGAACAAAATGATCTTCATCTTCATGCCACCACTCAATCCACCATCCATATGACACCTCAATCGGTACCCTCGTATAGTGCGACACCTCATTTGGTACCCTCATACATCTCATGCCATACGACACCTCTTTTGGTACCCTCGTATTTTGTGGGTACCTATACTCATAGACGTAATCCACATTATTTAAACAATTAATCAAACACATCAATTAATCCCAACGTTGTCATGAGATATAGGTAACCATAAAATCAAAATACATGTACCAACAGGCACACACGACCAATAGGCATGGCACACACGGGTGTCCCTGATAATATAATTCCTAGTACACAAGAGTTAATTCTCATATCATTCCCTCTCTTGCTGGGGTTGCAGCTATCCTTAGTTGCATAAATCCATGAGAGGATGGCTTCATGATTGGTGTGGAAGACTAGATCAACACATAATGCATATGCAATGAACCAATCAAATGAATAAATGTGAGACGAGTCTAAATGTCCCATACCACATAGGCGCGTTGCACATAAACACATAGTATGGTAAAAGATAGAAGACATAAATGTGTCTGGAGTAAGTATATGAAACCAATCTGATTTCCCATACATCAGATTAATTCCATACATCACTTCCTTTAGAATAGAAGTTTGAGACAAGAGTGGTTAGTTCCCTCCGAAACTTAAATTCTGACATAAATTATCTTTATCTTAAAATTTTATTTAACTTAGCAAATTTGAAGTAATCTTAATGTTGAATCTATTAGGTTCTTATGTTGTAAAAATAAGAAATATATAATAAATTTGAATAGTGTAAAATAAGAAGTAAATGTATACATACCTTGGTCATTTGTTAGATTTTTGATGGTGATACCCTCTTGCTTAAGATGTTGGTCGTTAGTTGTGGATGTGGATAGAAGCTTTTTTTTTTTGTTTTTCATTCGATAATCTTTAGCGTAATGTCCTTTTTAATGACATCTGTAACATATAAAGGTAGACTTCTTGCACTTCTTATTAATGGAGGTATGATTGTCTATTTTCTTATTTTTGGTTATCTTTGGTTATTTCTCTTTTAGTGCTCCTACTTAGTTGTCTCAAAAATTTCTTCTGGAATTTCTCTCAAAGTTCCCATTGTTTAAATAAGAACGCATGAAGAGAGTCAATTTGCTCTTGAATTGTGGGACGTTGCGGTAAGTATGCCATAGTTGAAACTAAAGAAATAAAAAAAAATTGATAAGAAAAATTGGTAGAGAATACATATCTTATTGTTGTAATGTCGTTGAAATCATTTGGCAAAAATAATTTTAACACTCCAAAAATATGTGTCTATGCTTTTGTATGCATAAAGAGTAGGAACTTAAAATAAATTATTGGAGAAAGAGTAACACTAATAATTAAAGTAGAATTTAAAACTTGCTTTTGCACTAATACTAAAAAACAAAAATTGGAGTAACACTAGTCATCATATGAATAAAAGACAAATTGATTATGGGTATAAAGATAGAAAGATAGGGGAATACCAACCCCGATATGAAAAATTATTTGATAGCAAAAAATGAAATTCAACATGAATAAATATAAGAAGTTAAACAACAATTTTTCAATTCTCTAATGATGCAGGTGTGGTTGGGTATAATTATTTTCTCTGGAGGTAATTTGGTTTTAAGATAATGGAGTCGAATAATAAATTCTTCATCAGTTATTGAGGAATCATCGTCTATGCTATATCCATGAATGATATTTATCTGATCCAAGAGATGATAAAAACATATGTTTGGAGTAAAAATTGTAGTGTTGCCAATGGGTATGAAGACAAAACATTCTTCATGGTTATTCATCCAAATCTTTGACCATTCATCCTATTGTTGATTGTTAAAGATCCATAGTAAATATTAAAATAGGGTACGATTCCGTTTGGACAAATACATTAGGCTGCTACACACTGCCATGAGTCATAGGAGTTCTAAAGGCGGATAAGGATCGTGAGGTGATGGTCGAGGCATAATGCTATAGACATAATTTTTTTGAGATGAGAACTTCATGAGTCTAGTTGGTGTGGTGTCTTATAACTAATTGACATGAGAACTTCATGAGTCTAGTTGGTGCGGTGTCTTATAACTAATTGTGGTCTCATTTTCAAAGGTTTTAGAGAGATGAGTTTTTCAATACTTTCAAAATTTAAGCACAATTATTGTCAGGATCTTTGCCACACAAGAGAATCAAAATACCACAAGTGTGAGATCCCGATCTCCACCGCGCAACGGATTCGGGTTACTAGCAGCGGAAGTAGCACATCATGCGTGGGTAGGGGTCTCACACTCGGGGCCTCGCCCACGGATATCCGGACAAGAGACTAATCTGTCGGTTTGTCCAAAACCGAAACCGGAAAAACTTCCTTTACCCGGAAAGCATGGGCGATTCCACCAGGATAACTCTTTACTCTAACGTAGTCAAGATCATTACGGATCAACTGATCTGACTGCACCTTTAACGGTACTTGGTCAAATCAAGGAAGAAACTTGCACTTGGATCATTGGGATCAACGCTTTTTTCCCCATCAAGAGGCACAGCCGTTGATTCCTATCCATAGAACAATTTCTATCCGGGATTTACTTCATCTATCGTAATAATAGAAATTAAATCTCGATTTACGGATCCATCAGTCCAGCCTAACCCCATCCAATCCCATGGGTTAGCCAACCGCCCAACCACTGTAGTGATGGGATCCAATTTGGAATTTGGTTAGGTTTTGTCCCGGGTACCAAGGAAAAGAGTTCCAAGGCCCCCTAGCCGGAATTTCATGCAAACATAAAACTAGCCACACCACTTACACACCCAATATGAAAATTGCCTTTTTCTTAGCATCAGCTAACTTTAAAACAATCCTTTAATGAAACCATATTACCACTGATCACAATCTCCCAATTTATCCAGTTGATTCATAATTTCCCATCATTCCTTCATCAGAGTATCTATGGCATCATTGGCAACTAGAACGCTCACCACCTGTCCACACAGGGGCCGTTTCAATAGTTCCTAGCCCATAATACTCAACAATATAATCACTTTTCAAGATGGACTCTCGTTGAAGATCAGCAAGATCAACCAACAGATCCATATAAAAGAGCCATGGACTCATCCGTTGAGGACCAGCAAGGTCAGTCAACCAGATCCATGCCCGGTTCCAGAAAACAACTCTTACTCCTTGTTCCAATATCTTCCTCGACGCACGCGTGGGTATCCTAGGCGACCCAGAGCCCGAGCACCGTATGGTCAGCACCCTCTAGGATCCTTCGCAGGTGACCTAGCGCTTCACTCATAGGCCGCTTCCTTGGTCCCTCATCCACCGTACCGGAAGCTCACCATTTTAATCGAACCGAGGCTGGTCAAGACCTCGGCCGACCTTGCTACGTGAGACGTCCTCCATTGACTCTCCGTCAGCAGTTGCAACTTTATCAGTTAGGTCTCCACGACCTTAATCACAAGACGGTCAAAATGCTTTCCCAGCATTCTTGACATAAAACAGCCATTTACAAACAGCATTTATAAACAGTTTACAAATACAATTTCTATGTTAACTCTCATTTTTCCACATTATCCCTCATACAATCCACATTACTTATTCCACCTTTCATTTATATGTGTACTCATCCAATCACATCATTTTCCATCTCTTCACTTCAGATTCCTTCACGTCACATATCATATATTCACATCCATACATCCACATCCACATCCACATTCACATCCATACATCCACATCTACATGCTTATCTCCATTTTCACATCCTCATTTATACATCCACATCCCATATCCACATTCATACATACACATCCATATCCACATCCATATCCGCATTCATACATACACATCCATATCCACATCCACATGCATACATTCATTATCACGTCCTCATTCATACATCCACATCCACATACATACATACATCCACATCCACATTCCCATTCACATCTATACATCCATATCTACATGCACATTCACATCCATACATCCACATCTATATCCTCATTCACATCCATACATCCACATTCATGTATCCACATCTGCATGCATACATCCATACATACACATCCACATTTACATCCATGCATCCACATCCACATCCTCATTCACATCCATACATCCACATTCATACATCCTCATCCACATCCACATTCACATCCATACATCCACATCTACATGCTTATCTCCATTTTCACATCCTCATTTATACATCCACATCCCATATCCACATTCATACATACACATCCATATCCACATCCACATGCAAACATACATCCACATCCACATTCCCATTCACATATATACATCCATATCTACATGCACATTCACATCCATACATCCACATCTATATCCTCATTCACATCCATACATCCACATTCATGCATCCACATCTACATGCTTATCTCCATTTTCACATCCTCATTTATACATCCACATCCCATATCCACATTCATACATACACATCCATATCCACATCCACATGCATACATACATCCACATCCACATTCCCATTCACATATATACATCCATATCTACATGCACATTCACATCCATACATCCACATCTATATGCTCATTCACATCCATACATCCACATTCATGCATCCACATCTACATGCATACATCCATACATCCACATCCACATTTACATCCATGCATCCACACCTACATCCTCATTCACATCCATACATCCACATTCATACATCCATACATCCACATTCATACATCCACATCCACATCCACATTCACATCCATACATCCACATCTACATGCTTATCTCCATTTTCACATCCTCATTTATACATCCACATCCCATATCCACATTCATACATACACATCCATATCCATATTCATATCCACATGCATCTTATCATATCTTATCACTTCCCATATCTTTTATGCATACCTCTATGCATGAAATTCAATTATGCTAAAAGTAACACTTTTATAATAAAATATTCAACTTTTATGCATACCTCTATGCATGAAATCCAATATGATAAAAGTAACACTTTTGATATTAAAAAAATTATCCTTTATGCATACTTCTATGCATGAAAATTAAAATGATAAAAGTAACACTTTTGATATAAAAATTTTCCTTTATGCATACTTCTATGCATGAAAATTAAAAATGATAAAAGTAACACTTTTAATATAAAAAAATTATCCTTTATGCATACTTCTATGCATGAAAATTAAAAATGATAAAAGTAACACTTTTGATATAAAAAATTTTCCTTTATGCATGCTTCTATGTATGAAAATTAAAAATGATAAAAGTAACACTTTTAATATAAAAAAATTATCCTTTATGCATACTTCTATGCATGAAAATTAAAAATGATAAAAGTAACACTTTTGATATAAAAAATTTTCCTTTATGCATACTTCTATGTATGAAAATTAAAAATGATAAAAGTAACACTTTTAATATAAAAAAATTATCCTTTATGCATGATATTAAAATTCAATTTCTCCATGATTATAATGAAATTCTTTCAATTAATCTAGGATGATAATTCCTAGAATATGGTAGGAAGTCCTCTTTTTATGCTTTGAATGAAATTATTTTATGCATAATTTTTATAAAAATTTTGCCATAGCTCCGCTGCTATGACTGATAAATCTCAATTTTTTCTAAGGGATAAAGCTTATCATTAAGCAAATAATTAAAATGATCTCTAATTGGATCATTAATCTATAATGGATTGAATCATCAATATGCATAAACTAAAAGCATAGGAAAAAGCCATTAATTTGGCCTCAAGCATAGCTTAATCTTGGATTAAGGAAAAGCTTTATGAAAAGCTTCATGTGGATTGAGAATGGGTCATGAGTATGACCATTTCTTGAGTGAGAGAGAGAAAGTACATAAAAACCATTAGAATTTAAACATAAATAAAAATTAACTTCAATAGCATTTATTAAATTATGTAACTCTTCACTACTATTCACCAATTAACTTTAATAGCATTTAAAAAAATCATACCAATTAAGCTTCTCAAGCTTGAGAGGGGTTGAGAAGAGAGAAACATTGAGAAATTATAGAAAGATCAATATTCACTAATTACCTTACAAATTGCTTGATTCTTTGTTCACGGTAGAGGCCCCCAACCAATCAATTGGTTAAGTATGTTGATGGAGCCACTAATGGGGATTGAAGAAAGAGGGAAGCTCCAAAAACTAGTGAATTATTAAATGAATTCACAGTTCTTGGCTTAGGTGGAGTAGAGTAACGATGCATAAACACTATATATTTTTCAACAAGGGGGAGGCTTCTATTTATAGGAAAAATTGAGCTCCTAACCAAACAAACTGATTCTAGAATTTTCCAAATCAGTTTGGTCAATTTTTGACCATTTTTAGGTCAGTTAAGCTAACTTTTTGGAACTAGACTTGAATGAGGAGAGAGGAGAGATGAAATATCTCAATTTTTATGAGTTTAAAACTCATTCAAGCATGTGAAATATGCACCTCCTTTAAAGAACTCCCCTTCCTTACATATGTGTCATAATGGAATCATTTTAATATTGCTCATAGTTTTTTTACTAATAAACCTTGTACATTTTCAACTCTTCATCTTATGTGAAATATGCACCTCCTTTAAAGAACTCCCCTTCCTTACATATGTGTCATAATGGAATCATTTTAATATTGCTCATAGTTTTTTATTAATAAACCTTGTACATTTTCAACTCTTCATCTTATGTGAGCATTTAAGGGACTCCCCTTCCTTACATATGTGTCATAATAAAATCATTATACCCAAAATATCTCATATTTTTAATATTGCACATAGTTTTTTTACTAATAAACCTTGTACATTTTCAACTCTTCACCTCATGTGAGCATTTACTCATTTTTGGGTATTTTCTTTTTACAAGTTGGATTTATCTCCTCCCTACACATGGATTGATGCTATTGGTCCATAGGAACCTTAATTGGACCATAGTCTAAAGATTTTTGAAAATCTAGACCCTTAGGCTAAGGTTCTTTATACCTATTTTCAATTAATTCCAATTACACATTGGAAAATTCTTTTTGAATTTCTGTTTCAGGGGAACTCATCTGAATTAGAAGAGATATTTTTCTATCCAAAAATATTCAAAATCTAAATATTCTCTCTCTAGAATATTTTTCTCTCTCTAGGCTAAAACAGATAGAAACAAGGTCTTTATATTTCTGAAGAGGGATTGATTACAGGGAAAGATACTAGACATCAAAAAGGGGGTGGGGGAGGAATCTTACAACAAGTGCTCGCATAAATCAAGAATTAGTAATCAACTCCATACAAATAAAAGATTCAAACCTATTAAGCATGGATATGAAAATAAACATGAGATAAAACCATAAACTTGAAAATAGAACTTAGACAACATCACCATCAACAAAGGGTTGGGTTAAATCTCCCCCTCATGCATGTTGGCTCCTCCCACACAACATGAGTATTTTAATCATGTAATTACCAAAATATCTCTTAAGCCAACGTGAAGCTTTTGCAAAAAATAGGGCTCTTTACTTTTTACAAAAATGACCAATCCTTTTCTAGAGGATGTTCACACACATCTAGTATGTACCAAAAATAATAGTGAAGCTCTAGTTCACACGCAATACACCCGTGCACATCGGTGTACATAAATATTTGAGTACAAATAAATGGCAGGTGGCCAACCAAAAATAATGAAGTATGACTCATAAATGTCGAGGCAATGTAAACGCCCATGCACATGACAAAACCTGTGCGACACCTTGTTTGGTGATCCTCGCACGTGCAACACCTCGTTCGATGACCCTTGCACACTCATGCCTGTGCGACACCTTATTTGGTGACCCTTGCACAAGTACGACGCCTCATTTGGCATCCTCATACTCATCACCTATACTCAACAAGTCAACATGTTAGGTGAGGCAATCAAACACCAATATCAACAACACTAGCATGCGTACACATGGCATCACCTAATCACAACATACATAGCATAGACCCACAAAGCATATACCAATCGCATCTTATAATGTAGTATTTATTATGATATCACTCACGATACTAATCGCAAGCATGGCAAAATGGTCGGACGGGCGTACCCAATAGATCATAGAGGGCCAATAATATAACATCCCTCTTGCTTGGGTTAGCAACTAACCTCAGTTGCGTGTTTGATAGGAGTGGATTAAGTTAGGACACGTGCAAAAAAATTGCTCAGGCATCTAATGAGCATCTTCTCTCGGATGGTTCTTGAAGGTCAAAAGATATCTGTTATAAACATTGCCAGTCCTTGTAGTAGTCTGCTCTCATGTCAATAATTGCATCAGGTACTAATCGCTCTTCATCATCAACTAGCTCTGGAAGTTCTTCATAAACAGGATGATTAGGGATTGGTCCTTTAAAGGGTCTCAATAGACTAATATGAAAGGATTTATGAATCCTCCAATGGGATGGAAGATCTAGTCTATAAGCGAGGTCATTGATTTTGTCTACTATTTTGAAAGGTCCATAGAATCTAGGTGCTAGTTTGACAATAGGATTCTTTTCTACACCCTTAAGCCTCCTCTTTTCTATCCTCAAAAGTACATGGTCTCCTTCTTAAAAAGTCATGGGTTTCCTTTTCTTATTGGCCTATTTTACATACTTTTCTTGAGCTTTCCTAATAGCCTCTTTAACTTGATCATGAATAGAGTTAAAGTCTCTGGTAAATTCATCAGCAGCTTCTATAGTGCGGGAAAGACGAGTCATCAGAGTGGGAAGGGTCTTTCCATACACTATCTCAAACGATGCCTTCTTAGTGGCAGAGTGAGGAGTGTTTTTGTAGGCAAATTGGAGAATATATAAATATTCATCCCATTGCCTAGGTTGTGATGAAACATAGGTTCTAAGAAGGTCTAGTATAGTACTATTGGTCACTTTAGTTTGGCCATTGGATTTAGGATGAAAAGCAGTAGAGAAATCTAATTTTGTGCCTAAATTATCAAACAATGTTCTCCAAAAATCGCTACAAAATTTAGAATCTCTATCTGACATAATGACTTTAGGCAAACCATGATGCACAAATATATGCTTTAAAAATAAATGAGCAGTCAGTTACTTTTTACATGCTTTAAAAATAAATGAGCAGCGTGATGAGCAGTCAGTTACTTTTTACATGCAATGAAATGAGCCTGTTTGCTAAATCTAATCAACTACTATCCAAATCATGTCATTCTGATTAGCAGTAAGCAAAAAACTAGTGATAAAATCCATTGAAATATGCTCCCATGGTTCATTGGGAATTGGGAGTGGCATAAGTAATCCCTGAGTTTTCCCCTAATAGTTTTTAATCTTCTTTGGCAAGTAATGTATTCAGCCACAAACTTGGCTATATCTTTCTTCATAGATGGCCAATGAAAGTCTTGGGCAATGGTCTGTAAAGTAGAGGATACTCCTCTATGCCCTACATATGGGGGTTGGTGCAACTCCTCTATAATATACTCTCTAAAAGGTCTTGTGATGCATAATCTCCTCTGAAAGAAGAGATACCCATCATGATAAGAGTAATCTGAGTGGGGAGTCCATCTATTATCTCTCATTTTGGTCCAAGTGTCTGAAAAGTCTGGGTCTTGGTCATAACAGTTTTTTATAGCATCGAAAGTCGAGCTATCTACAACGGTGATGTGATGAACACTAGGCCGCCGACTAAGGGCATCAGTGACTATATTCTCTTTTCCATGCTGGTAGAGAATAGTAGGTTGGAAACTTTGAATAAAAGCATCTCATTTGATGTGTTGGTGAGATTCAAAGGCTGGGTAAGCATGTGCCTGATACTCTGCCGGTCTGTATTAATGATGAATTTTGATCCCATCAAATAATGTTTCCAAATCTTTAGGGCATGGATTACAACAGTCAATTCATTGTCATAAGTTCTGTACTTGCACCACTCGGGAGGTCTGAGTTCTTACTCTCAAATGTTATGGGGTGACCATCTTGCATTAATACTGCCCCTATGCCTGTACCACTAGCATCAGTTTTACAACAATAAAGAAAGGTCTAGCAAAGTCTGGTAATTGTAGAACTGGTGCTTTAGTGAGTGCTTCTTTTAAAGCATTAAAAGATTTTTCCTATTTATTAGTCTCCACACATACTTGTTGGCTTTCTTTAAAAGAAAAGTCAGATAATGAGAAATGTAAGCAAAATTCTTCACAAAACTTTTATATTAACTACACAAACCAAGAAATGAGCGGAGTTAATGAATATCTTTGGGTCTCGGCCAAGTCACTATAGTCTTTATCTTTTTGGAGTCCACATGAATACCATTAGCAAACAATGTGACCAAGGTATTCAATCTCTATCGTCTTGAAAGAAAGAGCTCTTCTCAGGATTGAGATACAACTCATTCTCTTTTAATAAAGAGATTAAACACTATCTCCAGATGTTTCTCATGCTTAACAACACTGTCTCATTGAATACAAGAATATCATCAAAGAAAACTACCACAAAGTTGCGATATTTGAGGAAGATGCGGTTCATCATGCGGCTAAAAGTAGCCGGAGCATTAGTGAGTCCAAAGGGCATCACTAAGAACTCATAATGACCGTTTGTGTCCTAAAAGTAGTCTTGTATATATCTTTCTCTACCATCCTCACTTGGTGGTATCCAGATTTCAAGTCTATTTTACTAAATATCTTTTCTCCTCGTCGTGATCTATCAAGAAGATCATCCACTCGAGGAATAGGATATCTATTTTTTACTATGATTTTATTCAGGGCTCTATAGTCAATGCATAGACTGTAGGTTCCATTCTTCTTTTTGACTTGAAGAACTGGAGCTCTGTAAGGTGAGCTACTAGGCCTGATCAGTTTCCTCTCTAAAAGGTCTTCTATCTATCTTTGGATTTCTTTCTGCTCAATCTGGTTCACTCTATAAGGTGCCTTGCACAGCAAGGAGGTATACTTCCACAGGGATAAGGTCAATCTTATGATCCTCAGGTCTAGAGCTAGGCAAGCCAGGGGGTAGGTCATCAAGAAAATAATCAAAAAAATGAGAAAGGAAGGACTCATGTGAGGTGTCCTTGGGAGGTGGTTTATGAGCAGTAATCTCATTCATAAAGAGGAGAAACATCTTCTCCCTTTTCCTCAGTGCTCTCTTAGCCTAGGTGTGGCTAAGGAAAGGTGCAGTCCTATCTTCCATCATTCCCCTAAGATATAGATGCTGATCATTGAAAATGAAATACAAGGAATGTGTGTTGTAATCAATATATGGATTGTACTGGTGTCGCCATGGCATGCCAAGTATTACATCTACGCCTTGCAGCAGTGGTGCAACCAAAAAAGTTTGTTTTTCCTCATCATAAGGTGAAAGTGATATTGTTAAATTCCTTACTTCTTTGGTGCAGTTATATTTCTGGTTTTGAAAAGCAAACTTAACCTTATAACGAGATGGAGTGATTTCAAGATTAAATGCCTTTACCATCTTTTCAGAAATAAAATCGTGTGTGCTCCCGTCATCATGCAAGACTATGACAGATTCATTCTTAATCTTTCCTTTCATTTTCAACAACATATGTGGTTTGGACTTAGGCCCTATAGATTTAGACTTAGCCCATGAAGATTTAGGCTTACCTTCTGGGTTTGAGAGATCTTCGTCTTCAGAGTTACCCGCTTGTGATGAAAAACAGGTAGAGGGAGAGGAGACACACAAAGAGGAGCAAACCCTAATGTATTATCAAACCCTAACCATAGAGGGAAGCCATCTTCCTTCTCACACAATGCATAAAGCCATCAATCCATAATCTACAACACACTACATGTGTTGTTTCCACACACTGCTAACCCTAGCTAATGTCCACACACTATGACCAGCTGGACGCGGTCATTTATGTCTCGCACATGTTACTACCTAACATGCCAGCACATAGTGCAACTGGCACAAGCTGACATCGAGCTTGAATCTCAACAGCCCCTCTCAAGCTCATGATGTACTACCATAGATGAAGATGTAGATGAGCTTGGGCTATCAAAGCTCTCAACACTCCCTCTCAAGCTCATCCCATGTACTTCCAACATAGTATGAAAGTACTCAAACTTCTCCCTGCTAAGTGGCTTTGTAAAGATGTCGGCCACCTGCTCTTCAGTCTTCACATATTGCAAATCCACTGTACCATCCAACACTTTCTCTCTTTAGTCTTCACATACTGCAAATCCACTATACCATCCTACACTTTCTCTCTGACAAAATGATAGTGGACCTCTATATGTTTGGTCCGTGCATAAAAAATTGGATTCTTGGCCAACTGTATGCTGCTCATGTTGTTACAATGAATGACAACCTTGCCATCAATAGGCTCACCCAAATCAGCCACCAAGAGACTCTTTAACCATACTCCTTCACATGTAGCAATGGATGCACCCCTGTATTCAGCCTCTGTACTAGATAAAGCAATAGTAGGTTGCTTCTTGCTGCTCCAACTCACCACTGAACTTCCAAATGTAAAGGCATAACCACTAGTAGACCTCTTGTATACGAGCTACCTGCCCAATCTGCGTCTGTGTAGCCATGTACATCCAAGCCTTTACCATGCTCATAAGGAAGACCATAATGTGCAGTGGTCTTTACACGCATAATGCGTCTCACTATATCCAAATGAGGTTTTCTAGGGCTTTGCATAAATTGGCTTACTAGCCCCACAGCATAACTGAGATCCGGGCATGTGATAGTCATGTAAATAAGACTGCCAAACCATCTTTCTATACATAGATGGATCATCCAACTCCACCAAAATCAGCCCGCAGCTTCACATTCTACTCCAAAGGTGTACTCATTGGCTTACACCCTGTCATCCCATATTTTGCCAACATATCCAATGCATATTAGCGTTGGACTAACCATGTCCCTACATGGTCTTTGATCACTTCAATCCCAAGAAAATATCTCAGTTCACCCAAGTCTTTCATATCAAACTGCCCACTCAATGCCTTCTTGACATGCATAACATCTGTAGCATGATCTCCTGTGTGACAATCAAGTCATCCACAGATGATAAGTAATACAATCCCATGATCTGTTTTCTTCACATAGAGTGAAGAATCTGCTGAAGAAACCTGAAATCCAAGGGAGATAAGATATCGGCTTATCTTATCACTTCAAGCACGAGGTGCTTGCTTCAAACCATATAATGCTTTCTTTAATCTGCATACATGAATGGGGTACCTCGGAATGGGTGTACATATCCTTCTGGCTATGCCATATAAACTTCCTCCTGTAAATCACCATTTATAATGTATTTTTCACATCCATTTGATGCATTTCCCAATGCATTTTTCACATCCATTTGCAGGGGCCATAGCAAAATGAATGCTCTCACTGTTCCCATCTTTGCAACTGGACTAAATGTTTCATCAAAATCCAAGCCTTGGGTTTGTGCATAACCCTTAGCTACCAACCGCGCTTTATGGCGCTCAATGGAACCATCTGATTTGCATTTCACCTTATAAACCCATTTGCAACCAATGACATTTTTGCCTTGTGGTGGTAAGGCAACCAAATCCCAAGTTTCATTTATAAACCAATGCGTCCATCTCAACATCCATTGCCTTCTCCCATACATGCTTCCCAATAGCTTCTGTATAGCATGTAGGTTGCACATGCTTCACCAAAGAGGTCATATATGCGTAATGCATAGCAAAGTCATGATATGTCAACCTGTCAACTGGATACCTGACCCTTTGGGACATCCGTAATGCATGCGGATCACTCTGAACACCTGTCACTCTAGCATGTGGAGGCACATATCTATCTTGCCTTGCTGGTGTGTGTAAAACTGGTATGTCAAGTTCCTCATCCAAACTTTCTGAACCTGACAACTCATAACCTGTAATGCCAATTCCTTCAACCTTCTTTTTCCCTTTATCCACAGCACTACTCCCAGTGCTCACACTCTCATGTCTCAAGTGTCTTGACCATGGACGTATAGTACTACTCTAAGTCTCTGCTGGCCTAGACATAGAAATAGAACTTGCTTGTGGCAAGTTCACATGCACATCAGCATCAACGGAATCAATGACACCCTCATCCGTTGCCTTGTACCAACTAGCAAGTTCATCAAACACCACATCTCGTGAGATAACCACTTGCCTAGTATGCGGATTGTAACATTTATATGCCTTGCGATCCTGTGCATACCCAACAAAAACACACTTTTGTGCCCTAGGATCCAACTTCCTCCTTCTCTCATCAGACACATGCACATAAGCTATGCAACCAAACACTTTGAGGTGTCCAATGTCTGGCCTAAAACCGGTAAGGCCGCATCTCTAACGTACTTCCATGTATGGTTGCTGTGGGTGTCTTATTAAGTACATACACCATGGTGGCACATGCTTCTGCCCAATAATAGTCTGGCATGCTCTTTTCATTGAGCATCGCCTTGGCCACATCACAAATGACTCTATTTTTCCTCTCAACAACACCATTTTGCTGAGGTGTGTACCTGCAAGTTAACTGCCTTCGTATGCCATGCTTTCTTAAGAAATTCTCAAAAGCATGTGAGGTGTATTCGCCACCTCCAAACATTTTATCCAAGAGCCATATTTCTTCTCTGCAAAAGCTTTGAAGTCTATAAACTTTCCCAACACTTCATTTTTCTCTCTGAGAAAGTAAATCCAAGTCATTCTGGTGAAATCATCAATGAATGTCACATAATACAAGCTGCCTTTAATGGATGGGTTTTATGCAGGACCTCATACATCACTATGAACTATCTCAAGTGGCCTGCTACTCATGTTGCCTTCTTTAGGAAATGGCAACCTTGCTTCCTTTCTGAACTGGCAAGCATCACAGACATGCATATTCCCATCATACTTGAATATAGGCAGCCCACTTACAATGCCTCTTGCCTGCATGTTCTTTAACCTTTGTATGTTCACATGTCCAATCCTTTTATGCCACATGTCAATGTCCTGTACCACATTGTGACTTTTAGAGAACATGGCTGATTTCAACTCAGGAATCCCAGCATCCAACTTAAATAACTTGCCTTCTTTCTTGCCTTTGGCAATGACTCTACATCCATTTTTAAAATCCTCAATGAAGCAACCATGCTCGTTTTGTGAAACAAACTTGTAAACCCTGTTCCACCTTTTGACCAACTGAGGCCAAACTTTTTGTAATAGAAGGCACATACAAGACATCTTCTATAAACTTTGTTTCACCATTATGCATAACCAATGGTACACTTCCAACATGTGTGATAGCATGTTGGGTATCATCTCCTGTCTCCACATAGCCTTTCACATCCATAGGCTTCATATGCTCAAACCATTCGCCATGACAAGTCATATGGTTTGATGCTCTAGAGTTTGTATAACAAGTGTCATCACTGTCACCATTTGTCATCATAGATCCCACGACATGTTTCATGGCAAACAAGTGATTTGCGCTGCCATCATTATTGCTTGATGCAATATTTTCACCATTTGCATAATTTCCACCATGTTGTGCTCTACCCCTTCTCAAATCATTTTGTTTGCGGAAACAATCACCTACCATATGACCAAATTTCCCACAGTTTTGGCATTCCACATTTTGCATAGATGTTTGTTGGCCTTGCCAACGTCCTCTACCACGAGGATTACCTCTGCCTCTCTGAGGTGTATATCCACGATCACCTCTAGCACCATATGTAGGCTGAAAATTCTGTTGTGGTGACCTATCTTGCCATCCACGACCATTACCATTACCATGTTGAGATTCAAGCTCGATGTCAGTGTGTGCCAGCTGTGCTATGTGTTGGCATGTTAGGTAGGAACATGTGTGAGACATAAATGACCGCGTCTAGCTGGTCATAGTGTGTGGACATTAGCTAGGGTTAGATGTGTGTGGACACAACTTATAGTGTGTCTTGTGTATTATGGATTAATGGCTTTATGCATTGTGTGAGAAGGGAGATGGCTTCCCTCTATGGTTAGGGTTTGCAATATACATTAGGGTTTGCTCCTGTGTGTGTGTCTCCTCTCCCTCTACCTATTTTTCAACATGGTATCAGAGCCTGGTGCTCTCTATTTAGGGTTTATGAGTGAGTGAGAGAAGAGGGAGAAGAAGCTAAGAAAAGTTGTGAAGTTTGCCATTGATGTTGTGAAGCTTGGAGCACACAGATTTCTATCAGATCTGAGAGCTTGGCCTACCGGGTAAGGTATTCTAAACACCCTTGAGTGGATTGCAGGTGATTCAAGCAGATGTTGTGAAGCTTGGAGCACACAGATTTCTATCAGATCTGAGAGCTTGGCCTATCGGGTAAGGTATTCTAAACACCCTTGAGTGGATTGCAGGTGATTCAAGCAGAAACAAAGTAAATTAGGGTTGCCCAAAGCAAAGAAAAATTTTGGTTTTTTGAAAGCTTTCCATTGGAGCTTGGAAGCAGTGATGTATGGTGAAATAGATGCAAATCTGGCAAAGAAACATGTATGTGACAAGGATGAATGTATTGGCAACTCATGTACAAGCCCTATACTGATTTTGGAGCAATTTTGATGCATTTGAATGAGTGAAAATTACTTGTTTTTGAGCTCTCACAAAACAGAGAAATAGAGGCCAAATTTTGATGAAATTAAACCAAGATTTTGGTAAAAATCAGACCATTGATGGGTTGTATACATGCCTAGGTGTGTTGCGCACCTAATTGCACCAACAATTATCATTATAATCTCTCCAATTCACCTCTACAGCAGGCGATACAGCATCTACAGAGAAACATAGTACTTTTCAATTTTTTTGATAAGTGGAGGACTCAAATCCACTGATGTGATTGGTTAACTTCCAAATTGGCTTAGCAAATTTGTGGTACACACTAGTGAGAAGGATGCTACATGGTTGGTTTGATCAATTATGCCTTATGGAGCTGGAAATGAGCTGATTAAACAGGCTGTCTACTGGTTGCAGAGTGTGATTAATCGATCAATTACTCTTTGGTCTTAAACAATTGGTCTAATCGATCAATTACTCTTTGGTCTTAAACAATTGGTCTAATTCCTTTTGCATGGAGTTAGTGGGAATCATTGCTAAGCTAATGAGTGCCTGGTCTCTCAATTTGGACAAGGATTGAAGAAATTAGAGCCATTTTACTACTGGTTTTCTGGTTTTTCTCAAAACAGAGAAGGGGGTTTGACAAAATTGGTATGTACACATCTTGGATGGTGTTGATATGCAACATTGAGGTTGTTTAAGTGTCAATGCAAGTTATCCACACTTGATTGAACCACTACATTGTAATTTGGAGCCTTGGCAGGGTATCTTGGACTGCGTAAACCAGTTCATTTTGGATGCATACAGTTTGATTTTCTACATCAAAATTGAAGTTTGTTGTGTACTTTGGAGTATCTGGAACACTCATTTTGAGCTAAGGCTCGTTTACAGATTTGGATGTGTGTGGAAGGTGCATTTGCATTGAGCAAATATGTCAGATAATCCAGTACAAATTGTTGGTGAAAAATTGGATAGGAAGAACTTCCAGGCGCATGGAAGTACATGATCAAAAGTTTTCTGAAGGGAAAAGGTTTTTGGAACCTCATTACAGGTGTTGAGCCAGAGCCAAAACTACCCCGACAACCTACACAGCAGCAGGTTATGGCTCATAAGCAATAGTCAGAACGAGTATACAAAGTGTTGCATTATCTGTCTATATGTATTTCGAATGCCATACTCATACACATACATGATGCTGAGAATCCCAAGGATGCATGGGATACATTGGTAAAGCTGTTTGATACAGACACGAGTGCTTGTAAGTCTCAGTTGCGACAAAACAGATTCATAATGTGAAACGGAATAGAAGGAGCATCCATGATTATTACAAGAGATAAAGAAGTATGCAGATGCATTGGCAACAATCAATGTCCCCATGCTTGATGATGATTTGCTAGACATTACCTTGCGTGGTCTTGGCAAGGAGTATAAATCTTTTGATACATCTATCTCACTTCGGAGTACAGGTTTACCAGACTTTGATGAGTTGGTTTCACTCTTTCTTGTTGAGGAAATCAAACTCAGTGATTCTTTTCATGATGCATCTACTAGCCATGATGATAATGGCAGAAATCAGGCTTTCTATTCACATAGAGGATCTAGAGGCAGGGGGAGATTTGCATCACGTGGCCGTGGTAATGGTCGTGGATGGTAGAACAGGTCATCACAATAGAATTTTCAGCCTACATATGATGCTAGATGTGGTCGTGGATATACACCTCAGAGAGGCAGAGGTAATCCTCGTGGTAGAGGACGTTGGCAAGGCCAACAAACATCTATGTAAGATGTGGAATGCCATTACTGTGGAAAATTTGGTCATATGGCACGTGATTGTTTCCACAAACAGAATGATTTGAGAGGGGGTAGAGCACAACATGGTGGACATTATGCACAACATGGTGGAAATTATGCATCAAGCAGTAATGATGGTAGTGCAAATCATTTGTTTGCCATGAAACATGTTGTGGGATCTATGATGACAAATGCTGAAAATGATGACACTTGGTATATGGACTCTGGAGCATCAAACCATATGACTTGTCATGGTGAATGGTTTGAGCATATGAAGCCTATGGATGTGAAAGTCTATGTGGAGACATGAGATGATACCCAGCATGCCATTACACATGTTGGAAGTGTACCATTGGTTATGCACAATGGTGAAACAAAGTCTATGTCAGATGTATTGTATGTGCCTTCTATCACAAAAAGCTTGGCCTCAGTTGGTATATGGACTCTGGAGCATCAAACCATATGACTTGTCATGGTGAATGGTTTGAGCATATGAAGCCTATGGATGTGAAAGGCTATGTGGAGACATGAGATGATACCCAGCATGCCATTACACATGTTGGAAGTGTACCATTGGTTATGCACAATGGTGAAACAAAGTCTATGTCAGATGTATTGTATGTGCCTTCTATCACAAAAAGCTTGGCCTCAGTTGGTCAAATGGTGGAACAGGGATTACAGGTTCGTTTCAACGAGCATGGTTGCTTCATTGAGGAGTTCAAAAATGGATGTAGAGTCATTGCCAAAGGAAAGAAAGAAGGCAGGTTGTTTAAGCTGGATGCTGGAATTCCTGAGCTGAAATCAGCCATGTTCTCTAAAAGCCAAAATGTGGTACAGGACATTGACATGTGGCAGAAGAGGATTGGACATGTGAATATACAAAGGTTAAAGAACATGCATGCAAGAGTCATTGTTATTGGGTTGCCTAGATTCAAGTATGATGGAAATATGCATGTTTGTGAAGCATGTCAGTTTGGAAAGAAGGCGAGGTTGTGGTTTCCTAGAGAAGGAAACATGAGTAGCAGGCCACTTGAGATAGTACACAGCGATGTATGGCGTTCTGCACAAAACCCATCCATTAAAGGCAGTTTATATTATGTGACATTCATTGATGATTTCAGCAGAATGACATGGATTTACTTTCTCAAAGAGAAAAGTGAAGTGTTGGGAAAGTTTATGGATTTCAAAGCTTTTGCAGAGAAGCAATATGGCTCTTGGATAAAATGTTTGAGGACAGATGGAGGTGGTGAATACACCTCACATGCTTTTGAGCATTTCTTGAGAAAGCATGGCATAAGAAGGCAATTAACTTGCAGGTATACACCTCAGCAAAATGGTGTTGCTGGGAGAAAGAATAGAGTCATTTGTGAAGTGGCCAGGGCGATGCTCAATGAAAAGAGCATGCCAAATTATTATTGGGCAGAAGCATGTGCCATTGTAATGTATATACTTAATAAGACACCCACAACAGCCATACATGGAAGTACACCAGAAATGCGGCTTACAGGTTTTAGGCCAGACATTGGACACCTCAAAGTATTTGGTTGCATAGCTTATGTACATATGCCTGATGAGAGAAGGAGGAAGTTGGATCCTAAGGCAGAAAAGTGTGTGTTTGTTGGATATGCACAGGATCGAAAGGCATACAAATGTTACAATCCACAAACTAGGCAAGTGGTTATCTCACGAGATGTGGTGTTTGATGAACTTGCTAGTTGGTACAAAGCAAAGGATGAGGGTGTCATTGATTCTCTTGAAGCTGATGTGCATGTGAACTTGCCACAAGCAAGTTCTAGTTCTACTTCTATGTCTGGGCCAGCAGAGGCTGAAAGTAGCACTGTACGTCAATGGTCAGGACGTTTGAGGCATGAGAGTGTGAGCACTGGGAGTAGTGTTGTGGATAAAGGAAAGAAAAAGGTTGAAGGAATTGGAATCACAGGCTATGAGTCGTCAAGTTCAAAGAGTTTGGATGAGGAGCTTGGCATACCCGTTTTACGCACACCTGGTGCAAGGTAGGATAGATATGTGCCACCACATGCTAGAGTGACAGGTGTTCAGAGTGAACTGCATGCATTGCAGAGATCCCAAAGGGTCAGATATCCAGTTGACAGGTTGACATATCGTGATTTTGCTATGCATTATGCATATATGACTTCTTTGATGAAGCATGTGGAACCTACATGCTATACAGAAGGGATGCTATACAGAAGCTATTGGAAAGCATGTATGGCAGAAAGCAATGGATGTTGAGATGGACGCATTGGTTCATAATGAAACATGGGATTTGGTTGCATTACCACAGGACAAAAATGTTATTGGTTGCAAATGGGTTTACAAAGTGAAATGCAAGTCAGATGGTTCCATTAAGCGACATGAGCGAGATTGGTAGCTAAGGGTTATGCACAGACCCAAGGCTTGGACTATGATGAAACATATAGTCCAGTGGCAAAGATGGGAACAGTGAGAGCAGTCATTGTTGCTATGGCTGCAGCAGCAAATGGTTGGGAAATGCATCAAATGGATGATGGCACAGCCAGAAGGTTATGTACACCCAAAGTATCCCACTCATGTATGCAGATTGAAGAAAGCTTTATATGGTCTGAAGCAAGCACCTCGTGCTTGGAGTGATAAGATGAGAAGATATCTTATCTCCCTTGGATTTTAGGTTTCTACAGCAGATTCTTCACTCTATGTGAAGAAAACATATCATGGGATTGTTTTACTTGTCATCTATGTGGATGACTTGATTATCACAGGTGATCATGGTACAGATGTGATGCATGTCAAGAAAGCATTGAGTGGGCAGTTTGACATGAAAGACTTGGGTGAGTTGAGATACTTTCTTGGAATTGAAGTGATCAAAGACCATGCAGGTACATGGTTAGTGCAACGCCAATATGCATTGGATATGTTGGTAAAATATGGCATGACAGGGTGTAAGCCAATGAGTACACCTTTGGAGCAGAATGTGAAGTTGCGGACTGATTTTGGTGAGGAATTGGATGATCCATCTATGTACAAAAAGATGGTTGGCAGTCTCATTTACATGACTATCACACGCCTGGATTTGAGTTATGCTGTGGGGCTAGTAAGCCAGTTTATGCAGAGCCCCAGGAAACCTCATTTGGATGCAGTGAGACGCATTATGCGATATGTAAAGACCACTGCACATTATGGTCTTCTTTATGAGAGTGGTAAAGGCTTGGATATACATGGCTACACAGATGCTGATTGGGCAGGTAGCTCATATGACAGGAGTTATGCCTTTACACTTGGAAGTGCCGTGGTGAGTTGGAGTAGCAAGAAGCAACCTAATGTTGCTTTATCCAGTATAGAGGATGAATACAGGGGTGCAGCCATTGCTACATGTGAAGCAATATGGTTAAAGAATCTCTTGGCAGATTTGGGTGAGCCTATTGATGGCAAAGTTGTTATTCATTGTGACAACATGAGCAGCATACAGTTGGCCAAGAATCTAGTGTTTCATGTGCGGACCAAACACATAGAGGTCCATTATCACTTTGTCAGAGAGAAGGTGCTAGATGGTACAATGGATCTACAGTATGTGAAGACTGAAGAGCAGGTGGGTGACATCTTTACAAAGCCACTTAGCAGGGAGAAGTTTGAGTACTTTTGTACTATGTTGGGAGTACGTGGGATGAGCTTGAGGGGGAGTGTTGAGAGCTTTGATATTCCAAGCTCATCTACATCTTCATCTATGGTAGTACATCATGAGCTTGAGAGGTGCTGTTGAGATTCAAGCTCGATGTCAGTGTGTGCCAGCTGTGCTATGTGCTGGCATGTTAGGTAGGAACATGTGTGAGACATAAATGACCGCGTCCAGCTGGTCATAGTGTGTGGACATTAGCTAGGGTTAGATGTGTGTGGACACAACTTATAGTGTGTCTTGTGTATTATGGATTGATGGCTTTATGCATTGTGTGAGAAGGGAGATGGCTTCCCTCTATGGTTAGGGTTTGCAATATACATTAGGGTTTGCTCCTGTGTGTGTGTCTCCTCTCCCTCTACCTGTTTTTCAACAGACCACGTGATGCAAATCTCCCCGTGCCTCTAAATCCCCTTTGTGAATAGAAAGCCTAATTTCTGCCATTATCATCATGGCTAGTAGATGCATCATGAAACGAGTCACTGAGTTTGATTTCCTCAACAAGCAAGAGAGAAACCAACTCATCAAAATCTGGTAAACTTGTACTCCGAAGAACAGAAATAGATGTATCAAAAGACTTGTACTCCTTGTGCCAAGACCACACAAGGAAATGTCTACCAAATCATCATCAGGCATGGGGGCATTGATAGTAGTTGCCAATGCATCTGCATACTTCTTTATCTCTTGTACATAATCATGGATACTCCTTCCTTTGTGCTTCACATTATGAATCTGTTGTCTCAACAACTGAGACTTACAAGCACTAGTGTCTGTATCAAGCAGCTTTACCAATGTATCCCATGCATCCTTGGGATTCTCAGCATCATGTATATGTATGAGTATAGCATCTGAGATACATATAGACAATTAATGCAAAACGTTGTATGCTCTCTCTGACCATTGCTTATGAGCTACAACCTGTTGTTGTGTAGGTTGTTGGGGTAGCTGGCTCCGCACTTGTAACAAGGTTCCAAAAACCTTTTCCTTTCAGAAAGCTTTTAATCCTGTGCTTCCATACCTGGAAGTTCTTCCTATCCAACTTCTCACCCACAATCTGTACACTGGGTTGTTTGACATATTTGCTCAATGATGCAAATGCACCTTCTGCACACATCCAAATCTGTAAACGAGCCTTCCTCAGCTCAACTACACTCTAATAAGTGTTCCAGATACTCCAAAGTACTCAACGAACTTCACTGTTGATGTAGAAAATCAAGCTGATTGCATTCAAATTGAACTGGCATACACGGTCCAAAGTACCCTGTTTTGGTGCATTTTCCAAGGCTTCAAATTGCAATGTAGTGGTTCAATCAAGTGTGGATAACTTGCACTGACACCTAAACAAGCTCAATGTTGCATATCAACACCAACCAAGGTGCGTACATACCAAGTTTATAAAATCCCCTTCTTTGTTTTGAGAAAAACTAGTAAAACCAGAAAAGACTAGTAGAGTAAAAGTGCTCTAATTCCTTTGATTCTTGTCCAAACTAAGAGACCAGGCATTCATTATGTTAGCATTGATGTCTACTAACTCCATGTAAAAGGAATTAGACTGATTATTTAAGTTGAGAGAGTAATTAGCCACC
Source organism: Cibotium barometz (assembly GCF_041138505.1). Classification (NCBI taxonomy): domain Eukaryota; kingdom Viridiplantae; phylum Streptophyta; class Polypodiopsida; order Cyatheales; family Cibotiaceae; genus Cibotium; species Cibotium barometz. Next base: position 32,530,396 of record NC_141057.1, on the reverse strand, counting down.
GATTAATCACCCTCTGTTTCACTAATCACTATAGATAGCCTATTTAATCAGCTCATAATTGGCTCCATAATGCATAATTGCTCCATCCAATAATATAGAAACCTCCTCAAGTATGTGTATCACACAATTGCTAAGCAAATTCTGAATTTAATTAATCAACCAAGTAGAATTTGGCCTCCACTTTTCAAAAAGATGAGAAAAGTGATACATTCCCATTTGCTAGATACATGATTCTTTGTCAGATTTGCAACCATTTGCCTCATACATTCACCACACTCAAGCTTCAATGGAGAGCTTGCAAAACAAAAATTTCTCTTTTCTCAAATGTGGTGTTGTTTGTGTTTTTGCACCTGCAATCCACTCAAGGATGTTTAGTAGTTCTTACCCGGTAGGCCAAGCTCTCAGATTTGATAAAAATTGGTGTGCTCCAAAGCTTCACAGCTCCAATGGCAAGCTTCACAGCTTCTTCTCCCTCTTCTCTCACTCACACATAAACCCTAATAGAGAGCACCAGTCTCTGATACCATGATGAAAAACAGTTAGAAGGAGAGGAGACACACACACACAGGAGCAAACCCTAATGTATTATCAAACCCTAACCATAGAGGGAAGCCATCTCCCTTCTCACACAATGCATAAAGCCATGATCCAGACACGGTCATTTATGTCTCACACATGTTACTACCTAACATGCTAGCACATAGTGCAACTGGCACAAGCTGACATCGAGTTTGAATCTCAACATCTTGCTCAGGCACATAGTCATTGTCCTCCTCCTCCTCAATCATGTTGACACTAGCTTTCGGTGTATTCTTCTTCTTCTCTAAGCACTCAAATGCCACATGGCCTTCCTTGTTGCATTTAAAACACCGGATTTGATGCTTGGGCTCCTCTTTGTTTGTCTTCGGAAGATTGTCGGTCTTCTTGTTTTCCGATTCATTACTTTCTTTGTTTTTGGACCCCGACCAAAGTTGCGGCGCCATCCATGAGTCTTGTCAAAAGGTTTAGATGAAGAAACATGCTTTTGAGATTTAAAGGGACGAGACTTCTGTGGGTAACACGATTCTCCTTCGGAATATTTCTCTTCTTCTCATAGTTAATGGCTAAAGAGATTGTTGAACTAAGAGAATGCGGATGGAACATGTTCACTTCGGCCCTAATGTGAGGTTTCAGACCCGCTATAAACTTCCTTTTTTGGTCCTTCTCATGCACTTTCTCAATGGCTTTGAGTTGTAGGAGAACCTACCAAAACTTGTCTACATAAATTTGAATGGTTTCTTTCTCTAACTGACGACGCAAGCCATTCCACTGTTGTCTACTCTTGGCCTTGTATTGTGGTGGCAAAAAGTTTTTCTTAATTGCCTTCCAGAATTCTTTCCAAGTACGAGGCTTATGATGGCCTATCTTGGTAGCAATCCACCACAACGTAGCTCCTTCAATAAGATGATTAGCAGCACATTTGACTTTATCTTTTTCAGAGAAGTATTCCTCGAAAAAGTAGACATCTAACTGACTGAGCCAAGAGAGAACTAGCTTGGCATCCTTCTTCCCATCAATTTTGGAAGGAAAAGGCCTTGTGAGACTAATATTATTTTCCTTTCTAGACTCCTAGGCTCTAAGGGTAGCATCCACCATAGGCCGGATCTCAACACCCGAATCAGACTCTGCTTCTCTACTCCTCTCTCAACTTCCTCTCCAACTTCTCCCTCTTCTCCCTCTCCTCTAAAATTTGAGCTTGAAGAGCTAACAGTTGCTCCTCCACAGTTGGGGGTTGCGGATTCATTTTATCAGAAGTAATGAAGTTGAGAGATAGAGAGATTGATTAATTAATGATAGAAATAATTCAACAAAAGATGATAAATGATGATAATACTTATTGTTGAACCCAAAATTTGCAAAGAGTCAAGTCGATTCGAGATTCAAGCACACCGATGATACTCATATTCTCCTGGACAATACCATTGAGAGATATCGAAAACCACACACACTTGCTCGGCCTCGGAGAATTTGTTGAAGCCTTTGATTTGTTCGAAATTGCAAAATGAATTTTTGGGAGCTTTGACAATTAAAAATTTTCCCCTCAAGGCATTGCGGAGAGCCTTGGCAAGAAAATTTTAATTTCAGCAAATCTGAAATTTACTGTGGGCCATCAAAATTTAGCCCGAGGCCTCCATGTGCATGTGCTCCCTTGGTTTGGCTTGGAAAACTTTGAAAGGTTTGAAATTGGAAAGATTTGAAAGCTTTGAGATTTGAAAGGTTGAAAAGACTTTATATACTTAAGCCTTAAGCTTGATTAAGCTTTTTAGGCCCAATTTCCTAACGTAAATTGGCGTAGCGCAGCGTGGGAGAGAAGGAGAGTAGCCGGCCATCCATTATAGACATCTCTAATGCTGAGGCTCTTTAGAATCAGAGAAAAGGTGCTTGAGTTTTGCCTGATATACTAATCAGATCCGTAGTACGGTCGGATCGGGGTGAGATGGTTTGCTTCAGAAAACCACTTTTCTTCATGTAGGCGTGGTTTTTAGGCTTCCTGTGAGTGGTTTATGCATGTCATAATTGCCTTGCCAAACCATACAAGCATTAATCCTTTGATTTTCTTCTTTCCACCTTATACAAAGCCTTTTCCCTTCATGTAATGCTTTTGCCCAATTTCTCCATCAAGTCTTGAGATTTGTGCCTTCTCTTTGAGTATGGTTGGCTCTGATACTACTGACAGGATCTTTGCCACACAAGAGAATCAAAGTACCACAAGTGCTCGCATAAATCAAGAATTAGTAATCAACTCCATACAAATAAAATATTTAAATGTATTAAGCATGGATATGAAAATAAACATGAGGTAAAACCATAGACTTGAAAACAGAACTTAGACGGCATCACCATCAACAAAGGGTTGGGTTAAATCTCCCCCTCATGCGTGCTGGCTCCTCCCACAACATGAGTATTTTAATCATATAATTACCAAAATAGCCTTTGAGCTAACGTGAAACTTTTTCCAAAAATAGGGCTCTTTACTTTTTACAAAAATGACCAATCCTTCTAGAGGATGTTCACACACATCTAGTATGTACCAAAAATAATAGTGAAGCTCTAGTTCACATGCAATACACCCGCGCACATTGATGTACATAGATATTTGAGTACAAATAAATGGCACGTGGCCAACCAAAAATAATGAAGTATAACTCATAAATGTCAAGGTGATGTAAACGCCCATGCACATGACAAAACCCAACTTTGGATTCTTTCTCCTCTATCCTAATTGCAATCCTCCTATACCACCACATAACTCAAATTTAGGAATTTTAGGAAATACGCACAATTTTGGGACAATTCTTTGTTAGATCCAATACAATGTTTACTGTGCGATATGCAAGATTTATTATTGGATGTTCTCAACAAGCATTTGAATAATGCGATATGATTTATGTACTATTGTACATTTGTAACAAGTATATATGATGTTGGTGGGATGTAAATTTGCCTGCACACACACACACACATGCACACCAAGAATTAAGTTTGTTTATATCACATAGCCTCCAGTTGACCATCAAACACAGAAACTTTAACAAAGAAAGGATATTCAATGTAACTTTAAGTTGTAAGAAAGACTAGGTGATAGAATTAAAAAGATCACCATCTGTATTGAATCAAAATTCTTGAACAATGGGTGAATCATAAATTTAAAAGCTTAAGAAAGCCTTACAATCTGAATAATGATTGAACTATGAGTTTGGTAGCTTCATACAACATTGCTAAAAGATTACGAAGCTAGTTGCCCATGTGCTAACTTGCTCAACTGCACTGACGTGTGATGGTGCCTCACTTTCATGTTGATTCAATTGATTCTGTTTGGCCTTGAGTATTATAGCCTTTGGAATCTTGATTTTCTCTGGAAGTCGTCCACCCTTGGGCTTCCATGCCCAAATGATGCAGCTAGTGTCTTCCCAGCACTGAGGATCATTTTTGTTCTCTCGCCAATACTTGTTCCAGCAATCCTTATAAACCTCCACATCACTTGCATTCTTCTTCTTCTTTGAAATTGGTGCCCAATATTGTATCTGAACTTGTAGGTAGTTTATCGAGTTGTTGTTTTGATCAACATCACTTGTTGTCACTCCCAACCATATTGATTAATTTTGTAAGGTTCCTCCCTTTAAAAATGGGAGAAACACTTAAGATAGTCCGCTAAGTCTTATCTTAGAAAAAATTTCCTATTCATCGACACCTTGACCCTGTAGAGATTCAAGGATACGATTTATAGGTATGACCTAGCTCTATCCCGCAGGGGGAGCGTGATCTTCTAAACATCAAATCACCCATAGGGCAATTGATCAAAAATTGGGCAACTACTAGACTTGATTTCTAGAGACAACGCTTTTTTCCTCATCTTTATGCAAGGCACAGCCCCACTGGCCTAGTCTTCTAGAATAGAGTTGCCCAAGAACCTAACTATCTAACGTAGGGCTTTCACTTAATCTGTTGGAAAGCTACCCGACTAATCGGGTCCACCCATCCGTAGAATGGTGTCGTCAGGGCATTCCATCCTCCCACTTTCCACCCTACTCACGCATCAATTTGTTTTCTAATTAATACTACCACATTGTTTGACATAAATAAACATATTCCTTAATTAAGGCCCTTCTTCACAAGGTTCGTTAAAATAGCCTTCTTACACAATACAATCATACCAAAGACAAGATGTAATTATATAAAAAGTTTATACATGAATCCATTTCCATACAAGCCAAACCGGCTCTCTTATTCTTATTCTGCCGATGATCTAGAATTCGGCCTTCCAGTCTCTACATGCTGGGCAAAACCCTACGGGACCATACACCTCATCGTCGGCCGTTGGCGAGGACTCAAGCCGGCCTGTCGCCCTCTCAGGCTCCATCGCTCGATCCTCCCGTCCCTCAGAGGGATGTCTGCACACTAGGGTGGGCTTATTTACCGCACTAGCCTGGGCCCTCAGAACTAGGCAGCCTCATAATCTCTCGCCTCAATTGGCGATCCTTATTCTCCCAAAGGTATGAGGGATACCTTGGGGCATTCCCGGGCTTTGCTAACGACGCCGCCCGGCTACACAAGCACGGAACGGAGTTAGCATTGAAGCCAAAAAATCTTGAATTCTAAAGATAACAACTTCAATGCAATTTACTAAATATAGCATTCACAATTCATGAAGATAACAATTTCAACGCAATTTATCGAATACAATATCACATAATTCGTAACTTCATATAATTTTTATGTCCTCATTTTAAAAGAAAAAGACACCATTCATTAATACTAATTTAAGGAAAAATCTCTTCTTTTGAAAATTAACCAAGCTAACCTGGCCACCGTTTCCTTGAGGGGCTTGAAAGGGGAGGACTGGTTGGGCACATCTTCCCCCATCTCGTTGTTACGTGCTCCTCTTGAGGCAATATTTTTTCGTCTCCGAGATGAGGCCATCTTAGGCGTCGCCTTGTAGATCTCGCTGCTGCGATCGAAACGCTTCAGTCGGATCTGAATTCCGAGCTCGTTTGCTCACCGTATGAGAAAAAGAATATGGCACACGAACCCTCGCTTGAGTCAAAAATCCCTTACTAAATTCTACGCAAATGGGGGGGGGATTGTGAGATGTCCTTAAGGGCAAAGGCAAAAACGTGGAGAGGGCTGGGAGGGGTTGCTGCAAGCCTCTCTGTAAGTCTATTCACACCGGGGGAGGGGGGGGGGAGAAGAGTTAAGGACAATGGCCCATAGCAAGAGGGGGATGGAGGAAAATTGGCTTATCTGAAAAGAGCCAAATGAGGGGGTGTGAGAGGGGTGGCTGCAAGGGCGGCTGTACTTGCAGCAAGTACGCTACGGCGGTACGGACGGCGGTACAACAGGGCATACGCTACACAGAAATGCGTGCCGATTGAGGAGCACCCCGGGGGTTTATATAGCTGAGGGGTGAGGCTACGGGCGCTGCGCAAAGCAAGGACGAAAGGACGGTGTACCTTCAAAGGCTATGGATCAGTGGCCTGCATGGGTCTAAGGGAAAGGTACGGTGTCGGTTGTCTGGGAAAGGAGTGGTACGCATGTACCTTATCTGGTCTGGGTGTCCACCTAAGGGTACGCGTGGACCATATAGTGGGCGGCCATCCTTTGGTTCTTAGGCGGCCATTGTACGGGCGTCCTAGTAAGTGTGTACGGACCAAATTTTGGGGCGGGGTACCCAAATTTGGGATGCCCGCCTCGATTTGCGTGCCAGACCGCCCCGGGGGGCGAAATTTTTTTTTGTCCAGGAGGTTCTCCTGGTCACAGGGGTTCAGACCGTTCGTCAATCGGACGTACGGTCATGCATTTATTAAGGTTTAAAGGTCGCCGTTTTTTAACTAAAATGATTGAAATTAGCGTATAGGCTTGATCCGGTGTCCGTTTTGGATGCTGTAAAATCCTATATTAGGGTAAAATCGCGCGTAGATTCCAAATTTGGACTCAGAATTTGAAGATTCTAAGTAGAAATGACTCAAATAATAAAATCATTGATATTTATACCATAAAAACTCATAATTACATGGACATTTCTTTATTAGTGAAGATGGGTACGTTACATCCTTCCCCCCTTAAAAGAAATCGAGGTGTCCTCATCTCGTCATGAATTGGGGATAATCCTTTAAGAGTGTAGCTTCATCTTCCCAAGTTGCATCCTCTTCAGGGTAATCTTTCCACTGAACTAGATGTTCTGCAAGAGTTCTATTTCGGAGTTGCCTTTCCCTAGAATCTATGATGCTGTAAGGTTCCTCCCTTTAAAAATGGGAGAAACACTTAAGATAGTCCGCTAAGTCTTATCTTGGAAAAAAATTTCCTATTCATCGACACCTTGACCCTGTAGAGATTCAAGGATACGATTTATAGGTATGACCTAGCTCTATCCCGCAGGGGGAGCGTGATTTCCTAAACATCAAATCACCCATAGGGCAATTGATCAAAAATTAGGCAACTACTAGACTTGATTTCTAGGGACAACGCTTTTTTCCTCATCTTATGCAAGGCACAGCCGCTGGCCTAGTCTTCTTGAATAGAGTTGCCCAAGAACCTAATTATCTAACGTAGGGCTTTCACTTAATTTGTTGGAAAGCTACCCGACTAATCGGGTCCACCCATCCGTAGGATGGTGCCGTCAGGGCATTCCATCCTTCCACTTTCCACCCTACTCACGCATCAATTTATTTTCTAATTAATACTACCACACTGTTTGACATAAATAAGCATATTCCTTAATTAGGGCCCTTCTTCACAAGGTTCGTTTATAACAGCCTTCTTACACAATACAATCATACCAAAGACAAGATGCAATTATATAAAAAGTTTATACATGAATCCATTTCCATACAAGCCAATCCGGCTCTCTTATTCTTATTCTGCCGATGATCCGGCCTGTCGCCCTCTCAGGCTCCATCGCTCGATCCTCCCGCCCCTCAGAGGGATGTCTGCGCACTAGGGTGGGCTTATTTACCGCACTAGCCTGGGCCCTCAGAACTAGGCAGCCTCATAATCTCTCGCCTCAATCGGCGATCCTTATTCTCCCAAAGGTATGAGGGATACCTTGGGCCATTCCCGGGCTTTGCTAATGACGCCGCCCGGCTACACAAGCACGGAACGGAGTTAGCGTTTGAAGCCAAAAGAAATCTTGAATTTCAAAGATAACAACTTCAATGCAATTTTCTAAGTATAGCATTCACAATTCATGAAGATAGCAATTTCAACGCAATTTTATCAAAAACAACATCACATAATTCGTAATTTCATATAACTTTTATGTCCTCATTTTAAAAGAAAAAGACACCATTCATTAATACTAATTTAAGGAAAATTCTCTTCTTTTGAAAATTAACCAAGCTAACTTGGCCACCGTTTCCTTGAGGGACTTGAAAAGGGAGGACTGGAGCCGCATTGGGCGCATCTCCCTCCATCTCGTTATTACGTGCGCCTCTTGAGGTAATATTTTGACGTCTCCGGGATGAGGCCATCTTAGGCGTCGCCTTGTAGAGCTCGCTGCTGCGATCGAAACGCTTCAGTCGGATCTGAATTCCGAGCTCGTTTGCTCACCGTATGAGCAAAAGAATATGACGCACGAACCCTCGCTTGAGCCAAAAATCCCTTACTAAAGTCTACGCAAATGGGGGGGGGGGATTTGTGAGATGTCCTTAAGCCCAAAGGCAAAAACGTGGAGAGGGCTGGGAGGGGTGGCTGCAAGCCTCTCTGTAAGTCTATCCACACGGGGGGGGGGGGGGGGGGGGGGGAAGAAGAGTTAAGGACACTGGTTCATGGCAAGAGGAGGATGGAGGAAAATTGGCTTATCTGAAAAGAGCCAAATGAGGGGGTGTGAGAGGGGTGGCTGCTGCAAGGGCGGCTGTACTTGCAGCAAGTACGCTACGGCGGTACGGACGGCGGCACAACAGGGCATACGCTACACAGAAGTGCGTGCCGGCTGAGGAGCACCCCGGGGGTTTATATAGCTGAGGGGTGAGGGTACGGGCGCTGCGCAAAGCAGGGATGAAAGGACGGTGTACCTTCAAAGGCTATGGATCAGTGGCCTGCATGGGTCTACGGGAAAGGTACGGTGTCGGTTGTCTGTGAAAGGAGTGGTACGCATGTACCTTATCCGGTCTGGGTGTCCGCCCAAGGGTACGCGTGGACCAAACAGTGGGCGGCCGTCCTTTGGTTCTTGGGCGGCCATTGTACGGGCGCCCTAGTAAGTGTGTACGGATCAAATTTTGGGGCGGGGTATCCAAATTTGGGACGCCCGCCTCGATTTGCGTGCCGGACCGCCCCGGGGGGCGAATTTTTTTTTTGTCCGGGAGGTTCTCTTGGTCGCAGGGGTTCAGACCGTTCGTCAATCGGACGTGCGGTCGTGCATTTATTAAGGTTTAAAGGTCGCCGTTTTTTAACTAAAATGATTAAAATTAGCGTATAGGCTTGATCCGGTGTCCGTTTTGGATGCTGTAAAATCCTATATTAGGGTAAAATCGCGCGCAGATTCCAAATTTGGGCTCAGAATTTGAAGATTCTGAGTGGAAATGACTCAAATAATAAAATTATTGATATTTATACCATAAAAACTCATAATTACATGGACATTTCTTTATTAGTGAAGATGGGTACGTTACATCCTTCCCCCCTTAAAGAAATCGAGATGTCCTCATCTCGTCATGAATTGGGGATAATCCTTTAAGAGTGTAGCTTCATCTTCCCAAGTTGCATCCTCTTCAGGGTAATCTTTCCACTGAACAAGAGTTCTATTTCGGAGTTGCCTTTCCCTAGAATCTATGATGCTATTGGGCTGTAATTCAAGGACTCCTTGAGTAGGGATTACAACTTGTTCATCATCAAGAATATGATCGAGACTGGGGACATATGGCTTTAACAAACTTACATGAAATACATTATGGACTTTGATATGGGCTGGAAGTTGGAGTTTATAGGCACTTTTACCTAGACACTTGATAACTGTATAAGGACCACAATACCTAGGGCTGAGCTTCTTATATTTCCCAAGTGATAGAGAACTTCGTTTGGGGCGCACTCGTAGAAGAACTTTGTCTCCTTCCTTGAAGATCCTTTCAGACCTCTTGTTGTCGGCATAATGCTTTTGTCGATCTTGGGCAGCTTTAATATCCTTTTGGATAACCTTGGTTTGTTCCTCCATCTCTTCGAGCATTTTCCTGGATGCCTCAACTCTTATGGTCGGATCAGAGAAATTTAGAGGAGGCAAGCATTTTTGCCCATAAAGTGCTTTGAATGGTGACATTCCTATGCTTTGATGATAAGACGCATTGTAGGCAAATTCTACCAGAGGAAGGTATTGAATCCACCTTCTGGGTTCCCGTCCACAGTATGCTCTGAGAATGTCTTCAATTACTTGATTGACTCTCTCAGTCTGGCCATCGGTCTCTGGATGATAAGCTGTGCTAAAGCAAAGTTGAGTCCCCAGAGCTTGAAATAGAGATTGCCAGAATTTTGAGGTGAAGTCAGAATCCCGATCACTTACTATCCTTTTTGGGAGACCATGAAGTTTGAAGACTTCCTTGATGAATATACGAGCAACATCAGAAGCTTTGAAGGTCTTCTTTGCTGGTATAAGGTGAGCTACTTTGGTAAGTAAGTCCACTACTACTAGAATGGAGTCATATCCTCCTTGAATAGTGGGGAGACTTGTGACAAAATCCATACTAATGCACTCCCACTTCATTTGGGGAATATCTAAGGGTTGAAGCTTTCCAGGCATCTTGACCCTTTCAGCCTTGATCCTTTGGCATGAGAGACATTGTTTCAAGTACCGAAGCACATCATTTTTCAAGCCTGCCCAAATGAAAGCTCCTTCTTACCGCATTTAATGTTTTTGCATAACCTGGGTGTCCTGCAGAGCAGGGCTATCATGAGCTTCATGGAGGATTAGTTTCTTTAAAGCAGGGTCCTTAGGGATACATAGCCTGTGATTGAAGTAGAGGCTTCCTTCATGAGTGGAGTATCCCTTGATTAGATTCTTCTCTTTCTCTGAATGTCCCCCTTCTTCTACTAACTTTATCATCCTCTGATAATCTGGGTCATGAGATGAGACTTCTTCCACCTTGACCAGTATGGGATTATTTGGCATTGAAATTGCATTCAAGAAAGATTTGCGGCTAAGTGCATCAGCTACCACATTATCTTTCCCAGGGCGGAATTTGATGTCGAAATCATATTCTTGTAGAATTTCAATCCATCTCCTTTGCCGCATGTTGAGGTTAGGCTGGGTGAAGATCCACTTTAGACTTTTGTGGTCAGTTACAAGCTGGAATTTGCCTCCCAAGAGATAATGTCTCCATAATTTGAGGCAATGAACAACTGCTAAGAGTTCCAAATCATGGGTGGCATAGTTTGCTTCATATTGCTTCAGCTTGCGGGAAGTATAAGCGACTGGTCTTCCTTCTTGGCCTAAGACACCACCAAGTGCTAGACTACTAGCATCGGTAATCACTTCAAATTCCTTGGAGAAATCAGGAAGCTTTAAGACTGGGGCAGAAGTAATAATGACTTTCAGCTGATCAAAGCTGTTTTGATGGATTGGCAGCCACACTATTTTGCAATCCTTCTTAAGAAGATCTGTCAAGGGTGCAGCTACCAAGGCATAATCTTTGATAAAAATCCTATACCAACCCGTGATTCCCAAGAATCCACGAACTTCACGAACTGATTTAGGGGGTGGCCATTCTAGAATATCCTTGACTTTGGCAGGGTCTACTGAGATGCCATCTTTGGAGACGATGAATCCAAGATACTCAATTTGATGAGTAAAGAAGGTACATTTGCTCTTCTTGGCATAGAGTTTGTGTCTGCGCAGCAATTGCAGAACTCTACGCATATGCTCCTCATGCTCTTCCATTGATTTGGAGTAGATTAGGATGTCATCAAAGAAACAAGCACAAACTCATCCAAGTACGGGCGGAATATATCTTGCATTAGGCGGTTGAAGGTTGCAGGAGCATTGGTTAACCCGAATGACATTACAGTAAACTCATAGTGGCCATAACGGGTATTAAAGGCTGTTTTGGGTATATCTGCTTCCTTGACTTTGATCTGATAGTAACCAGACCTCAAATCTATTTTTGAGAAGACTTTGGCCCCATGAAGCCTGTCAAGAAGTTCATCGATGCGAGGGATAGGATACTTATTCTTGACAGTGACTTGATTTAGCCCTCGATAATCTATGCAGAGGCGGAGAGTCCCGTCCTTCTTTTTTTGGAAAAGAACAGGTGCTCCCCATGGAGAGCTACTGGGGCGTACAAATCCTTGTTCAATGAGTTGGGAAAGTTGCTCCTTAAGTTCAATGGCTTCAGGAAGGGACATTTTATAGGGAGTTTTTGAGACGGGTTGAGCTCCAGGGATCACCTCGATTTCATGGTCGACTTCTCGAGGAGACGGTAACCCTGTAAGCTCGTCAGGGAAGATGTCAGAGAATTCTTGGAGCCAAGAGGGTTCTGTCTCCATACTAGGTTCAATGACTTTGTTGAGTTTGACTAAGAAAACTTGCTGACCCTTACGTGTCCCCTTGAGAAGATGTTTTGCCTTGACTACCCTAGACTTAGGTTTTCCTGTGATTCCCTGAACAGATATTACTTGGCCATGCTCATTTTCAAAAGTGATACTCCCCTGGTTACAATGAATGCTAGCTTTGTTTGCAATTAACCAATCCATCCCAAGGATTCCATCATAAATTCCTAGTGGCAAGACTCTAAAGTGACCATGAGTTTGCTCATTACCCAGCTCAAAATCAAGGTTTCCTATAGAGTGGCGAGATATTACTTCTTTCCCACTGGCTAACTCTACAATCATTTTTCTAGCTGATTTTTGACTCAAGTTCAATTTTTGCAAGCACCTAGGAGAAAGGAATGAATGGGTACTACCACAATCAATCAAAAGCTGAAATGGCTTACCGTGATGAGTGGCGGGGGCTTGGATTACACCAAATTGTTTATTCGGACCTTGGTGTTCTACTGCCGCATGGACGGTGGCGCGCTCTTCTTCAGCCTCTTCCAAGGTTGGTTCTTCACTTATAACACAGGCAGTTCTAGCAACTGTTCCTCCGCGGCCTCTGCCACGACCACTGCCTCTTGCACCTTGGTGGGTAGGGGTTCCACGGCCTTGATTTCCTCTGTTACCTTGGGGGAATGATGTTGCCATCTTGGGACAGTTGGCTCTAAAAGTGTCCCGGCTCATTGCACTCAAAACACAGAGGGCCTTCTCTGGAAGAAGCAGCATACGAGCGGGGAGCAAAAGAGTTGCCTTGTCGCCCTCTGTTGTAGTAGGGGAAATTCTGTTGAGGTTTCTTGTAGGGTTGATCTCTAAGGTTTGCCTCAGGGTAAGATCTCTTTTGATTCTTCGGTTTGTTAGCCTTCATTTCTTTCACAAGGGGCTTAGCTCGTATGAGAGCATCCTGTAATGTGCTTGGCCTCATTGCTTCAAGGCGGGAATCTAGGAGCTCATTTAGCCCTTGGCAGAAACGAGCCACTTGCTGGGAAGTAGTCATAGCTGGGGCATACTTCCGAAGGGTAATGAATTTGGAATAGTAGTCCTCAAGAGTTAGGCTGCACCGTCTAAGACTAAAGAACTCATTCATCTTTATGGATTCATGGGATGGAGGAAGATATCTTTCCTTCACTGCCTGCTTGATGTCTTCCCACGTTTGAGAATGCTCGGTGACTTCCTTGTCACGGCACCACTGTTTCCACTAGAGTTTAGCATCTCCAGTGAGGCCAAACCGTGCGAGCATAGACTGATTCGCTACTCCAGTACCGGCAGCAGAGAAATAATCGTCCATCGCCTCAATCCAGACTTCAGCATCCTTCTCAACCTTTGAACCTTCTCCTTTAAAGGAGGGAGGTTGCATTTGCTTGAGCAGGAGCTTCTTCTCTTGGGTATCGGTATAAAGCGCATTGGGAAGTGGAGGGTGGTCATCCTGGCCATCATCGTAAAAACAATTTTTAAGATTACAAGATTCATATTTGCACAACGCTTCATTTTTGGAGAGCAAAACCATTGAAATTATTTTATTTCCAAATATTTACAAGGACAAGTTTTATTACAAAGATCTGAGACTAATATAATTAGTCTTATTTGACATCAAGGAAAATTCCTAGGCTTCACTGTGACATAAGGGTAGAGCGGTCCACATATGTGAAATATGGGGGTTCCGCTGTAGTTTCTAAGACTCTAAAAACTGATGGTAAGGGTGGTAAACTCTGGATTGGGGTGGGTCCCAACACTGCTACTCTATCAGCAGGTAAGACCTGGATCACTTTGTCATACACCCAACGGTCCTGAGGTATGCGAACCCCATCTATAGTCACCGAGGTGTCGTCCCTGGGGGTACCGACGAACCAAAATAAGCGGACCATCTTCAGCTTCTCAATCCAACGAATCCGCTTAAGGTCGGTGGTGAGGTTCCCAATCTGATCTGCTCGGATGATGAAGTATCTCGGCCCACGACTCCAGAAATCTCTACCCCATCCTCTCTGAATACGAGAGAAATGAGGGAGGGATATCTTCTCTAATATCTGCACCATGGTGTCGCGAAACTCGAAATTCGAGCAGTGACTAGCAGTCTCGAAGATGCATTGGAAAACTAGAAATTTGGAGTAGGCATCTTCCTCTTCCTACAATCATTCAAACATCAACTTAACTTATTTGTTTAAGTAGGATATCTTTTCTAATTAGCATTTCGTTAGGTAAAACATTTATTACAAAACAATCCTTAAACAGCAATTCCTAGGAGCCAAACAGGCTCTGATACCAATTGTAAGGTTCCTCCCTTTAAAAATGGGAGAAACACTTAAGATAGTCCGCTAAGTCTTATCTTGGAAAAAAATTTCCTATTCATCGACACCTTGACCCTGTAGAGATTCAAGGATACGATTTATAGGTATGACCTAGCTCTATCCCGCAGGGGGAGCGTGATTTCCTAAACATCAAATCACCCATAGGGCAATTGATCAAAAATTGGGCAACTACTAGACTTGATTTCTAGGGACAACGCTTTTTTCCTTATCTTATGCAAGGCACAGCCGCTGGCCTAGTCTTCTTGAATAGAGTTGCCCAAGAACCTAATTATCTAACGTAGGGCTTTCACTTAATTTGTTGGAAAGCTACCCGACTAATCGGGTCCACCCATCCGTAGGATGGTGCCGTCAGGGCATTCCATCCTCCCACTTTCCACCCTACTCACGCATCAATTTGTTTTCTAATTAATACTACCACACTGTTTGACATAAATAAGCATATTCCTTAATTAGGACCCTTCTTCACAAGGTTCGTTATAACAGCCTTCTTACACAATACAATCATACCAAAGACAAGATGCAATTATATAAAAAGTTTATACATGAATCCATTTCCATACAAGCCAATCCGGCTCTCTTATTCTTATTCTGCCGATGATCTAGAATTCGGCCTTCCAGCCTCTACATGCTGGGCAATACCCTACGGGACCATACACCTCATCGTCGGCCGCTGGCGAGGACTCAAGCCGGCCTGTCGCCCTCTCAGGCTCCATCGCTCGATCCTCCCACCCCTCAGAGGGATGTCTGCGCACTAGGGTGGGCTTATTTACCGCACTAGCCTGGGCCCTCAGAACTAGGCAGCCTCATAATCTCTCGTCTCAATCGGCGATCCTTATTCTCCCAAAGGTATGAGGGATACCTTGGGCCATTCCCGGGCTTTGCTAATGACGCCGCCCGGCTACACAAGCACGGAACGGAGTTAGCGTTTGAAGCCAAAAGAAATCTTGAATTTCAAAGATAACAACTTCAATGCAATTTTCTAAGTATAGCATTCACAATTCATGAAGATAGTAATTTCAACGCAATTTTATCAAAAACAACATCACATAATTCGTAATTTCATATAACTTTTATGTCCTCGTTTTAAAAGAAAAAGACACCATTCATTAATACTAATTTAAGGAAAATTCTCTTCTTTTGAAAATTAACCTGGCCACCGTTTCCTTGAGGGACTTGAAAAGGGAGGACTGGAGCCGCATTGGGCGCATCTCCCTCCATCTCGTTATTACGTGCGCCTCTTGAGGCAATATTTTGCCGTCTTCGGGATGAGGCCATCTTAGGCGTCGCCTTGTAGAGCTCGCTGCTGCGATCGAAACGCTTCAGTCGGATCTGAATTCCGAGCTCGTTTGCTCACCGTATGAGCAAAAGAATATGGCGCACGAACCCTCGCTTGAGCCAAAAATCCCTTACTAAAGTCTACGCAAATGGGGGGGGGGAATTGTGAGATGTCCTTAAACCCAAAGGCAAAAACGTGGAGAGGGCTGGGAGGGGTGGCTGCAAGCCTCTCTGTAAGTCTATCCACACGGGGGGGGGGGGGGGGGGGGGGGGGGGGGAGAAGAGTTAAGGACACTGGTTCATGGCAAGAGGAGGATGGAGGAAAATTGGCTTATCTGAAAAGAGCCAAATGAGGGGGTGTGAGAGGGGTGGCTGCTGCAAGGGCGACTGTACTTGCAACAAGTACGCTACGGCGGTACGGACGGCGGCACAACAGGGCATACGCTACACAGAAGTGCGTACCGGCTTGCTGAGGAGCACCCCGGGGGTTTATATAGCTGAGGGGTGAGGGTACGGGCGCTGCGCAAAGCAGGGATGAAAGGACAGTGTACCTTCAAAGGCTATGGATCAGTGGCCTGCATGGGTCTACGGGAAAGGTACGGTGTCGGTTGTCTGTGAAAGGAGTGGTACGCATGTACCTTATCCGGTCTGGGTGTCCGCCCAAGGGTACGCGTGGACCAAACAGTGGGCGGCCGTCCTTTGGTTCTTGGGTGGCCATTGTACGGGCTCCCTAGTAAGTGTGTACGGACCAAATTTTGGGGCGGGGTACCCAAATTTGGGACGCCCGCCTCGATTTGCGTGCCAGACCGCCCCGGGGGGCGAAAATTTTTTTTGTCCGGGAGGTTCTCCTGGTCGCAGGGGTTCAGACCGTTCGTCAATCGAACGTGCGGTCGTGCATTTATTAAGGTTTAAAGGTCGCCGTTTTTTAACTAAAATGATTAAAATTAGCGTATAGGCTTGATCCGGTGTCCGTTTTGGATGCTGTAAAATCCTATATTAGGGTAAAATCGCGCGCAGATTCCAAATTTGGGCTCAGAATTTGAAGATTCTGAGTGAAAATGACTCAAATAATAAAATTATTGATATTTATACCATAAAAACTCATAATTACATGGACATTTCTTTATTAGTGAAGATGGGTACGTTACAGATGCTACTGGGCTGTAATTCAAGGACTCCTTGAGTAGGGATTACAACTTGTTCATCATCAAGAATATGATCGAGACTGGGGACATATGGTTTTAACAAACTTACATGAAATACATTATGGACTTTGATATGGACTGGGAGTTGGAGTTTATAGGCACTTTTACCTAGACACTTGATAACTGTATAAGGACCACAATACCTAGGGCTGAGCTTCTTATATTTCCCAAGTAATAGAGAACTTCGTTTGGGTCGCACTCATAGAAGAACTCTGTCTCCTTCCTTGAAGATCCTTTCAGACCTCTTGTTGTCAGCATAAAGCTTTTGTCGATCTTGGGCAGCTTTAATATCTTTTTGGATTGCCTTGGTTTGTTCCTCCATTTCTTCGAGCATTTTCCTGGATGCCTCAACTCTTATGGTTGGATCAGAGAAATTTAGAGGAGACAGGCATTCTTGCCCATAGAGTGCCTTGAATGGTGACATTCCTATGCTTTGATGATAAGATGCATTGTAGGCAAATTCTACCAGAGGAAGGTATTGAATCCACCTTCTGGGTTCCCGTCCACAGTATGCTCTGAGAATGTCTTCAATTACTTGATTGACTCTCTCAGTCTGGCCATCGGTCTCTGGATGATAAGTTGTGCTAAAGCAAAGTTGAGTTCCCAGAGCTTGAAATAAAGACTGCCAGAATTTTGAGGTGAAGTCAGAATCCCAATCACTTACTATCCTTTTTGGGAGACCATGAAGTTTGAGGACTTCCTTGATGAATATTCGAGCAACATCAGAAGCTTTGAAGGTCTTCTTTGCTGGTATAAGGTGAGCTACTTTGGTAAGTAAGTCCACTACTACTAGAATGGAGTCATAGCCTCCTTGAACAGTGGAGAGACTTGTGACAAAATCCATACTAATGCACTCCCACTTCATTTGGGGAATATCTAATGGTTGAAGTTTTCCGGGCATCTTGACCCT
The DNA here is from genome assembly GCF_041138505.1 of Cibotium barometz. Lineage (NCBI taxonomy): Eukaryota > Viridiplantae > Streptophyta > Polypodiopsida > Cyatheales > Cibotiaceae > Cibotium > Cibotium barometz. The sequence continues at coordinate 32,512,652 of NC_141057.1, read as the reverse complement.
TTCAGCTTTGATCCTTTGGCATGAGAGACATTGCTTCAAGTACCGAAGCACATCATTTTTCAAGCCTGCCCAATGAAAGCTCCTTCTTACAGCATTTAATGTTTTTGCATAACCTGGGTGTCCTGCAGCAGGGCTATCATGAGCTTCATGGAGGATTAGTTTCTTTAAAGCAGGATCCTTAGGGATACATAGCCTGTGATTGAAGTAGAGGCTTCCTTCATGAATGGAGTATCCCTTGATTAGATTCTTCTCTTTCTCTGAATGTCCCCCTTCTTCTACTAACTTTATCATCCTCTGATAATCTGGATCATGAGATGAGACTTCTTCCACCTTGACCAGAATGGGATTATTTGGCATTGATGAAATAGCACTCAAGAAAGATTTGCGGCTAAGTGCATCTGCTACCACATTATCTTTCCCAGGGCGGAATTTGATGTCGAAATCATATTCTTGTAGAATTTCAATCCATCTCCTTTGCCGCATGTTGAGGTTAGGCTGGCACTTTAGACTTTTGTGGTCAGTTACAAGAAGCTGGAATTTGCCTCCCAAGAGATAATGTCTCCATAATTTGCCTCCCAAGAGATAATGTCTCCATAATTTGAGGCAATGAACAACTGCTAAGAGCTCCAAATCATGGGTGGCATAGTTTGCTTCATATTGCTTGAGCTTGCGGGAAGTATAGGCGACTGGTCTTCCTTCTTGGCCTAAGACACCACCAAGTGCTAGACTACTAGCATCGGTAACCACTTCAAATTCCTTGGAGAAATCAGGAAGCTTTAAGACTGGGGCAGGAGTAATAATGACTTTCAGCTAATCAAAGCTGTTTTGATGGATTGGCAGCCACACTATTTTGCAATCCTTCTTAAGAAGATCTGTCAAGGGTGCAGCTACCAAGGCATAATCTTTGATAAAAATCCTATACCAACCCGTGATTCCCAAGAATCCACGAACTTCACGAACTGATTTAGGGGGTGGCCATTCTAGAATATCCTTGACCTTGGCAGGGTCTACTGAGATGCCATCTTTGGAGACGATGAATCCAAGATACTCAATTTGATGAGTAAAGAAGGTACATTTGCTCTTCTTGGCATAGAGTTTGTGTCTGCGCAGCAATTGCAGAACTCTACGCACATGCTCCTCATGCTCTTCCATTGATTTGGAGTAGATTAAGATGTCATCAAAGAAAACAAGCACAAATTCATCCAGGTAAGGACGGAATATATCTTGCATTAGGCGGTTGAAGGTTGCAGGAGCATTGGTTAACCCGAATGACATTACAGTAAACTCATAGTGGCCATAACGGGTATTGAAGGCTGTTTTGGGTATATCTGCTTCCTTGACTTTGATATGATAGTAACCAGACCTCAAATCTATTTTTGAGAAGACTTTGGCCCCATGAAGCCTGTCAAGAAGTTCATCGATGCGAGGGATAGGATACTTATTCTTGACAGTGACTTGATTGAGCCCTCGATAATCTATGTAGAGGCGGAGAGTCCCGTCCTTCTTTTTTTGGAAAAGAACAGGTGCTCCCCAAGGAGAGCTACTGGGGCGTACAAATCCTTGTTCAATGAGTTGGGAAAGTTGCTCCTTAAGTTCAATGGCTTCAGGAAGGGACATTTTATAGGGAGTTTTTGAGACGGGTTGAGCCAGGGATCACCTCGATTTCATGGTCAACTTCTCGAGGAGGCGGTAACCCTGTAAGCCCGTCAGGGAAGATGTCAGAGAATTCTTGGAGCCAAGAGGGTTCTGTTTCCATACTAGGTTCAATGACTTTGTTGAGTTTGACTAAGAAAACTTGCTGACCCTTACGTGTTCCCTTGAGAAGATGTTTTGCCTTGACTACCCTAGACTTAGGTTTTCTTGTGATCCCCTGAATAGATATTACTTGGCCATGCTCATTTTCAAAAGTGATACTCCCCCGGTTACAATGAATGCTAGCTTTGTTTGCAATTAACCAATCCATCCCAAGGATTCCATCATAAATTCCTAGTGGCAAGACTCTAAAGTGACCATGAGTTTGCTCATTACCCAGCTCAAAATCAAGGTTTCCTATAGAGTGGCGAGATACTACTTCTTTCCCACTGGCTAACTCTACAATCATTTTTCTAGCTGTTTTTTGACTCAAGTTTAACTTTTGCAAGCACCTAGGAGAAAGGAATGAATGGGTACTGCCACAATCAATCAAAAGCTGAAATGGCTTACCGTGATGAGTGGCGGGGGTTTGGATTACACCAAATTGTTTGTTCGGACCTTGGTGTTCTACTGCCGCATGGACGGTGGCGCGCTCTTCTTCAGCCGTTTCCAAGGTCGGTTCTTCACTTATAACACAGGCAGTTCTAACAACTGTTCCTCCATGGTCTCTACCACGGCCACTGCCTCTTGCACCTTGGTGGGTAGGGTTTCCACGGCCTTGATTTCCTCTGTTACCTTGGGAAAATGATGTTGCCATCTTGGGACAGTTGGCTCTAAAGTGTCCCGGCTCATTGCACTCAAAACACAGAGGGCCTTCTCTGGAAGAAGCAGCATACGAGCGGGGGGCAAAAGAGTTGCCTTGTCGCCCTCTGTTGTAGTAGGGGAAATTCTGTTGAGGTTTCTTGTAGGGTTAATCTCTAAGGTTTGCCTCAGGGTAAGATCTCTTTTGATTCTTCGGTTTGTTAGCCTTCATTTCTTTCACAAGGGGCTTTGCTCATATGAGAGCATCCTGTAATGTGCTTGGCCTCATTGCTTCAAGGCGGGAATCTAGGGGTTCATTTAGCCCTTGGTAAAAATGAGCCACTTGCTGGGAAGTAGTCATAGCTTGGGCATACTTCCGAAGGGTAATAAATTTGGAATAGTAATCCTCAAGAGTTAAGCTGCACTGTCTAAGACTAAAAAACTCATTCATCTTTATGGATTCATGGGATGGAGGAAGATATCTTTCCTTCACTGCCTGCTTGATGTCTTCCCACGTTTGAGAATGTTCGGTGACTTCCTTGTCACGGCACCACTGTTTCCACCAGAGTTTAGCATCTCCAATGAGGCGGAACCGTGCGAGCATAGACTGATTTGCTACTCCAGTACCGGCAGCAGAGAAATAATCATCCATCGCCTCAATCCAGACTTCAGCATCCTTCTCAACCTTTGAACCTTCTCCTTTAAAGGAGGGAGGTTGCATTTGCTTGAGCAGGAGCTTCTTCTCCTGGGTATCGGTGTAAAGCGCATTGGGAAGTGGAGGGTGGTCGTCCTGGCCATCATTGTAAAAACAATTTTAAGATTACAAGATTCATATTTGCACAACGCTTAATTTTTTGGAGAGTAAACCATTGAAATTATTTTATTTCCAAATATTTACAAGGACAAGTTTTATTACAAAGATCTGAGACTAATATAATTAGTCTTATTTGACATCAAGGGGAATTCCTAGGCTTGACTATGACATAAGGGTAGAGCGATCCACATAGGTGAAATATGGGGGTTCCGCTGTAGTTTCTAAGACTCTAAAAACTGATGGTAAGGGTGGTAAACTCTGGATTGGGGTAGATCCCAACACTGCTACTCTATCAGGTAAGACCTGCATCACTTTGTCATACACCCAACGATCCTGAGGTATGCGAACCCCATCTATAGTCACCGAGGTGTCGGCCCTGGGGGTACCGATGAACCAAAATAAGCGGATCATCTTCAGCTTCTCAATCCAACGAATCCGCTTAAGGTCGGTGGTGAGATTCCCAATCTGATCTGCTCGGATGAAGAAGTATCTCGGCCCACGACTCCAAAAATCTCTACCCCATCCTCTTTGAATACGAGAGAAATGAGGGAGGGATATCTTCTCTAATATGTGCACCATGGTGTCGCGGAATTCGAAATTCGAGGAGTGACTAGCAGTCTCGAAGATGCATTGGAAAACTAGAAATTTGGAGTAGGCATCTTCCTCTTCCTACAATCATTCAAACATCAATTTAACTTATTTGTTTTAGTAGGATGTCTTTACTAATTAGCATTATGTTAGGTAAACCATTTATTACAAAACAGTCCTTAAACTGCAATTCCTAGGAGCCAAACTCGCTCTGATACCAATTGTAAGGTTCCTCCCTTTAAAAATGGGAGAAACACTTAAGATAGTCCGCTAAGTCTTATCTTGGGAAAAATTTCCTATTCATCGACACCTTGACCCTGTAGAGATTCAAGGATACGATTTATAGGTATGACCTAGCTCTATCCCGCAGGGGGAACGTGATCTTCTAAACATCAAATCACCCATAGGGCAATTGATCAAAAATTGGGCAACTACTAGACTTGATTTCTAGAGACAACGCTTTTTTCCTCATCTTTATGCAAGGCACAGTCGCTGGCCTAGTCTTCTAGAATAGAGTTGCCCAAGAACCTAACTATCTAACGTAGGGCTTTCACTTAATCTGTTGGAAAGCTACCGGACTAATCGGGTCCACCCGTCCGTAGGATGGTGCCGTCAGGGCATTCCATCCTCCCACTTTCCACCCTACTCACGCATCAATTTGTTTTCTAATTAATACTACCACACTGTTTGACATAAATAAACATATTCCTTAATTAAGGCCCTTCTTCACAAGGTTCGTTAAAACAGCCTTCTTACACAATACAATCATACCAAAGACAAGATGTAATTATATAAAAAGTTTATACATGAATCCATTTCCATACAAGCCAAACCGGCTCTCTTATTCTTATTCTGCCGATGATCTAGAATTCGGCCTTCCAGCCTCTACATGCTGGGCAAAACCCTACGGGACCATACACCTCATCGTCGGCCGTTGGCGAGGACTCAAGCCGGCCTGTCGCCCTCTCAGGCTCCATCGCTCGATCCTCCCGCCCCTCAGAGGGATGTCTACACACTAGGATGGGCTTATTTACCGCACTAGCCTGGGCCCTCAGAACTAGGCAGCCTATTAATCTCTTGCCTCAATTGGCGATCCTTATTCTCCCAAAGGTATGAGGGATACCTTGGGGCATTCTCGGGCTTTGCTAACGACGCCGCCCGGCTACACAAGCACGGAACGGAGTTAGCATTGAAGCCAAAAAATCTTGAATTCTAAAGATAACAACTTCAATGCAATTTACTAAATATAGCATTCACAATTCATGAAGATAACAATTTCAACGCAATTTATCGAATACAATATCACATAATTCGTAACTTCATATAATTTTTATGTCCTCATTTTAAAAGAAAAAGATACCATTCATTAATACTAATTTAAGGAAAAATCTCTTCTTTTGAAAATTAACCAAGCTAACCTGGCCACCGTTTCCTTGAGGGGCTTGAAAGGGGAGGACTGGAGCCGCGTTGGGCGCATCTTCCCCCATCTCGTTGTTACGTGCTCCTCTTGAGGTAATATTTTATCGTCTCCGAGATGAGGCCATCTTAGGCGTCGCCGTGTAGAGCTCGCTGCTGCGATCGAAACGCTTCAGTCGGATCTGAATTCCGAGCTCGTTTGCTCACCGTATGAGCAAAAGAATATGGCGCACGAACCCTCGCTTGAGTCAAAAATCCCTTACTAAAGTCTACGCAAATGGGGGGGGGGTGGGATTGTCAGATGTCCTTAAGGGCAAAGGCAAAAACGTGGAGAGGGCTGGGAGGGATTGCTGCAAGCCTCTCTGTAAGTCTATTCACACCGGGGGGGGGGGGAGAAGAGTTAAGGACACTGGCCCATAGCAAGAGGGGGATGGAGGAAAATTGGCTTATCTGAAAAGAGCCAAATGAGGGGGTGTGAGAGGGGTGGCTGCAAGGGCGGCTGTACTTGCAGCAAGTACGCTACGGCGGTACGGACGGCGGTACAACAGGGCATACGCTACACAGAAATGCGTGCCGACTGAGGAGCACCCCCGAGGGTTTATATAGCTGAGGGGTGAGGCTACGGGCGCTGCGCAAAGCAAGGACGAAAGGACGGTGTACCTTCAAAGGCTATGGATCAGTGGCCTGCATGGGTCTAAGGGAAAGGTACGGTGTCGGTTGTCTGGGAAAGGAGTGGTACGCATGTACCTTATCTGGTCTGGGTGTCCACCTAAGGGTACGCGTGGACCATACAGTGGGCGGCCGTCCTTTGGTTCTTGGGCGGCCATTGTACGGGCGCCCTAGTAAGTGTGTACGGACCAAATTTTGGGGCGAGGTACCCAAATTTGGGACGCCCGTCTCGATTTGCGTGCCGGACCGCCCCGGGGGGCGAATTTTTTTTTTTGTCCGGGAGGTTCTCCTGGTCACAGGGGTTCAGACCGTTTGTCAATTGGACGTGCGGTCGTGCATTTATTAAGGTTTAAAGGTCGCCGTTTTTTAACTAAAATGATTGAAATTAGCGTATAGGCTTGATCCGGTGTCCGTTTTGGATGCTGTAAAATCCTATATTAGGGTAAAATCACGCGCAGATTCCAAATTTGGGCTCAAAATTTGAAGATTCTAAGTAGAAATGACTTAAATAATAAAATCATTGATATTTATACCATAAAAACTCATAATTACATGGACATTTCTTTATTAGTGAAGATGGGTACATTACAAATTTGCATCACAAGGTTGTACAAGCACAAAATCTCCTTTAGACACATCAAGAGTCGGGTTGAACTCTTCACAGCAGGTCTGTTGCGCATTGGACCACAATAATGGTCCTCATTTACATCAAACCTTTCATCTACATCATCCTCCACTTGAAGGTTAAGAGGCTCAGCTTTTTTGCATACACTCCTTGGCCAAAAGTCATGAAATCCAATGTCTTCGCTTGCATGTTTAGCATAAGATTCTCCCAATAGGCAAGGACCGGATTGATCCACTTAGCATAATCACTTTGGTCTCCTTTCTCTTGCAAGTGCTCTTTCCACCAATTGACATGTTTTTTAAGCCCTCCACAACCTTCTCATTTTCCTTAACATACTCAAAGGGTGGCAAATACATAACGATTTTTATTTTCAGAACCACAATTGTCAAGTTGCAACAACAATGTCCTTGGCAATATCTTGAAAAATGTCCTTGAATTTGATGGCATTAAACTTGAGGCATTGACATTGCCCCTATCCTGCACATGTGTGTTAGTATGAAAGACTGACTGCATATGTGAAGAACAATTTCCCTCTGTATCCACATTTGTTTCTACATGTGTCTCTGCATCTGCATCCTTAATGCTCTGCTTGCAATATGCGTTTCTCTCCCTTAGCACTTCCATATGAAAGATTGACTGCATATGTGAAGAACAATCTATATCCACATTTGTTTCTACATGTGTCTCTGCATCTGCATCCTCAATGCTCTGCTTGCAATATGCGTTTCTCTCCTTTAGCACTTCCATATGAAAGACTGATTGCATATGTGAAGAACAATTTCCCTTTGTATCCACATTTGTTTCCACATGTGTCTCTGCATGTGCATCCTCAATGCTCTGCTTACAATATGCATTTCTCTCCTTTAGCACTTCCATATGCTAATACAGGGCCATAGTAGACAAAACATAATAAAAAAGATCTGTTTGTGGTTCTGCATCTGAGTTTTGTGAGCTCAAGTCACCATACATGTGTTGTTCTCCTCTTTCTAAGTTTCTTAAACATTTTGAGAGAGATGAAATTGTGAAGTTGGGATCACTTGGCCATAACCCCAAGGCAAAGTGACCATAAGCTGTTTGTCCATGTCCACCACCATGAGTGAGCATTCCTCTTAAGGATACTAGAAGCCTCTCAACTCCATTGAGAGATTTAGGAACTGGTTTAATTTGTGGTATGGCAGTCTTGCTTTGGTCCATCTTATCATGTATAATACACAAATACCTATTTGGATTCATTTTGGAAGAGCTCCTCCAAGCGTAGTATAGATTTTTACAACTCATTTGCTGCAACATGTGTGCCCTTCTTTGTGCCATGTATCTAGCATGCTCCTCTTGATTTTTTGTTGATTCCAACTTGACCTTGATTGCCATACAAATGTCGCATTTTGAGAAGGTGCTGGTTTTTGATAAACTAACTGTCTTGAACTCTGTGTTCCACAATCTTGAGAGAATGATGGTTGTGACAGTGGTGGCCGGTATTCGAATGAGACAAGTGTGTCATTCACTTCACGTAATATGTCCACCTGTTTGTACATTAGACTCTCCAATCCCTGAAAAAATCAAGATCTCAATAAGAAAGATTAAAACAATGTTTTTACGGTAGTACACAGAACTATAAATGTAATTCAATCTTAACATGAGTTTAGGCTCCAACCAAAGTTTGAATCTCACCTATCAATGCTAGTTTGCTAGGAGGCTAGGCTCCATCCATCTAATGCTAGCTTGTTAGTAGGAGGCTTCATGAGCCTCACCATCATATGTTAGTTTGTTAGGAGGCTCCAGTTAAAGTTATCATCCTCACTTGCATAATATATTAGTTTGCATATGTTAGCTAGAAGGGTAGGCTCCTCCAACAAAAGTTTGAGCCTCACCCACGGATGCTAGTTCGCTTCTACGAAGCTGAAAGTAAAGTTGTAGGAAGCTGAAAGTATATTTGGGTGTATGGGGAAAGAGGGAAGAAAAGAAGAAATCTCAAGCTCAAGCTCAAGGCTCAAACCATTTGAATTTCAAATTTCAAATTTCAAGGCTCAAACCATTTCGCCCCTCTCCATTTGAAATTTGAATTTCAAATTTCCACCAAATTCAAATTTGAATTTCAAATTTCCACCAAATTCAAATTTGAATTTCAAATTCGCCCACGCCCCAATTTCAAATTTCTCCCTAACTGCCTGCTCGGCGCCCGACTTTGAAATTCCATTACACTGCTGGTAATCTCCATCGTATGCAATAATCATCTCTGTTTCTTGTCTCTGAAGTACTCGCTCAGCCCATCGTCCTCCTGCGTTTCAAACAGGTTCTTCTCCTGCAATCGACACGTCTGCGTTGGTTTCGACCTCTGTTTCCTACAAAACCATCACGCCCACACGCCATCGGAGACTTCAAGCATCCGTCACGTCTGTGCGACATCAGAGACTTTCGTGCACCCATCTACGTTTCGTGTGTTCCCTCATCTAATTGAATATTTTACGCAACAAGTAAGTCCTTTAATTGATTGTCTATATCAATATAAACGCTTACTTGATTGCACGCTAAGTGTGCCATTTGTCAATCCTTGCTTGTCGTAGATTGTTTGCACTTCTTGCTGCTCTCTTTTCTATCTTCACATATGTCGAGAACCTGTAAAACTGATCTTTGTGCACATTATATAATCTAAATGATAAGGGTTCCCCCCATTCACCCCCCTACATAGAGCTTATGTGTTAACGCTCGACCTAGATTGAGTCTTTGTTCTCCATGTTAGTGCACCCCGGCCTTAAGGCTCGAACTTGAGTTTGAGCCTTTGCTCTCCATGCCAGTGCACCCCGGCCTTAAGGCTCGAACTTGAGTTTGAGCCTTTGCTCCTTTGCTCTCCATGCTATGCACCCCGGCCTTAAGGCTCGAACTTCAGATTGAGCCTTCGTTCTCCATGCTAGTGCACCCCGGCATTAAGGCTCGAACTTGAGTTTGAGCCTTTGCTCTCCATGCTAGTGCACCCCGGCCTTAAGGCTCGAACTTGAGTTTGAGCCTTTGCTCCTTTGCTCTCCATGCTAGTGCACCCCGGCCTTAAGGCTCGAACTTCAGATTGAGCCTTCGTTCTCCATGCTAGTGCACCCCGGCCGTAAGGCTCGAACTTGAGTTTGAGCCTTTGCTCTCCATGCTAGTGCACCCTGGCCTTAAGGCTCGAACTTGAGTTTGAGCCTTTGCTCCTTTGCTCTCCATGCTAGTGCACCCCGACCTTAAGGCTCGAACTTCAGATTGAGCCTTCGTTCTCCATGCTAGTGCACCCCGGCCTTAAGGCTCGAACTTGAGTTTGAGCCTTTGCTCTCCATGCTAGTGCACCCCGGCGTTAAGGCTCAAACTTGAGTTTGAGCCTTTGCTCCTTTGCTCTCCATGCTAGTGCACCCCGGCCTTATATTGAGATATCGAGCTCGTCTAGTGAGGCGGTGGCCACTGATGACCCGCCTGGGGGATAGGCCCCACACTTACACCACTGGCATGGTTGGTGAGATCATGGGAGATATGCGGCCAGTGGGATGACAGGCTGTGTGACAGCCATTCTAGAGACTGGCATAGTTATAGCGCCAGCTCATTTAGTCGGGTTCACATTATAGAGAACCCGTGTATGTATTTGGTTGAGTACCTTTCATATTGTGTGTACTCTTATTCTTGTATATATGGTGTGTTGAGTGTTGAGTAGAGAAGAAGAAGATTTTCAACCTCTCACATTGTGTGTTCTCTATTAGGGTTTTGTGAGTGTGTGTGTGTGCTTGCAAGAGCTCAAGCTCTCTTCCCCCCTGCATCTTTTCATGGTATCAGAGCCTGGTAAGGGCTGAGCTGCAAGCAAGAGAATCACAGGAAGCGGTACGAGGGTAAGAGCTTCAACTACTCTTCCCTATTGTGTTGGTGACTACACCCTTGTCGGGAGCTCTACGGGAGGCACCGACAAACGGTCTTTGATTGAGGAGCTTTCTTCGCGGGAGTAAAGCTATAGGGAAACTATACAATCCTATCGAACTAAAATTTCTGGGCCGAAAACGCGTTTCGGGCGCGTCTGGACCTCCGTTTTTCAGAAAGCAGGCGATTTCGAGCACTGCGGGTAAGTCATCGATTCTCTGCAGAACTCTGTTTTAAGAACTGCAGGAAGACAGATTGACTGTGCAGACATTGTGGGTGCTGCAAAGAGGTCTACAGTTGCCATTGGGTGTATGTATGCACATTGAAGTCACTAGTTGTTTGTGACATTTGAGAGTACTACAGTACCGCTGTGCAGAAAATATAGCAGTTTGTGCAGAAAAACCAGAGTGCAGTTTCTGGTAAAATTGTGTGTTTGGCAAGATGTCTAATGATGGCATAACACAGATTGTGGCTGAGAAACTGGATAAGAATAACTTCCATGCTTGGAGGTTCAGGTTAACGAATTTCCTGATGGAAAAAGGCTATTGGGACTACATAGAAGGTGAGCATGAAGAGGCACCGGAGATACCGGATCCGACTGCAGATGTGAAAGAGTTTAAAGACTGGAACCAAGGAGCCAGGAAAGTAATGTATTGGCTTTCCATTAGTATACAAGACACCATGATTGGGCACATTCAGGATGCCAAGTCCCCCAAGGAGGCGTGGGACACCTTGGTAAAGCTTTATGAAACAAATACCAAGGCACGTAAGATACAGTTGAAGAATGAACATACTGTGGAGAAAAAGAGCATGTCTGTGAATGACTATGTGTTGAAGATAAAGGGTATTGTGGAATCCCTTGCATCTATTGGTGTGTCAGTAGATGATGATGACAAGGTGGAAGTCTGTCTACGTGGTCTTGGGCCATAATACAAGGCATTTAAGACGTCTATTCAGACTCGGGAAAACATTCCCAACTTTACAGATTTGGTGTCTATGCTGATTATCGAAGAGAAGAACTTGGGTGAAGACCATCAGTCTTCACAAAGCAAAAATAGTTCAGAGCAACAGGCCTTCTACACGAGTTCAGGAAGAGGACGAGATAGAGGAGGCCGTGGACACGGTCAAGGAGGTGGCCGAACAGGTAATCAGAATTATGGCCAGCAGTAGCAGCAACAACAACAGTCCCAGAATCAACAACAACAACAACACACAGGTGGAAGAGGTAAATTCAGAGGCAGGGGGAGTCAAAGAGGCCGTGGAAATTGGCAAAGGCAATATAATGATGCACGTGAATGCTATTATTGTGGTAAGCCTGGACATGTGCAGTCAGAATGTTATAAGAAGCAGGCTAACATGCAAAATGGGAAAGTGCAGCAAAACAACTATGCATCCTCAAGCAGAAATAATGAGGATAATGAAAGGTTGTTTGTTATGCAGCATGTTGTGAATGCCATGTCTGAAAATGTTGATGCAGCACAAAAAGATAATGTATGGTATGTGGATTCAGGCGCTTCGAACCACATGACGAGTCATGGGGAGTGGTTCAAGGAGATGAAAAACCCGGAAAGACCAGGTTTTGTGGAAACAGGGGATGACACTGCTCATCCAATTGCCCACATTGGAGATGTGCCATTGTCTATGCAAGATGGCAAAGTGAAGTACCTTGCAGATGTACTTCATGTACCGAATATAACAAAGAATCTGGTTTCAGTTGGCCAGATGATTGAGCAGGGTTTGCAGGTTCGGTTTAACCCTGATGGATGTTATGTTGAAGATTTTAAAGACAAGTGCAGGTTGGTTGCAAAAGGCAACAGAGTGGGTAGAATGTTTACGTTGGATGTAGACATGCCTGAGATGAGTGCTGCGATGTTTGCAAATGGTTCAGGAATTGTTGCAGACACAGACATATGGCATAAAAGAATTGGACATGTGAATGTGCAGAGATTGAAGTCTATGCAGAGAAAAGGAATTGTGACAGGGCTGCCAAAATTTAAAGTGGAAGGTATGCATAAAATCTGTGAAGCATGCCAATTTGGGAAGCAAACAAAGCATGTGTTTTCACGTAACAGATATGTGAGCAGAAATGCACTAGATGTTGTGCATTCAGATGTATGGGGTCCTACGAAGACCATATCTATGGGAGGCTGCAGGTATTATGTGACTTTCATTGATGACCACACAAGGAAAGTGTGGGTATATTTCATGAAGGAGAAGAGTGAGGTGTTCACTCACTTTCAGAATTTCAGAGTTTTGGTTGAAAAGCAAACAGGGAAATATGTAAAGTGCCTAAGGTCAGATGGAGGGGGAGAGTACTTCTCCAATGAGTTCTCTGAATATTTGAAGAAGAATGGTATTCAGAGACAGTATACATGCAGATACACTCCGCAGCAAAATGGAGTTGCTGAGCGGAAAAACAGGCACATTGCTGAGATTGTGCGAGCATTGATGGAAGAGAAGAATATGCCGCATTGCTATTGGGCTGAGGCTGTTTCTACAGCAGTATACATCATGAACAGGACTCCAACTGCAGCCATACATGATGTCCAGAGGAGAGGTTTACTGGCAGAAAACCAGATTTATCTCATCTGAAAGTCTTTGGATGCATTGCATATGTGCATGTGCCAGATGAGCTGAGAACTAAGCTGGATCCAAAAGCTAAAAAATGTGTGTTTATTGGATACTCCCTTGAGCAAAAGGGATACAGGTGTTATAACCCTACTACACGTGAGTTGAGGGTAAGCATGGATGTTGTCTTTGATGAGATGAGCAGCTGGTATGCTGCTGAAAAAGAAGCTGTTGGGGCTGATGTGAGTGGAAGTGTGGTTGCACAGAATGCAGGTCAGCAATCATAGTCTTTGAGTGGACCAGGAGAGTCCTCATCTAGTGGGTCTATTGATAGACCATGGAGTGGCAGGCTGCGTCATAATACTAGCCCTGCAAATGTGATTAGTACATCGCGTAAAGGAAAAGAGAAAGTGGTTGAGCCCCTTGGTATGCCTGACATTTCTACAGGGCATTCTCATGTTGATGGAGAGTCTAGTGGCTCAGATATGAGCCTTGATGAGGAGCTTGGGATCCCAGCTATGAGAACACCTGGTGTAAAGAAGGCTATAGAAGCCATGAATGAAAAGCTGCGAAGATCAGGGAGAGTGAAGAACCCTGTGCAGAGATTTACATATGATGGTTATGTGGCACATCACTATGCATGGTTATGTGGCACATCACTATGCATATATGGCAAGGTTGTGCAGGTTGTAGAGCCCACATGCATTGATGAGGCTGTTGGAAATGTGTGTTGGGAGAAAGCTATGGATGAGGAGATGGATGCACTATATGGAAATGAAACTTGGGACTTAGTGCAATTGCCTGAAGGCAAGAAAGCCATCGGATGCAAGTGGGTGTACAAAGTTAAACATAACAGTGATGGAAGCATAAACAGGTACAAGGCTAGATTGGTAGCCAAAGGATATCCGCAGACATATGGGATTGATTATGAGGAAACTTTCAGCCTAGTTGCCAAGATGGCAACGGTGAGAGTTGTGATAGCAGTGGCTGCGTCAAAGCAATGGTCTTTACATCAGATGGATGTAAAGAATGCATTCTTGCATGGGGATTTGCAAGAAGAGGTGTATATGTTGCAGCCACCTGGTTATGAGGATGTGGGTCACCCCGAGTATGTTTGCAGGTTGAAGAAAGCCTTGTATGGCTTAAAGCAAGCACCAAGAGCATGGTCTGACAAGATTTCTGAATATCTTGTCACTATTGGCTTTCATGTAGCCAATGCAGATTTCTCGCTGTATGTGAGACATGGTGATAGAGGAGTTGTGCTTGTTGTCATCTATGTAGATGACGATCATTACGGGGGACCATGATGCAGAGATCTTTGATGTAAAGATCCTGCTTAGACAGAAGTTCGAGATGAAGGATCTGGGGGAGCTCATATATTTCTTGGGCATTGAGGTGATTAGGTCACCACATGGTATTGGATTACTGCAGAGACAATATGGCTTGGACATGTTGTCCAAGTATGGTATGACAGGCTGTAAGCCTATTTCTGTGCCATTGGATCAGAATGGCAAGTTGAGTGCAGATTCAGGAGAGATCTTGGAGGATCCTACTATGTACAGACGCATAGTAGGAAGTTTGATCTACATGACGATCACCAGACCAGATTTGAGCTATGCTGTTGGGTTGGTGAGTCAGTTTATGCAGGTTCCACGGAAACCGCATTTGGATGCAGTGAGACGCATACTGAGGTATGTGAAGTCTACTTTGCATTGTGGACTATTCTATGAGACTGGGACAGAGATATGTGTACATGGGTACACAGATGCTGATTGGGTTGGTAGTATCTCAGATAGAAGATCTACCAGTGGACTCATGTTTTCTTTGGGGAGTGCTGCTATGACTTGGAGCAGCAAGAAGCAGCCTACGGTTGCTCTATCGAGTACAGAGGCCGAGTACAGAGGAGCTGCTATGGCAGCATGTGAGGTAGCTTGGTTGAGAAAGCTACTTACAGATTTGGGTCTATCAGTGGATAGACAAGTTGTCATTTTCTGTGACAACATTAGTAGTATACAGTTGGCCAAGAACCTAGTCTTTCATGCTCGTACGAAGCACATAGAGGTCCACTACCACTTCGTCAGAGAGAAGGTCTTGAAAGGAGACCTTGACCTTGTTTATGTCAGCATAGAGGATCAGGTAGCTGACATCTTCACCAAAGCATTGGGTACAGAGAAGCTCCACAGATTCAGGGCTTCGCTTGGTGTACATGAGATGGAGTTGAGCTCGAGGGGGAGTGTTGAGATATCGAGCTCGTCTAGTGAGGCAGGGGCCACTGATGACCCGCCTGGGGGATAGGCCCCACACTTACACCACTGGCATGGTTGGTGAGATCATGGGAGATATGCGGCCAGTGGGATGACAGGCTGTGTGACAGCCATTCTAGAGACTGGCATAGTTATAGCGCCAGCTCATTTAGTCGGGTTCACATTATAGAGAACCCGTGTATGTATTTGGTTGAGTACCTTTCATATTGTGTGTACTCTTATTCTTGTATATGGTGTGTTGAGTGTTGAGTAGAGAAGAAGAAGATTTTCAGCCTCTCACCTTGTGTGTTCTCTATTAGGGTTTTGTGAGTGTGTGTGTGTGCTTGCAAGAGCTCAAGCTCTCTTCCCCCTTGCATCTTTTCACCTTAAGGCTCGAACTTGAGTTTGAGCCTTTGCTCCTTTGCTCTCCATGCTAGTGCACCCCGGCCTTAAGGCTTGAACTTCAGATTGAGCCTTCGTTCTCCATGCTAGTGCACCCCGGCCTTAATGCTTAAACTTGAGTTTGAGCCTTTGCCCTCCATGCTAGTGCACCCCGGCCTTAAGGCTCGAACTTGAGTTTGAGCCTTTGCTCCTTTGCTCTCCATGCTAGTGCACCCCGGCCTTAAGGCTCGAGCTTCAGATTGAGCCTTCGTTCTCCATGCTAGTGCACCCCGGCCTTAAGGCTCGAGCTTCAGATTGAGCCTTCGTTCTCCATGCTAGTGCACCCCGGCCTTAAGGCTCGAACTTGAGTTTCAGCCTTTGCTCTCCATGCTAGTGCACCCCGGCCTTAAGGCTCGAACTTGAGATTGAGCCTTTGCTCTCCATGCTAGTGCACCCCGGCGTTAAGGCTCAAACTTGAGTTTGAGCCTTTGCTCCTTTGCTTTCCATGCTAGTGCACCCCGGCCTTAAGGCTCGAACTTGAGTTTCAGCCTTTGCTCTCCATGCTAGTGCACCCCGGCCTTAAGGCTCGAACTTCAGATTGAGCCTTCGTTTTCCATGCTAGTGCACCCCGGCCTTAAGGCTCAAACTTGAGTTTGAGCCTTTGCTCTCCATGCTAGTGCACCCCGGCCTTAAGGCTCGAACTTGAGTTTGAGCCTTTGCTCCTTTGCTCTCCATGCTAGTGCACCCCGGCCTTAAGGCTCGAACTTCAGATTGAGCCTTCGTTCTCCATGCTAGTGCACCCTGGCCTTAAGGCTCAAACTTGAGTTTGAGCCTTTGCTCTCCATGCTAGTGCACCCCGGCCTTAAGGCTCGAACTTGAGATTGAGCCTTTGCTCTCCATGCTAGTGCACCCCGGCGTTAAGGCTCAAACTTGAGTTTGAGCCTTTTCTCCTTTTCTCTCCATGCTAGTGCACCCCGGCCTTAAGGCTCGAACTTGAGTTTGAGCCTTTGCTCCTTTGCTCTCCATGCTAGTGCACCCCGGCCTTAAGGCTCGAAATTCAGATTGAGCCTTCGTTCTCCATGCTAGTGCACCCCGGCCGTAAGGCTCGAACTTGAGTTTGAGCCTTTGCTCTCCATGCTAGTGCACCCCGGCCTTAAGGCTCGAACTTGAGTTTGAGCCTTTGCTCCTTTGCTCTCCATGCTAGTGCACCCCGGCCTTAAGGCTCGAACTTCAGATTGAGCCTTCGTTCTTCATGCTAGTGCACCCCGGCCTTAAAGCTCGAACTTGAGTTTGAGCCTTTGCTCTCCATGCTAGTGCACCCCGGCCTTAAGGCTCGAACTTGATATTGAGCCTTTGCTCTCCATGCTAGTGCACCCCGGCCTTAAGGCTCAAACTTGAGTTTGAGCCTTTGCTCCTTTGCTCTCCATGCTAGTGCACCCCGGCCTTAAGGCTCGAACTTGAGTTTGAGCCTTTGCTCTCCATGCTAGTGCACCCCGGCCTTAAGGCTGGAACTTGAGTTTGATCCTTTGCTCCTTTGCTCTCCATGCTAGTGCACCCCGGTCTTAAGGCTCGAACTTCAGATTGAGCCTTCGTTCTCCATGCTAGTGCACCCCGGCCTTAAGGCTCGAACTTGAGTTTGAGCCTTTGCTCTCCATGCTAGTGCACCACGGCCTTAAGGCTCGAAATTCAGATTGAGCCTTCGTTCTCCATGCTAGTGCACCTCGGCCTTAAGGCTCGAACTTGAGTTTGAGCCTTTGCTCTCCATGCTAGTGCACCCCGGCCTTAAGGCTCGAACTTGAGATTGAGCCTTTGCTCTCCATGCTAGTGCACCCCGGCGTTAAGGCTCAAACTTGATTTTGAGCCTTTGCTCCTTTTCTCTCCATGCTAGTGCACCCCGGCCTTAAGGCTCAAACTTGAGTTTGAGCCTTTGCTCCTTTGCTCTCCATGCTAGTGCACCCTGGCCTTAAGGCTCGAACTTCAGATTGAGCCTTCGTTCTCCATGCTAGTGCACCCCGGCCTTAAGGCTCGAACTTGAGTTTGAGCCTTTGCTCCTTTGCTCTCCATGTTAGTGCACCCCGGCCTTAAGGCTCGAAATTGAGTTTGAGCCTTTGCTCTTCATGCTAGTGCATAAGGCTCGAACTTGAGATTGAGCCTTCGTTCTCCATGATAGTGTATCCCGGCCTTAAGGCTCAACCTAGATTGAGTCTTTGTTCTCCATGTTAATGCACCCTGGCCTTAAGGCTCGAACTTGAGTTTGAGCCTTTGCTCTCCATGCTAGTGCACCCCGGCGTTAAGGCTCAAACTTGAGTTTGAGCCTTTGCTCAGTTGCTCTCCATGCTAGTGCACCCCGGCGTTAAGGCTCAAACTTGAGTTTGAGCCTTTGCTCCTTTGCTCTCCATGCTAGTGCACCCCAGCCTTAAGGCTCAAACTTCAGATTGAGCCTTCGTTCTCCATGCTAGTGCACCCCGGCGTTAAGGCTCAAACTTGAGTTTGAGTCTTTGCTCCTTTGCTCTCCATGCTAGTGAACCCCAGCCTTAAGGCTCAAACTTCAGATTGAGCCTTCGTTCTCCATGCTAGTGCACCCTGGCGTTAAGGCTCGAACTTGAGTTTGAGCCTTAGCTCTCCATGCTAGTGCACCTCGGCCTTAAAGGCTCGAACTTGAGTTTGAGCCTTTGCTCTCCATGCTAGTGCACCCTGGTCTTAAGGCTCGAAATTGAGTTTGAGACTTTGCTCTCCATGCTAGTTCATAAGGCTCGAACTTGATATTGAGCCTTCGTTCTCTATGCTAGTGTACCCCGGCCTTAAGGCTCGACCTAGATTGAGTCTTTGTTCTCCATGTTAGTGCACCCTGGCCTTAAGGCTCGAACTTGAGTTTGAACCTTTGCTCTCCATGCTAGTGCACCCCGGCCTTAAGGCTCGAACTTGAGTTTGAGCCTTTGCTCCTTTGCTCTCCATGCTAGTGCACCCCGGCCTTAACGCTCGAACTTCAGATTGAGCCTTCGTTCTCCATGCTAGTGCGGCCTTAAGGCTCGAACTTGAGTTTGAGCCTTTGCTCTCCATGCTAGTGCACCCCGGCCTTAAGGCTCGAACTTCATATTGAGCCTTCGTTCTCCATGCTAGTGTACCCCGACCTTAAGGCTTGACCTAGATTGAGTCTTTGTTCTCCATGTTAGTGCACCCCGGTGTTAAGGCTCGAGCTTGAGTTTGAACCTTTGCTCTCCATGCTAGTGCACCCCGGTCTTAAGGCTCGAAATTGAGTTTGAGCCTTTGCTCTCCATGGCTAGTGCATAAGGCTCGAACTTGAGATTGAGCCTTCGTTCTCCATGCTAGTGTACCTTGGCTTTAAGGCTCGACCTAGATTGAGCCTTCGTTCTCCATGCTAGTGTACCCCGGCCTTAAGGCTCGACCTAGATTGAGTCTTTGTTCTCCATGTTAGTGCACCCCGGCCTTAAGGCTCGAACTTGAGTTTGAGCCTTTGCTCTCCATGCTAGTGCACCCCGGCCTTAAGGCTCGTACTTGAGTTTGAGCCTTTTCTCCTTTGCTCTCCATGCTAGTGCACCCCGGCCTTAACGCTCAAACTTCAGATTGAGCCTTCGTTCTCCATGCTAGTGCACCCTGGCCTTAAGGCTCGAACTTGAGTTTGAGCCTTTGCTCTCCATGCTAGTGCACCCCGGCCTTAAGGCTCGAACTTCAGATTGAGCCTTCGTTCTCCATGCTAGTGTACCCCGGCCTTAAGGCTCGACCTAGATTGAGTCTTTGTTCTCCATGCTAGTGTACCCCGGCCTTAAGGCTCGAGCTTGAGTTTGAGCCTTTGCTCTCCATGCTAGTGCACCCTGGCCTTAAGGCTCAAACTTGAGTTTGAGCCTTTGCTCCTTTGCTCTCCATGCTAGTGCACCCCGGCCTTAATGCTCGAACTTCAGATTGAGCCTTCGTTCTCCATGCTAGTGCACCCCGGCCTTAAGGCTCGATCTTGAGTTTGAGCCTTAGCTCTCCATGCTAGTGCACCCCGGCCTTAAGGCTCGAACTTGAGTTTGAGCCTTTGCTCTCCATGCTTAAGGCTCGAAATTGAGTTTGAGCCTTTGTTGTCCATGCTAGTGCACCCCGGCCTTAAGGCTCGAACTTCAGATTGAGCCTTCGTTCTCCATGCTAGTGTACCCCGACCTTAACGCTCGAACTTGAGTTGGAGCCTTTGCTCTCGATGCTAGTGTACACCCGCCTTAAGGCTCGAACTTCAGATTGAATCTCCCCTACATGGAACTTATGTGTTAAGGCTCATTCTCCATGCTTAACTTTACATGGAACTTGGCCTTAAGGCTCCAACTTGAGTTGGAGCCTTGCCTATCTATGCTAGCGTATCCCTAGCATATGAGTGCACAACTTGGATCTAGGCTCTAGCTTAAGTTCGAGCCTCTCCTACATAAAACTTGGCCTAAAGGCTCAAACTTGAGCTTGAGCCTTGTCTCTATATGCTGGTGTACCACTGTCATATGAGTGCACAACTTGGATCTAGGCTCTAGCTTAAGTTCGGATTTCCCCTATATGGAACTTGGCCTTAAGGCTCCAATATACTAGTGTACCCCTGGCATATGAGTGCACAACTTGTATCTAGACTCCAGCTTAAGTTTAAGCCTCCCATACATGGAACTTCGCCTTAAGGCTCAAACTTGAGTTTCAGCTTTGCCTCTCTATGCTAGCGTACCCCTAGCATATGAGTGCACAACTTAGATCTAGGCTCCAGCTTAATCGAGCTTCTATATGGATTAAGTAAATGCAAGTGAGGCCCCCGCTATTCAAGAAAACTAAGTGAAGCATCAATAATTGTAGCATGCATTAAGTTTCTTAAGTTTGATAGGTTTTGATTTGATATGTAGCATTTAAATCCATTTTTTTCTAAGGTTTTGAAACTTTTTTTGTGCTTCACAGGAATGGAAGCTAGCAGAGCGCCCGCTACCTCGCAACCACATGGTGCACCAATCTTTACTCTAGATGCTCTTAAAACAACAACTCAGGGGTGGATAATGTGGAGGACCTGGTGAAAGTGGTGAGGCATACAAAGAAGGCTTTGGATTCACGAAAAAAGTCCATACCTGAAAAGGAGACAACAACCATTCAAGTTAGGAAAATTGTGGAGAAAAAAGGCAGGGCCATAGTGAATAGTGCACTTGAAGCATCTAGAAATGCTGGTGCAACTTCTTCAAAACATAAAAAGGAGGGTGAAAAAACAAAAGTCCTTGATGTATGCACAATAGTAGCTGAAGACATGGCAGGCTCTCAGGTGCAAGAAGAGGAGCAAGCACTTACAAAGAAGAGAAAGGCAAAGCACTCTACCATGCTCATAGCCCATCAACAAGCTCTCAACCAAAGAAAGGTAGAAAAGTGCATTGATAGTGCTTATGAATGTACAACGAATGGTGATCATTGAAAGGAGCTTATCAACTACTAATATTAACATAGGTCTTGTTCAAAGTGTGGATTTGTTGAAATAATTATTAGTCTTTTGATTAATACATTGGCTTTTTTGGATTCACTTTTAACATTTTTTGGATTCACTTTTAACATTTTTCTATTAAAGTGAATATTGCTATTCTACTTATCCTTTATTTCATGCCAACGTTTGACTGGTACAAATGATGATGCACACTTACTACTATTAAGAAATTACTCCATATCCTAGTGTAGCAGCGAGGTTCAAAATTAAGTTTGAGCCTAATACAAATGATGATGCACACTTACTATTAAGAAATTACACTTACTCCATATCCTAGTGTAGCGGTGAGGCTCAAAATTAAGTTTGAGCCGTACCTCCACTTATGTCCAACCTTGGGGATGTCTTCTAACACAAGGCACAATCTCAAGTTGATCGATCTTTACGTTGCCCTTGTAAGTGAGGCTCAAACTCAAGTTTAACCCTTATGTGAAAGTCTTGGCATGTAATATGGTTCCTAATTCATTATGGTACATCACTCAATGTTGAGTAATCTAAGTTTGGATACAAAGTATATGTGTAGATATAAAAATGACTAGTATTATCCTTGGTGTATTATTTAAATCCTAAAAGTAATAGCATTTTATTTTAATCTTACAGATATATACAAAGAAGGGAAAGATGAAGATAACATTGCTCAACTAGAACATCATCATGAAAGCCCTACTAGAGAGATCAACTCTCATGATTCAAATGCTAGAAATAATGAAGACAACATGGTGCAGGTAGATCACATCGATGATTCAGCTTTGCAAACATCTTCAAGGTTAATGAAGAGCTTCAAGAGACTTTTGCAACCAATATTTGGTCCGCCATGCTACACAAGAATGTTTGTGCCTATGTAAACACTCTTCAACAGTATGCACATAAGAAATATCATTTCTTTATGGTGTGGGGACAAGAAGAATGTTATATCCATAATCTTCGAAAAGTGTATAGGCCAGATAAGCCTACTGTTGAGGCTATGTTTAAACCTTTACTCAAGGTTTGGAATCAGTGCCAAGATATTTGCAATAAGAAGAATACATTGCTTATTGATGATAGCCCTTTCAAGGGATGTGTTAATCCAAAAGACAACTGTCTCTTCCCTGAAAGTTAATCAAGAGCCTGGGAAAAAAGAGAAGTAGAATCCATAAGCAAGGATCTAGCAATGTTGGCATCCAAAGCTAGAGTACCATTACTATCCAAAGACTAGCTAAGCTTGTTAAAAGTGTGTTACAAAAGAAGGATTTTGAGTGATCAACACGCTATTGCTTATGCTACTCGCTTGGGATATGATCGTGGTCATCTCATAAGTGGAGTTGCAGCAAAAGCATACATATCAAGGCTACAAAAGGCTTACTTGAGCTTATGGGTAGGATAATGTCTGGTTTCATTAAACATTGAGTGACTATATAATCAGATTCCAACCTAACTCATACTAGTTGTTGCTGCAGGTCGAAGGAAACCATTTTTGAGGTCTAAACGTGCAGTTTGAAGTATGGGATCTGCACAAATATCAAGACTTGTTGGGTGCAGAATGTTTGGAGCCATTTTGTACTAAAAGCCCATAAGATAAACTTAGGCTTTGGCCAAAACAATGTGCCTAGATGGGTTTAATTTTTGGATTGTACGAGCCAAATCTTTACACTATTGTATCAAGCAATCAAATGCCTCCAAACTTACTGTCATTTGATTATCTCTTTTGTCAATATTTGCAACTCGATTGAAATGAAGATGTGTTTGTTTTTATTGAAGATATTGCCTTGTCAAGGTGTAAGGCTATGAATATTATAATTTAATTTGGATAGACTCAATTATCTCAACAGTGAAAATCTTTTATACATCATATTCAATAAATTTGATGAAATTTAGCATTGACAATATACTCGCTCTTTTATTTTTTTTGGTTGAACTTCTAAGGTATTGGAGCATTTGTCTATGAAGGTTTAAGACCATCCATATCATGGATGAATTTATGTTGTTGTTGGCACATAATATATTTATTTAAAATTTTGAATGTCCATTAACCATACATTTTGTTTTCAACAGGATATGTTGAAGCATATAGCTTTGATTTCAAGTGTACAGAAAACTTACTATTGAGGTCGCACCAATCATTGGTGACTCATGTACCTAGAAGCAAAAGAGTTCCACCACCCCCAGATATAATAAGGAAACAAAGAAGAGTATTGATACTTGAACTCAATGGTGTTTTACTTAAGATGTAAACTTGAATGTAACAATCTCATTGAAATTTGATTGCTTCTGGTGTTTTTAAACGCCACACTCTTTGGAGATCCCTCCTTTTCCAAGTGTTCTTTGGCATTATTATCCCATGTTTTTACTTCAATGTTCCTCAAATTTGAGCATATATATCATAATTTATAATCTTGATATAGTGTCTAAGATGGGTTTTTACCTGTGGATCAATCGTAAACTTAGCACATTGTACTATCATTGAGATTTACTTTTTGTTTTGTTGTTTCTAACACCACACCCTTTAGAGATCTCTCACTTCTAAGGTTCTTTTTAAGTGATATTTAGAATTCTTTTGGAAAATTAAATAAAGCCCATGTTTTAACTTCAATGTCTCAAAGTGGAGATAGTATTTAACACTCTTCTTCATATGAAAGGTGTTGTATAATCTCAATTAAGTTTAGTGTCATGTTTCCCTTGTCCTTCCAATATTATTGCATTGACGTATGTATCTATACAACTACAAACAGATACGCCAAATAGTTGTATCAAGATATAATCTAATGGTACAAAGAGTGCACCAACAAATAGATGTTAGCTCAAACTACACAAAAATACCGACTTTCCAACCAATCCTATAAGAAATGGGACTCGAATAATTCCCAAAATTCCTAAATTTGTCTTACATGAGTAATTATCTCAATGCACTAACTTCATGGATTTTACCACTATGCGAAGTTGCCTTCTAAAACCCACAATGAGCTTGCCAATGTGTAAGATTCCTCCCCAACCTTCGAGGTATACTGGAGTAAGAATCTTTCTTTCTGATCTTATAATTATTCCCTCTCTAAAATAAAAGAAAGTTTCTGTTTAAAAAAGGAAGACCCTTTCCCTAGAATACTTCTCAGGAGTCCCACCTGTTTTAAAGATTTAGAACAATGAGTTCAGAAGTGAGAATCGGTGTTTTGGATACCAAGGTTTTGGTTTTCATTTGAGTACGGCCCAAAAGAAGCTCTTTATCTCTTGGGGAGTATAAGAAGTTATCCCCCAGATATTGTGACCCCTATATCTGAATTCAATGAAAGTAGGTGACTTAGCCTACAAGCTTCTTTTATCTCCTCATCTCAAAATTCTTAATGCCTTCTATAGAAAATTGTGTCAAACACAAATCATGGAAAGACGGTAAAACTTCAGTGGCAAGTTACCGTTGGCTTCTAGGTTACGCTAGCTCCTTCCTTTATATAAGTCGTAACTTTTACTTGTCACTCACAGTAATCTTACTCCCATCAATCTCCTTTCCTTCTTAATCTCCTTCATGGCTTGGCAACAGGAATTAGTTTTATCCCTGATGATTTCTCATCTTCAAGACGCAAGAGAGTCTGTGAAGAAAAACTTTATAGAATAGTATGAGCACTCACTTTTTCGTCACCTAGGAACTTCTGTAGCTCAGACCAAATGGCGGACCTATCAAAACATAACTAGGGTAACACCCTGGGGTCAGCAGCACTTTCGTAACAATGGCCGCTTGGCCATGGTTATTGAAGCTTTGGGTTTGGGTCCCCGATACTACTGCGTCATGAGATCAAGGCATCTTAGGTTTTCTGAGCGGGTCTTCTTACTGGCGTGTTTTCTTCCTCATGAGAAGATATGCCTTTACCCCATTTTTGGCTTGCCTCTCAGAGGTCCTTTTGTTAGATCACCTCATACCACTGAGATAGGTGTGGCAATAACCAGCAGAATCATTCCCATAGATGAGTTACCCTATACTTGTGCAGCTTGTGAGTGCTGCTTTTGTGACCATATGATGGACGGGCTTATGGAAGTGTAAAGAGTTCTTCTATCTTTACTGTATAAGTTCCGAGAATGAATAAAGTTTAAATCTTGTTCTTATCTTGCTTTCTTTAAAACTTTTCTTGGTGGTTAATCTTGATTAAAAATTTTCTCTAAGTCTCATATTCGTGCATCTTGCGAAATTATCCCAGTTTTTGCGAGATGAGGACATCTCACATTTTTTAAGTGGGGTAGAATGTAAGATTCCTCCCCCAACCCCTTTTTTATGTCTAGTATCTTCCCCTGTAATCAATCCCTCTTCAGAAATATAAAGACCTTGTTTCTAACTGTTTTAGCCTAGAGAGAGAAAATTATTCTAGAGAGAGAATATTCAGATTATGAATATTTTTGGATAGAAAAATAACTCATCTTATTAAAATAAGTTCCCCTGAAACAAAAATTCAAAAAGAATTTTCCAATGTGCAATTGGAATTAATTGGAAATAGGTATAAAGAACCTTAGTCTAAGGGTCTAGATTTTCAGAAATTTTTGGATTATGGTCCAATTAAGGTTCCTATGGGCCAATAACATCAATCCATGTGTAGGGAGGAGATAAATCCAAATTGTAAAAGAAGATACCCAAAAATGAGTAAATGCTCACATAAGATGAAGAGTTGAAAATGTACAAGGTTTATTAGTAAAAAACTATGAACAATAAAATTTTGACACATATGTAAGGAAGGAGAGATCTTTAAAGAAGATGCATATTTCACATAAGATGAAGAGTTGAAAATGTACAAGGTTTATTAGTAAAAAACTATGAGCAATAGAATTTTGACACATATGTAAGGAAGGAGAGTTCTTTAAAGAAGGTGCATATTTCACATAAGATGAAGAGTTGAAAATGTACAAGGTTTAGTAGTAAAAAACTATGAGCAATAAAATTTTGACACATATGTAAGGAAGGGGAGTTATTTAAAGAAGGTGCATATTTCACATAAGATGAAGAGTTGAAAATGTACAAGGTTTATTAGTAAAAAAAACTATGAGCAATAGAATTTTGACACATATGTAAGGAAGGGGAGTTCTTTAAAGGAGGTGCATATTTCACATGCCTGAATGAGTTTTAAACTCAAAAATAATGTGATATTTTTATCTCTCATATCTCTTGAACCAAACCAAATCAAAATGGAACCAAATCGAATCAAAAAGTAACCAAACTAGGTCCAAATCTAGTCCAAATTCAACCAAACGAACTTGGAAAATTCTAGAATCAGTTTGTTTGGTTAGGAGCTCAATTTTTCCTATAAATAGAAGCCTTCCCTTGTTGAAAAGGATATAGTGTCTTGTGCATTGTTACTCTACTCTACCTAAGCCAAGAACGGTGAATTCTTTAATAATTCACTAGTTTTTGATACTTCTCTCTTTCTTCAATCCCCATTGGTGGCTCCATCAACATACTAAACCAATTGATTGGTTGGGGACCTCTACCGTGATCAAAGAATCAAGCAAATTATAAGATAAGTATAGTGAATTTTGATCTTTTCTATAATTTCTCAATGATTCTCTCTTCTCAACCCCTCTCAAGCTTGAGAAGCTTAATTGATATGGTTTTTGAAATGCTATTGAAGTTAATTAATGATAGTAAAGAATTACATAAAATTCTACTTATATTTAATTCTAATGGTCTTTCTCTCTCTCACTTAAGAAATGGTCATACTCATGACCCTTTTCAATCCAAATGAAGCTTTTCATAAGGCTTTTCCTTAATCCAAGATTAAGCTATGCTTGAGGCCAAATTAATGGCTTTTTTTCTATGCTTTTAGTTTATGTATATTGATGATTCAATCCATTATGGATTGATGATCCAATTAGAGACCATTCTAATTATTTCCTTAATGATAAGCCTTATCCCTTAGAAAAAATTGAGATTTATCAGTCATAGTAGCGGAGCTATGGCAAAATTTTTATAGAAATTACGCATAAAATAATTTCATTCAAAGCATAAAAAGAGGACTTCCTGCCATATTCTAGGAACTATCATCCTAGATTAATTAAAAGAATTTTATTATGCATGGAGATGTGGATGTATGCATGTAGAAGTAGATGTATAGATGAGGATGTAAATGGAGATGTGGATGTATGCATGCAGATGTAGGTGTATAGATGTAGATGTGGATGTAGATGTGGAGGTGGATGTATGCATGTAGATGTAGATGTATAGATGAGGATGTAAATGGAGATGTGGATGGATGCATGTAGATGTAGATGTATAGATGTAGACGTGAATGGAGATGTGGATGTATGCATGTAGATGTAGATGTGGAGGTGGATGTATGCATGTAGATGTAGATGCATAGATGTGGATGTGAATGTGGAGGTGGATGGATGCATGTAGAAGTAGATGTATAGATGTAGATGTGAATGGAGATGTGGATGTATGCATGTAGATGTAGATGTATATATGTAGATGTGGATGTGGAGGTGGATGGATGCATGTAGAAGTAGATGTATAGATGTAGATGTGAATGGAGATGTGGATGTATGCATGTAGATGTAGATGTATAGATGTAGATGTGGATGTGGAGGTGGATGTATGCATGTAGATATAGATGTGGATGTAGATGTGGAGGTGGATGTATGCATGTAGATGTAGATGTATAGATGTGGATGTGAATGTGGAGGTGGATGTATGCATGTAGATGTAGATGTGGAGGTGGATGTATGCATATAGATGTAGATGTATAGATGTGGATGCGAATGTGGAGGTGGATGTATGCATGTAGATGTAGATGTATGGAGGTGAATGTGAATGTGGATGTGGATGTATGCATAGAGATGTGGATGTATGCATGTAGATGTGAATGTACGCATATAGATGTAGATGTATGGATGTGAATGTGCATGTAGATGCGGATGTATGGATGTGGATGCATGAATGTGAATGTAGATATGGATGTGAAAATAGATGTATGGATGTAGATATGGATGTATGGATGTGAATATATGATATGTGATGTGAAGGAATCTGAAATGATGAGATGGAAAATGATGTGATGGGATGAGTATACATATAAATGGAATATGGAATAAGTAATGTAGATTGATGAGGGATAATGTGGAAAAATGAGACTTAATATAGAAACTGTATTTGTAAACTGTTTGTAAATGCTGTTTGTAAATGATTGTTTTATGTCAAGAATGCTGGGGGGAGCATTTTGGCCGTCTTGTGATTAAGGTCGTGATGATAAAGTTGCAACTGCTGACGGAGAGTCAATGAAGGACGTCTCGCGTAGTAAGGTCGGCCGAGGTCTTGACCAGCCTCGGTGCGATTAAAATGGTGAGCTTCCGGTACGGTGGATGAGGGGCCAAGGAAGCGGCCTATGAGTGAAGTGCTAGGTCACCTGCAAATGATCCTAGAGGGTGCTGACCATACGGTGCTCGGGCTCTAGGTCGCCTAGGATACCCACGCGTGCGTCGAGGAAGATATTGGAACAGAGTTGGAGTTGTTTTCTGAAATCGAGCATGGATCTGGTTGATTGACCTTGCTGGTCTTCAATGGATGAGTCCATGGCTCTTTATATGGATTTGTTGGTTGATCTTGCTGATCTTCAACGAGAGTCCATCTTGATAAGTGATTATATTGCCGAGTATTATGGGCTAGGGATTAGGAAACGGCCCCCGAGTGGACAGGTGGTGAGCATCCTAGTTGCCAATGATGCCATAGATACTCTGATGAAGGAATGATGGGAAAATTAAGAATCAACTAGATAAATTGGAAGATGGTGATCAGTGATACTATGGTTTTATTAAAGGATTGTTTTAAACTGGTTGAGTCTATGAAAAGGCAATTTCATATTGGGTGTGTGAGTGGTGTGACTAGTTTTATTTTGCATGAACATCTGGCCTAGGGGGCCTTGGAACTCTTTTCCTTGGTACCCGGGACAAAACCTAACCAAATTCTTAATTGGATCCCATCACTACAGTGGTTGGGCGGTTGGCTAACCCAGGGGACTGGATGGGGTTAGGCTGGACTGATGGATCCGTAAATCGAGACTCAAACTTTTGTTTTTACGATAGATAAAATAAATCCCGGACAGTAACTGTTCTATGGATAGGAATCAACGGTTGTGCCTCTTGAATGGGGAAAAAAGCGTTGATCCCAATGATCCAAGTGCAAGTTTCTTCCTTGATCTGACCAAGTATCTTATAGATGCAATTAGATCAGCTCAATCAGAAATGATCTTGACTACGTTAGAGTAAAAAGTTATCTTGGTGGAATCGCCCGTGCTTTCCGGTAAAGGAAGTTTTTCTGGGTTCGGTTTTGGAACAACCGACGGATTAGTCTCTTATCCGGATATCCGTGGGTGAGGCCCCGAGTGTAGGACCCCTGTCCCACGCGAGAAGTGCTACTTCCGCTGCTAGTATCCCGAATCTGTTGCTCGGTGGGAAGGGGGATCTTACACAATGTGAGTGCTCCATGCCTTGGGTATACCAGATAGCTAAGCTTCCTTGATTTGCAAAGTGGGGACCATGAGCCTCCAAAATGTGTTGGAATAAAAATGACAACAACATATGCACATTGGTTATTTTTAATAAGAGTCACTAAACAACATAAGAACATACAAAATTGGGGATCTTACCATATAATGTGTTATGCTACTTGATGTCCATGCTTCCACCATGTTCTTGTAAAACATGGTCATAACTTGTTTAAAGTCCTTAGCATCTTCTTTGTTGAATGTCATTTTCTGTAGAAGTGTAGCAACTTTATCAAAGGCAATCCATACATTAGCCTTCGCAATTCTAGTCTTGCCATTATTGCTTACGATCTAGGACAACCCTGTGTAACTTCCTCCATGACTCATACTTCCATGGTTGAAGAACTAATAAATGGCCTTCATGGTTCTTTGGTGGTGACAAAAATTTTCTAGCCTTGGCTCCATCCCAATACTTGGTTTGCATGGCACATTTCCACTTGTACCTGACCTCTTCTCGTCTTTCTTGATTTCCACTTTCCCTTTGTGTAGACCCACACATGAAAGAACCTCCTCCACTCTCTCTTACACACTTCTTATGCCTCTGAAGTTGGTTGTAAGATCCCTATCCCCACCGCGCAACGGATTCGGGGTGCTAGCAGCGGAAGTAGCACATCTTACGTGGGGCAGGGTCCCACACTCGGGGCCTCGCCCATGGATATCCGGACAGGTGACTAATTCCTCGATTCTTTGAAACCAAACTTGGAAAAACTTCTCTTGCCCGAAAAGCATGGGCGATTCCACCAGGATAACTTTTCCCTAACGTAGTCAAAAGCCTTAACTAACTAAGCTCATCTGACCGAACCCGTAAGTCCCATAGTCAGATCAGGGAAAAAGACTGTACTTGGATCATAGAGATCAACGCTTTTTTCCTCATTGAGAGGCACAGCCGTTGATTCTTTTCCATAGAACAATTTTTTTCCGGGATTTACTTCATCTATTGAACTAAACAGAAATTGAGTCTCGATTTATGGATCCATCAGTCTAGCCAGTCGTCCCAACCACTGTAGTGATGGGATTCAATTAGGAATTTGGTTAGGTTTTGTCCTGGGTACCAGGGA
Organism: Cibotium barometz; assembly: GCF_041138505.1. Lineage (NCBI taxonomy): Eukaryota > Viridiplantae > Streptophyta > Polypodiopsida > Cyatheales > Cibotiaceae > Cibotium > Cibotium barometz. The sequence continues at coordinate 32,482,013 of NC_141057.1, read as the reverse complement.
AAAGAGTTCCCAGGTCCCCTAGCCAGATTTTCAAGCAAATTTAACTCCAGTCACACCACTTACACACCCAATATGAAATTGCCTTTTTCCTAGATTCAAATGTATTTAATTCAGTCATTTAATGAAATCGTAGTGTTACTGATCATAAACTTCCAAATATTCGGTTGAATCTTAATTTCCAATCATTCCTTCATCGGAGTATCTATGGCATCATTGGCAACCAAAACGCTCACCACCTGTTCACTCAGGGGCCTTTTCTATAGTTCCTAGCTCATAGTACCCGGCAGATAATCACTTATAAAAATCAAGATGGAATCCTCGTTGAAGATCAGCAAGAATAACCAACAGATCCATATAAGAGAGCTATGGACTCATCAATTGAGGACCATCAAGGTCAATCAACTAGATCCATACTCAGTTTCAGAAAACAACTCTTACTCCTTGTTCCACGACGCACGTGTGGGTATCTTTCGGCAACCCAGAGCCCGAGCACCGTATGGTCAGCACCCTCTAGGATCCTTGCAGGTCACCTAGCGCTTCACTCATAGGCCGCTTCCTTGGTCCCTCATCCATCGTACCAGAAGTTCACCATTTAAATCGAACCGAGGCTGGTCAAGACCTCGGCCGACCTTGCTACGCGAGACGTCCTCCATTAACTCTCTGTTTCACAGCAGTTGCAACTTTATCAATTAGGTCTCCACAACCTTAATCACAAGACGGTCAAAATGCTTCCCCAGCATTCTTGACATAAAACAGTCATTTACAAACAGGTCACAAATACAGTTTCTATAATGAACTCACGTCTTTCCAGATTGTTCCACATCAATCCATATTACTTAACCCAATTCTAATTCATATGTGTATCCATTCTTGACCAGATACATCATTTTCCATCCCATCACATCAGATTCATTCACTTCACATAACATCCATTCCTATCTTTCTTAATTTACATTACGTCTCATCACATCCATTTCTCATTACATCTCATTCGTTCACATCTTATATTATTCATTCACATTCTGATTCACATATCTCATCTCATCCATTCGCATACATTTTTGCATTCTGATTCACATGACATCTCATCTCATCCATTCGCTCATATCGACTTCATATCCATTCACATACATTTTTGCATTCATTATTCCACATACACATCCACATTCGTACATCCACATTCACATCTACATCCATACATCCATTTTCACATCCACATCCACATCCACATTCATACATCCACATTCACATCTACATCCATACATCCATTTTCACTTCCACATTCATACATCCACATTGATACATCCATTTCCACATCCATATTCATACATCCACCTCCACATCATACATCCACATCCACATCTACATCCATACATCCATTTTCACATCTACATCCATATTCTTACATCCACATTCACATCTACATTCATACATACACATCCATACATCCACATCTATATTCATACATCCACATCCACATCCAAATTCATACATCCATATCCACATCGACGTTCATACATCCACATTCACATCCATACATCTATATCATACATTCACATCCACGTTCACATTCATACATCCACATCCATACATCCATATCCACATCCATATCCACATTCACATTCATATACATCCACATTCTTACATCCATATCCACATCCATATCCTTATCCACATTCCATATCTACATTCATACATCCACATCTACATTCATACATCCACTTCCATACATACACATCCATATTCATACATCCATATCCACATCCACATCCATACATCCACATCCACATCTACATCCATACATCCATTTTCACATCTACATCCACATTCACATCTACATCCATACATCCACATCCACATCTACATCTACATCCATACATCCATTTTCACATCTACATCCACATTCACATCTACATTCATACATACACACCCATATTCACATCCATACATCCACATCTATATTCATACATCCACGTCCACATCCACATTCATACATCCATATCCACATCCACATTCATACATCCACATCCCCATTCACATTCATACATCCACATCCATATATCCATTTCTACATTTCCATTCATATAACCACATACGCCTTCACATCTATTCTTTTACATCACATCCATTCTCACCCTAACACAATCCATATACATCTTATCCCATTAGATACACTTCTTACCTCATCCCATACACATCTTATCAAATCCTAACTCATCCCATATGCATCCTATCACATCCTATCACTTCTCATATACATCTTATCACATCCTATCACTTTTCATACGCATCTTATCACATCCTATCACATCTTATACACCTCTTATCACATCCTATCACATCTCATACGCATCTTATCACAACCTATCACTTCTCATACACATCTTATCACATCCTATCACATCTCATACACATCTTATCACATCCTAGCACATCTCATACACATTTTATCACATCCTATCACTTCCCATACGCATCTTACTAGGCATAAAGATAACTTTAGTAGGAATAACACTTTTAAAATAATTCTTTTATGCATTTTACTATGCATAAATTCTAATTTAATGAGAATAATACTTTCGAAATAAAAATAAATCTTTTATACATCTTTCTATGCATAAATTTCCATCTTAATGAAATTAACACTTTTAGAATAAATTCTTTATGCATCTATCTATGCATAAAATCAAAATTGATAAGAATAACTCTTTTGAATTAAAAATAAAATTCTTTATGCATCTTTCTATGCATAAAATCAAAATTGATAAGAATAACTCTTTTGAATTAAAAATAAAATTCTTTATGCATCTTTCTATGCATAAAATTAAAATTGATGAGAATAACACTTGGGTTAAAATAATTTCTTTATGCATCTTTCCATGCATAAATCCAATTTAGTAGGAATTACTCTTTTAGAATAAAAGAATTTCTCTTATGCATCTAATTTATGCATAAAATCCATTTAGGATGAAAATCACACTTTTAATATTAGAAATATATCTTTTATGCATATGTTTATGCATAAAAATCATTTATGATGAAAATCATACTTTTAATATAAAAAAATATCTTTTATGCATACAAATCATTTATGATGAAAATCACACTTTTAATATAATTTTTTTAATGCATCTACTTATGCATAAAAATCACACTTTTATAAATAAATATTTCTAGTATACATTTTTCTATGTCTAGAATGAAAATAACCCTTTAAGAATACTCATACGATGGGGATTACTCTTTTTAACATAAAATTTAATTACTAGAAATCCTCTTTTTCTTAATTCATCAATTATGCATAACATAAAAATTAATTTCTCCATGATTACAATGAAATTCTTTCAATTAATCTAGGATGATAATTCCTAGAATATGGTAGGAAGTCCTCTTTTCATGCTTTGAATGAAATTATTTTATGTGTAATTTTTACAGAAATTTTGCCATAGCTGCGCTGCTATGACTGATAAATCTCAATTATTTTAAAGGATAAAGCTGATCATTAAGGGAATAATTAGAATGATCCCTAATTGGATCATTAACCCATAATGGATTGAATCATCAATATTCATGAAATACATAAACTAAAAGCATAGAAAAAAGCATTAATTTGGCCTCAAGCATAGATTAATCTTGGATTAAGGAAAAGCTTTATCAAAACATTCATTTGGATTGAGAATAGGTCATGAGAATGACCATTCTTTGAGTGAGAGAGAGAAATTACATAAAAATCATTAAAATTAAGCATAAATGAAAATTTATGTAATTCTTTACTACCATTCATCAATTAACTTCAAGAGCATTCAAAAACCATTCCAATTAAGCTTCTCAAGCTTGAGAGGGGTTGAGAAGAGAGGAACATTGAGAATTTATAGAAAAGATCAAAATTCACCATTTACCTTACAAATTGCTTGATTCTTCACGGTAGAGGCCCCCAACCAATCAATTGGTTTGGTGTGCTGATGGAGTCACCAATGGAGATTGAAGAAAGAGGGAAGCTCCAATTTCTTCAATTTGGAGAGAATTTTAGAGAATAGTAAAAATTAGCATTATTTCAGCATAATTTTGGCATAGTATAATTCTCCTATTTTTTACAAAGACTCAGGTTCTATTTATAGGAGAGGGAGGCTCTAACCAAGACCAACTAATTTTTAGAATTTTCTAGATTTCAGTTTGGTTGAATTTGGACTAGATTTGGACCTAGTTTGGTTCCTTTTTGATTCGGTTGATTCGGTTTGATCCAAGAGAGATGAGAGATAAAAATATCACATTATTTTTGAGTTTAAAACTCATTTAAGCATGTGAAGTAGGCACCTCCTTGAAGGGACTCCCCTTCCTTACATATGTGTCAAAATGGAATGATTATACCCAAAATATCTCATTTTTTTAGTAATACTCATAGTTTTTTACTAATAACCCTTGTACATAGTCAACTCTTCATCTTATGTGAGCATTTACTCATTTTTGGGTAATTCTTTTTACAAATTAGATTTATCTCCTCCCCACACATGGATTGATCTTATTGGCCCATACGAACCTTAATTTAAAATTTTGAAAAAATCTTGACCCTTAGGATAATGCCTCTTGAGCAGATTATACTTGATTTCTAATGCACCTTCTGGAAATCTTTTTGAACTTGTGTTTTAGGGGAGCTTATATTAATAGGATGAGAAATTTTTCTATCCAAAAATATTCAAAATCTAAATAATCTCTCTCTAAAATATTTTCTCTCTCTAGGCCAAAACAGGCAGAAACAAGATCTTTGATATTTTTGAAGAGGGATTCGACTACAGGGGAAGATACTGGACATCCTGAGAGGTTGGGGAGGAATCTTACATTCTACCCTACTTAAAAAACGCGAGATGTCCTCAAATCGCAAAACTGGAGGAGAATTCTTTTTCTTAAGATCCAACTGATTATGGGTTCCTTATATTTTGGTGAGCCCAAATAGAATCCTGGGATAAAGATCCCTTATATAAAACTCATTATTAAATAACAATTCACTCAGATCATAACATTCAATTCCTTATCACAATAATGGTCCATTAGACCGAAATTTCTATATGAACAGTCCTTCATGGAAATTTTTCATTTATGCACATTTTAATTTGACCTCCTTTAACTTGATCCACTGGGTCAAGTGTTAACAGCAGCAATCTGCCAGCACAATCCACTAATCTCATAGTGATTTGCTGGAGTTATTAACGTCATTCCAGTTATGAATATCATCATAGGGACTCGTCCCATTCATCCTCATTGTGGTTTTGCTCAGCTTATTACATTTCAACCAAATTTCAAGAATCATCATTTTTCAATCAAAATCCAAATCAACTCATCAGTTCACAACCAGAATTTAAAAATCATATCAACCACATTCGAATTCATCATCTGGATAGCATTAATGCTTATAATTTCAAGTCTTAGATTTACTCGTATATACTGTCAGTAAAGAGCTGCAGTTATACCCTCGGTATATACGAGTAGTCATGGTTCTTGGAACTATAAGGTAAATACCATCATGTCTAGGCCTCAAGCAAGTTAGGGATTCTATATAATTGCGGTACTTCCATCTGAAGACCCAATTACCAATTTACGAATTTCAGTTTGAATATCAAATTGTATGAATTTTATCACTTAATTACAACCTTTTAGTGCTTCTTGATAAATTTTTGACATATTTGGCTTCTCGGTTGATCCTCATTAGCCAAATTGGCTCTGATACCAACTGTAAGATCCCTGTCCCTTGTCCCCACCACGCAACGGATTCGGGGTGCTAGCAGCGGAAGTAGCCAAATTGGCTCTGATACCAACTGTAAGATCCCTGTCCCTTGTCCCCACCACGCAACGGATTCGGGGTGCTAGCAGCGGAAGTAGCACATCTTGCGCGGGGCAGGGTCCCACACTCGGGGCCTTGCCCACGGATATCCGGACAGGTGACTAATTCCTCGATTCTTCCAAACCGAACTCGGAAAAACTTCTCTTGCTCGGAAAGCACGGGCGATTCAACCAGGATAACTTTTCCCTAATGTAGTCAAAAGCCTTAACTAACTGAGCTCATCTGACCGAACCCGTAAGTCCCATAGTCAGATCAGGGAAAAAGACTGTACTTGGATCATAGAGATCAACGCTTTTTTCCTCATTGAGAGGCACAGCCGTTGATTCTTTTCCATAGAACAATTTTTGTCCGGGATTTACTTCATCTATTGAACTAAACAGAAATTGAGTCTCGATTTACGAATCCATCAGTCCAGCTTAACCCCATCTAGTCCCATGGGTTAGCCAACCGCCCAACCACTATAATGATGGGATCCAATTAGGAATTTGGTTAGGTTTTGTCCTGGGTACCAGGGAAAAGAGTTCCCAGGCCCCCTAGCCAGATTTTCAAGCAAATTTAACTCCAGTCACACCACTTACACACCCAATATGAAATTGCCTTTTTCCTAGATTCAAATGTATTTAATTCAGACATTTAATGAAATCATAGTGTTACTGATTATAAACTTCCAAGTATCCGATTGAATCTTAATTTCCAATCATTCCTTCATCGGAGTATCTATGGCATCATTGGCAACCAAAACGCTCACCACCTGTTCACTAAGGCGCCTTTTCTATAGTTCCTAGCTCATAGTATCCGGCAGATAATCACTTATAAAAATCAAGATGGAATCCTCGTTGAAGATCAGCAAGATCAACCAACAGATCCATATAAGAGAGCTATGGACTCATCAGTTGAGGACCAGCAAGGTCAATCAACTAGATCCATACTCGGTTTTAGAAAACAACTCTTACTCCTTGTTCCAATATCTTCCACAATGCACGTGTGGGTATCTTCGGTGACCCAGAGCCCGAGCACCGTATGGTCAGCACCCTCTAGGATCCTTCACAGGTCACCTAGCGCTTCACTCATAGGCCGCTTCCTTGGTCCCTCATCCACCGTACCGAAAGTTCACCATTTAAATCGAACCGAGGTGGTCAAGACCTCGGCCAACCTTGCTACGCGAGACGTCCTCCATTGACTCTCTGTCTCAGCAGCTGCAACTTTATCAGTTAGGTCTCCACGACCTTAATCACAAGACGATCAAAATGCTTCCCTAGCATTCTTGACATCAAACAGTCATTTACAAACAGGTCATAAATACAGTTTCTATAATAAACTCACGTCTTTCCAGATTGCTCCACATCAATCCATATTACTTAACCCAACTCCAATTCATATGTGTATCCATTCTTGACCAGATACATCATTTTCCATCCCATCACATCAGATTCATTCACTTCACATAACATCCATTCCTATCTTTCTTAATTTACATTACGTCTCATCACATCCATTTCTCATTACGTCTCATTCGTTCACATCTTATATTATTCATTCACATTCTGTTTCACATGACATCTCATCTCATCCATTCGCTCATATCGACTTTATATCCATTCACTTACATTTTTGCATTCATTATTCCACACACATCCAGATTCGTACATCCACATTCACATCTACATCCATACATCATTTTCACATCCACATTCATACATCCACATCCACATCCACATTCATACATCCACATTCACATCTACATCCATACATCCATTTTCACATCCACATTCATACATCCACATCGATACATCCATTTTCACATCCATATTCGTACATCCACCTCCACATCCACATCTACATCCATACATCCATTTTCACATCTACATTCATACATACACATCCATACATCCACATCTATATTCATACATCCACATCTACATCCACATCTATATTCATACATCCACATCTACATCCACATTCATACATCCATATCCACATCCACATTCACATCTACATCCATACATCCACATCCATACATCTATATCGTACATTCACATCCGCGTTCACATTCATACATCCACATCCATACATCCATATCCACATTCACACTCCACATTCACATTCACATACATCCACATTCTTACATCCATGTCCACATCCATATCCTTATCCACATTCCATATCTGCATTCATACATCCACATCTACATTCATACATCCACTTCCACACATACACATCCATATTCATACATCCATATCCACATCCACATCCACATCCATATATCCACATTCACATCTACGTCCATACATCCATTTTCACATCTACATCCACATTCACATCTACATTCATACATCCACATCCACATCTACATCCATACATCCATTTTCACATCTACATCCACATTCTTACATCCACATTCACATCTACATTCATAAATACACATCCATATCCACATCCATACATCCACATCCACATTCATACATCCATATCCACATCCACATTCATACATCCACATTCCCATTCACATTCATACATCCATATCCACATCCACATTCATACATCCACATCCCCATTCACATTCATACATCCACATCCATACATCCACATCTACATTCCCATTCATATAACCACATACTCCTTCATATCTATTCTTTTACATCACATCCATTCTCGCCCTAACACAACCCATATACATCTTATCCCATCAGATACACTTCTTACCTCATCCCATACACATCTTATCACATCCTAACTCATCCCATATACATCTTATCACATCCTATCACTTCTCATACACATCTTATCACATCCTATCACTTCCCATACGCATCTTATCACATCTCATACACCTCTTATCACATCCTATCACATCTCATACGCATCTTATCACATCCTATCACTTCTCATACACATCTTATCACATCCTATCACATCTCATACACATCTTATCACATCCTAGCACATCTCATACACATTTTATCACATCCTATCACTTTCCATACGCATCTTATTAGGCATAAAGATAACTTTAGTAGGAATAACACTTTTATAATAATCCTTTTATGCATTTTACTATGCATAAATTCCAATTTAATGAGAATAATACTTTCAAAATAAAAATAAATCTTTTATACATCTTTCTATGCATAAATTTTCATCTTAATGAAATTAACACTTTTAGAATAAATCTTTTATGCATCTATCTATGCATAAAATCAAAATTGATAAGAATAACTCTTTTGAATTAAAATAAAATTCTTTATGCATCTTTCTATGCATAAAATCAAAATTGATAAGAATAACTCTTTTGAATGAAAAATAAAATTCTTTATGCATCTTTCTATGCATAAAATCAAAATTGATAAGAATAACTCTTTTGAATTAAAAATAGAATTCTTTATGCATCTTTCTATGCATAAAATCAAAATTGATAAGAATAACTCTTTTGAATTAAAAATAGAATTCTTTATGCATCTTTCTATGCATAAAATCAAAATTGATAAGAATAACTCTTTTGAATTAAAAATAAAATTCTTTATGCATCTTTCTATGCATAAAATCAAAATTGATGAGAATAACACTTTTGGATTAAAATAATTTCTTTATGCATCTTTCCATGCATGAATCTAATTTAGTAGGAATTACTCTTTTAGAATAAAAGAATTTCTCTTATGCATCTAATTTATGCATAAAATCCATTTATGATGAAAATCACACTTTTAATATAAAAAATATATCTTTTATGCATATGTTTATGCATAAAAATCATTTATGATGAAAATCACACTTTTAATATAAAAAAATATCTTTTATGCATACAAATCATTTATGATGAAAATCACACTTTTAATATAGTTTTTTTTATGCATCTACTTATGCATAAAAATCAATTATGATGAAAATCACACTTTTATAAATAAATATTTCTAGTATACATTTTTCTATGTCCAAAATGAAAATAACCCTTTAAGAATACTCATACGATGGGGATTACTCTTTTTAAAATAAAATTTAATTACTAGAAATCCTCTTTTTCTTAATTCATCAATTATGCATAACATAAAAATCAATTTCTTCATGACTACAATGAAATTATTTCAATTAATCTAGGATGATAATTCCTAGAATATGGTAGGAAGTCCTCTTTTCATGCTTTGAATGAAATTATTTTATGTGTAATTTTCACAAAAATTTTACCATAGCTCCGCTGCTATGACTGATAAATCTCAATTATTTTAAAACATAAAGCTTATCATTAAGGGAATGATTTGAATGATCCCTAATTGGATCATTAACCCATAATGGATTGAATCATCAATATTCATGAAATACATAAACTAAAAGCATAGAAAAAAGCATTAATTTGGCCTCAAGCATAGATTAATCTTGGATTAAGAAAAAGCTTTATCAAAACATTCATTTGGATTGAGAATAGGTCATGAGAATGACCATTCTTTGAGTGAGAGAGAGAAATTACATAAAAACCATTAAAATTAAGCATAAATAAAAATTTATGTAATTCTTTACTACCATTCATCAATTAACTTCAATAGCATTCAAAAACCATTCCAATTAAGCTTCTCAAGCTTGAGAGGGGTTGAGAAGAGAGGAACATTGAGAATTTATAGAAAAGATCAAAATTCACCATTTACCTTACAAATTGCTTGATTCTTCACGGTAGAGGCCCCCAACCAATCAATTGGTTTGGTGTGTTGATGGAGTCACCAATGGAGATTGAAGAAAGAGGGAAGCTCCAATTTCTTCAATTTGGAGAGAATTTTAGAGAGTAGTAATAAATTAGCATTATTTCAGCATAATTTTGGCATAGTATATTCTCCTATTTTTTTACAAAGACTCAGGTTCTATTTATAGGAGAGGGAGGCTCTAACCAAGACCAACTGATTTTTAGAATTTTCTAGATTTCAGTTTGGTTGAATTTGGACTAGATTTGGACCTAGTTTGGTTCCTTTTTTATTCGGTTTATTCGGTTTGATCCAAGAGAGAGGAGAGATAAAAATATCACATTATTTTTGAGTTTAAAACTCATTCAAGAATGTGAAGTAGGCACCTCCTTGAAGGGACTCCCCTTCCTTACATATGTGTCAAAATGGAATGATTATATCCAAAATATCTCATTTTTTTAGTAATACTCATAGTTTTTTACTAATAACCCTTGTACATAGTCAACTCTTCATCTTATGTGAGCATTTACTCATTTTTGGGTAATTTTTTTTACAAATTAGATTTATCTCCTCCCCGCACATGGATTGATCTTATTGGCCCATACGAACCTTAATTTAAAATTTTGAAAAAATCTTGACCCTCAGGATAATGCCTCTTGAGCAGATTATACTTGATTTCTAATGCACCTTCTGGAAATTTTTTTGAACTTGTGTTTTAGGGGAGCTTATATTAATAGGATGAGAAATTTTTCTATCCAAAAATATTCAAAATCTAAATAATCTCTCTCTAGAATATTTTCTCTCTCTAGGCCAAAACAGGTAGAAACAAGATCTTTGATATTTTTGAAGAGGGATTTGACTACAGGGAAGGATTATTTTTTTCATCTTTAATTTCTTTTGACCTTCAATAACTCATTATGGCCGGCATCCTCTTGAGCATCCACTTTCTACTAAACTTGGTGTCTTGTTGGGCTATGGGAACTCTTGATAGAGTTAGTCAAGGATGCAATTGTTCTTCTCATCGGGGGTTGATGCTTCCATTCATGAGGATATCATTGGGTAAACTATACCGATAAGAGTTGATGCATACACATCAAGATAGCAGCACCTACATCATCCTCGATCATGATCAAGTTAAAGAGGCTATTAGGAAAGCTTAAGAAAAGTATGTAAAATAAGCTAATAAGAAAAGGAAACCCATGACTTTTGAAGAAGGAGACCATGTACTTTTGAGGATAAAAAAGAGGAGGCTTAAGAGTGTAGAAAAGAATCCTCTTGTCAAACTAGCACCTAGATTCTACGGTCCTTTCAAGATAGTAGACAAAATCAATGACCTCGCTTATAGACTAGATCTTCCATCCCATTGGAGGATTCATAACTCCTTTCATATTAGTCTATTGAGACCCTTTAAAGGACGACCAATCCCTAATCATTCTGTTTATGAAGAACCTCCAAAGCTAGTTGATGAGATGAAGAGCAATTAGTCTCTGATGCAATTATTGACCATGACAAGAACTGGCAATGTTTATATAACATATATCTTTTGACCTTCAAGAACCATCCGAGAGAAGATGCTCGTTGGATGCCCGAGCGGTTTTTTTGCACATGTCCTGACTTCATCCACTCCTATCAAACACGCAACTGAGGTTAGTTGCTAACCCGAGCAAGAGGGATGTTACATTATTGGCCCTCTATGGTCTATTGGGGATGCCCGCCTGACCATTGTGCCATGCTTGCAATTAGTATCATGCGTGATATCATAATAAATACTACATTGTAAGATGCAATTGGCATATGCTTTTGCGGGTCTATGCTATGTATACTATGATTGGGTGATGCCATGTGTACGCATGCTAGTGTTGTTGATATTGGTGTTTGATTGCCTCACCTAACATGTTGACTTGTTGAGTATAGGTGATGAGTACGAGGATGCCGAATGAGGCATTGTACTTGTGCGAGGGTCATCGAATGAGGTGTCACACAGGCATGAGTGTGCAAGGGTCACCGAACGAGGTGTTGCACATGTGAGGGTCACCAACGAGGTGTCACACGGGTTTTGTCATGTGCATGGGCGTTTACATCGCCTCGACATTTATGGGTTATACTTCATTATTTTTGGTTGGCCACGTGCCATGTATTTGTACTCGAATATTTATGCACACCGATGTGCCACGGGTGTATTGTGTGTAAACTAGAGCTTCACTATTGTTTTTGGTACACACTAGATGTGTGTGAACTTCCTCTAGAAGGATTGGTCATTTTTGTAAAAAGTAAAGAGCCCTATTTTTGGCGAAAGCTTCACGTTGGCTCGAGGGCTATTTTGGTAATACATGATTAAAATACTCATGTCGTGGAAGGAGCCAGCACGCATAAGGGGGAGATTGAACCCAACCCTTTGTTGATGGTGATGTCGTCTAAGCTCTGTTTTCAAGTCTATGGTTTTATCTCATGTTTATTTTCATATCCATGCTTAATACGTTTGAATCTTTTATTTGCATGGAGTTGATTACTAATTCTTGATTTATGTGAGCACTTGTGGTACTTTGATTCTCTTGTGTGGCAATGACATGTGCTTCTTTATATATCTAGTCTCTTGTTGTATCTATGTGTGCATGTGTTGCTACCTTTGTCTCCACTCTAACACTTATAAGTTATAACACTCTATTCATTTCCTAAGCTTTAATCTAGCAAAGGACACTTAGGTCCTTCATCAACCTAAGTGTCTGATAGGGATGAATTCATGTGCCTATACTCCTTTACAATATTTCATTAACTATAAAATTCATAATAAAGCTTTAACATGAAAGGCATAAGGATTTATCCTTATGTTCATCCCTACCCAAATCCTTGGTCAATATTTAGCTTTAAGTAGCAAGATTATAATGCCACCATAGGAAAAACCCAACAATCTCCCATATCACAATTGTAAAAACAAGGGAATCGGACTCATGACCAAGAATACCCTTCTTGGGTGTCTAAAGAGCCCAATGTTGTGCTCACCATGCAAAAAATCCTTAATTTATATCAATGGTTCCCTAAAATACCACCAAGCTTGATGCAACAAGAGCCAATTTAAAAATTGATGGGTATCTAGAAAAAAATCTTGCTCTAGCATGAAGCACTAAGATGTGGGCTTGAGAGGCTTTGACAAACTTCAAACTTGGAGCCAATGGTACTAGAGTATAGAAACCTTTGTATCCTTTTTTCGCTTTGAAAATATCATGTGATTGATGAAGATTGAAACTTCTCTCCTCCAAAGAATCATTCTTTATATTCATGGAGTGTCATTCCAAGCGTGGCACGCGCGCATGGGCTTTATCCCACCAATGGTAGCGCCCTTGCCTCCCAAAAAAAGGGAAGTACATGGTTCGAATCTACGCACTCCCATAGTGGAAAGTGGTGGCATGTGATTCTATTAACCTCCTTGTTGCATTTTAAAAAAAAAAGTGTTACACGCATGTGTGTGTGTGTGTGTGTGAGAGAGAGAGAGAGAGAGAGAGAGAGAGAGAGAGAGAGAGTGAACATGTGCGTGTGTGTGTGTGTGTTTAAACAGTGACACCCAATGAAAGATTTCTTGTCTAGGTGGTTACTAATTTTACAACAATCCGAATCGGAGATACGCATTGACCTAGGTGTTCACATGGAGCTAATCGATTTTCTTGATAAGGCTGTATTTTAAAAAGGGGTGGGTTAATATTCCAATAATATGAAAGAAAGTAATCTGTAATGGGCGTGCACACTTTCCATTAGGTGGTTCGATGGTCCCGCGGAGGCAAGCTGGCCCCGCCAACAGATTCCCCAAAACAACGGTGGAGTGTGCGCGCGTGTGTGTGTGTGTGCGCGCGCGCGCGTGCGTGTGGGGGATCTTTATAGGCCTAAAACGGGATGCGCTGACATAGACAATTAGGCCTTATTAAGGGCTTCGTTATCCATTTGGCTCTATCAACTTTACGTAGAATTCCACCACGTGTGCGCATGAGATCTACCCACGTGGAAGATCATGACAGGTTCTTCCTGCTTATTCGAATCTGGGCCAATTACAAACGCTTGTGAACTTTGAGAAGGCCAAGTACCAACAAAGAGTTTGATTATTATCTTAATTAGATGCTAGGGATTTGTATGAACGCACGTGAAACATCCATTGGGAAAGGGAGGGGACTTGCCTAGTTTATTGAACGTGCTAGTCGCCCACGTCTTTCAAATCCCCAAGTTGCTAATTACATTGTAAAGCTCTCACATCTCCCCTATATATGTGTGTGTCCTCTAGTGTGTCCTTGTTTTTGTGAAAAGTCCAACACTTGTATTAGTATCTAAACCAAAAGCTCCAAACCCAAAACTCGAGTCATTTGTGTAATCCAAAATCTGAGCTCCTCCTCTCGAGCAAGCTCCAATTCTAGCTGGCACATGGCTGGCAACTCGCATATTTCCATACCAACAATCTTGCCTCCCTCGTCAAAAGATTTGACCTCTGTCTTGAAACTCGTCTCTCAAGACTTACTCTTCACAAGAAAAGTGAAAAGGGTTAAACGATAGGTCATTTTAATAAGATGAAAACACTCTCATCCACATAACCTTACAAGTAGAGTACAAAATTCTTTCGATCCTTACATGGAATTTTAGATTACTCTCAAATGTAAACCGTGATATTCTAGTTCACCTAACTATCAAAGGGTAACGTCACTTTCAAAGGGAAGATATCTATTACCCCAATGCTCAAATGCACGTCTTTGTGAAGGACATTCTAGTTATATTGTCAAAATCTAGGCATGTCAGTAGTTCCAACTTCCAACTTAAAAGTATTAAAATGAGCCTTGTAGTTCTTATGAAAAATTTGAAAGATGATACAATTTTATTGGATCTAGTGTAGTTCAAGTTTCTTTTACTATACTCCAAATGATTTCAAAATTTTCACTTTAGGAATTTTTAGTTAAAGAATATCCATGGAGGAATACCCACTCAAAAAATAAGAAGAAGAAGGGTTACACACCACCTCATCTTTACTTTAGAATATAAAAATCCTAATTTCATAAAAGCTCATTTGAAAAGAAACATGAAATCATGTGTTAACAAACAAGTCATTTCGAATGTGGTATTTTGGATGCTAGCATGGTCTTATGATTGTCTATTGTTGAAGCCTTATAACTTAAGTAAAGTTTTAAACTTCTAGTCTTCTTTGCTAGAACACACACTTTCTCCTAAAGGAATCCAAGTGTTAAAGTCTTTAACATGTGTTGTGTTAAACATTAGTGTGGACACATCCTTTACCATCATTGTGCTTAGCTTTTTCAATGTTCAAAACCTCAAAATTCAACAAATGGTTGAACACAAATGCAACTTTCAATTCCAAGTTCAACTACCATGAAATGACTTTTAGAAACTTTATCATCAACATGAAATGTGCACGTTTGCATGCACACTAAAATGCGCTTAGGTAGGTCCACTTTCACATAGAATTTTATACACATTTTTATAAATTCAATAACAATCATGCTCAGATCTCTATATACTATCAAATTGTACATGGACCAACTTGCTTGACCTTTCTACATAGAAGATAAGAGAAGCCAACATATGTATAATATAGGAGGTCATGAATAAAGTCATTAAACTATACACCAAAGTATATTGAATAGTGGTTCTAAACTAGTTTAAATGTGCATTCTAACTACATACAATATCGTTGTGTGGATTTATATTTTTTGTTATGATATGTCTAAGATATTGGGCTTAAGCAGGCTTGTAATCTAGTCATGTTTGCACTTTCATCCTATGCCATTCCACAGTTCTTTTCCATCATTATTTAAGGCAAATGGCTCTTTTAATCTCCATACAACATTTACTTAATTAATGCAATCATTTCTATGCTCCCCATATGTTAAGGTATCTTTCCCAAGTTATGAAATGTCTACATACCATGCCAGAGGCTCTATAAATTTCTTTTCATGTTGAGGACATACTAAGAAGTGGAATCTTGACACTATGGATTCTCTTCTAGCTTGAGAAAGGTAGGGGGAAAATGCGGGAGATATAATTGGCCTACGATATGCTTAAGGTGTTATTTCCGAACCATTGATGCCATTTCACTCTACATATATAATCCTTGTAAAACTATCATGTGATTGTGGAACATAATTTATGGGCAAGACCCAAAACCAATAACAACTAATTTGTTTCTTTTTCTGTGGGCTTAAACATTAGGATGTGACAAGAAGCTTATCTATTTTCCCATCCCTTTAGCTACTGGGACATTTCACGTAGCACACAAGTTAAAGATGACACGGTGTTTGAGCAAGACATCAAAAATATATTAAATGATCCATAAGATGGCGAGCTACTGAAGGTAAAGATTGTGAGTGTTCCACAAGAACCGAGCTGTCAAAACCTAGGGCTAGAGTCACAGGACATTGCATGGAATGATTAATGATGCGATTGGGATGGCGAAGGGGGTTCCATGGGAGGCATGTGTGATGCATGCATGCTAGAGGAATGTGTGTCATTGAGCATTGGGTGATGATGTAAAGGAAGCCTTGGATATAATGTGTATGATAGGACTGAGGGAAGTGTTAAGGGAGTCACGAAAATGGGTGTGGAGTTATAACAACAAAACGGCATAGGAACATGGGCCGTGAAGCCATCCTTTATAATTGTGAGCCCGAGTTTAGAGCCGGCGAGGAGGGCCGGCCTAACTTAGCTTGGCAGCTTGCACATTGTCGCCATTTCAATTCGCAGGTCTCGTGCCTTGTGAGCTAGATCAAAGCTCCATGCTCTCTTTCTCTCTCTCTCTCTCTCTCTGTCTCTCTCTCTCGTCCCTGCTGCGCCCACTTCGAGTACCTCCGGGAAGCCCCTTCACCCAACCAAATCACCATCATCTCTTCAGTATCATCGCCTCTTCACGCACTCTCACTCAAATATTGCAGGAGGCGGCGGCAACGATTAAGATTGCTAATTACGGGGGTTTGTGTTAATCCACGCGATGTTGACACGGTTCAACCGGACGGCCTTGCTAGAGCGCTCTCTAGCAAGGCCGTGAGGTTGAGCCGTGCCAATATCACACGATCTAATTAAGCTTCTTGCTGTGCTCTTATAATTTAATCGTGTGTTCTCTTGCTGCAGGTTGCAGTTGATTGCCAATATCACACGATCTAATTAAGCTTCTTAATGTCTTCTGCGCTGTGCTCTTATCATTTAATCGTGTGTTCTCATGCTGCAGGTTGCAGTTGATTATTAGGTCAAATCAAAGGTTGGATCCGATCGTTACTGCCACACGGAAAACACATCCAGATTCTAAACTACGAGGCTGATTTGATGCAAGGTGAGGTGATTTATGATTTCAAATTCTATATTTTCGTGCTCATGTTGTAAGACAGGAGGAACCCAGGGCTGATCATTGACTGTGCCTAAGGGCCTGCACATACTTCTCACACAATTGCAAATTAAGCTACTGCTGTGCTCTATCATGGAGTTGCTGGTGCATTGTAGAGACTAAATGGCCTCACAGTGTAATGGGTAGGTGTGTATAGTAACTCAAAGTTGTGTAATGGGTAGGTGTGAAGAGTAACTCAAAGTTGAGCAAGTCACTGGATGTTGCTAGAAGGATTTCCTTTGCCAACCATTCAAATTGATGTACAACCTCCAAATTCAGGGAGTCTTTTTTTTAACATAAACATGTGTTTAGCTTGCAAGTGTTGCATTACATGAGAGGTTGCACAAGAGGGTACTTAAAGAAATGCCATTTTTAGGCTTGCACCTCGGTGTGGCGGTGGCCATGGATTCCCAGAACCTCTGCGTTCCTGACATTCTTCCTTACCCAACCCACCACAATGCCTCTGTAAAAATTCAACGAATCTTACATATAAAACTCTTTAGAAGCTAATATACAACACAAATTCTCCCCCATGAAGTTTTGTTTTTTTCCATTATGAGTCACTGAACTTACACCAAAGCATGAACTTCCTATTCAAGTAGC
Organism: Cibotium barometz; assembly: GCF_041138505.1. Lineage (NCBI taxonomy): Eukaryota > Viridiplantae > Streptophyta > Polypodiopsida > Cyatheales > Cibotiaceae > Cibotium > Cibotium barometz. The sequence goes on along the minus strand of NC_141057.1, from coordinate 32,463,547 downwards.
AACCAATGCTTGATGTGTATCTATTTCTTTAAAAATTGTTTCAACATTCAATGTTACTCTCACCTGTTATATCAAATTATCAAATGATCCAAAATATATGAACTCTTTTATAATGTTGCTCTTCTATTATATTATATTCATGGTGTGTTTTTAACATGAAAATGGATTTCGGTGTGACAAAGCTTGTGAGATGTTTGTTGATGTATGTGCTTTTTAAAGATACCGTGCTCCTTGATGTAGTCTCAATATAGTAGTCTTAGAGAGTCTTTAAAAATTAAAGAATCATCTTTGGTGTGACATCAACATCAATAATAAGTATCAAAAAGGCATAAAGGACCTTGGGATTGTAGAACATTACATATACTTGTGTAATGTGACAACTTTCATTTATAAGTTGGTCTTTAAGGCCATACATTTCCTCTCAATCAAACTATGTTTTCTAGGTTATTTTATGAAAGATCAATAGTTCCACAAGGCAAAATATGCAAGACAAAAAATGCATGTACAATAGTTCCACAAGATGAAATATGCAAGACAAAAAATGCATGTACAATAGTTCCACAAGATGAAATATGCATGGTAGACCACCGCCACCTCCCCCCCCAACACACACACACCCAAATCCCCGAGATCCAGCTTATGTGTGTGTTCATGCACTATCCTATTTAGAGGGGTGATTTCTTCATGCCAAGAAACACTATTACTAACCACCTTTCTCTTCTAGAATCCTAGGAATATATCTCGTTGTAAACTATCTAAGCTGAATTCATCAGTCACATATGTGATAACCTTCATGTGGGCAACTAGGATGTCCAATTCTTTACGTTGCAAATTCCCACTATGATCGCCATAAAAAAGTTGAACTGTTAAACTTTTTCTATCAGGGATAGCCTTGAAACATGCCCTACTTACAAGGTTACACTTTGTATCCATATTTGGTAGTGTAGCCAGGGTAATTTTTCCCTCTTAGGAGGTTTTCTCCCATGTGTTAGTATACACCCATCTTGGGGTATAATTTTCATCTTTGCACATCACACATTCATTATCTATCTATCATCTCATTGTGTGCTCCCTTGAGCTTCTCCACTGGATGTGTGTGTGTGTGTGTGTATTCCTACAACCTTGTTTTCAACATTTGGTATCAGAGCATACACTCCTCGCCCTTGTTGTTGTTACCCCTGTTAATGTCACCCTGAGTCACTTGTCTTCTTGAATCATATCACGGAGACCTTCTGGGAGAAGAAAGAGGACCTTGAAGTGTAGTACTTTGTGTATTGAAGTTTTGTGGTCAGATTTTAGCGCACGTTTGGGAAGCTGTTCACATGGTTTTTAGTTTTTTGAAGACATCTTTGGGGACCAGATTTGCATTGTTCTTCATCAAACTTTCGAGTAGTATTGTCAGATCTACTACAAAAGAGTGTGCATATACACGTGAAAACATCATTAGACACTCACCACACCAGGTCTTTTCTACGAGCTACACTTTGGCAACATCAATCTTTACATCTTACAAGTAAAATTTCTACTCACTTTACTCTAAATTTCTTTCATATAACTTGTAAGTCTCCATTGTCAGTGGCCTTACAGTAGCCACCTTGGTTACATCAAAGGATCACTTAGCACTTGGTTGCCTGATTACTTACTTGGGTATCAAAAATGGCAGACAGTGGTGTATTTCAAATGTTATATGCCTATTGAGGATAAGCTTGACGGGACCAACTACTCGTTATGGTCTTGTATGATGTGGCATGTATTGGTAGCCAAAGGGCTATGGAATGTTATGGTTGGTACTAAAAAATATCCTAGTTCCTCTAATGAAAATGCTACAGAAGGAACATCTACAGACACGGACTTAGTTTCACATGGTATGTTACCATAGGATAGCATAACTCCTACATGTAGGAACAAACAAAGTGGGATGAAAGAGATGCACATGAATATGTGTTGCTTGTCAGTCAAGAGGAGTATCATTCCTCACATTCGGTCATACATGACATCTAAATATGCTTGGGATGCACTTGCATCATTGTATCAGCTATGTGATGAAGCACGTGTTACTTACTTATCTGCACAAGCAATTAGAGTCAGAGCATATGAAGTAGGGAGAGTCCATGGACAATTTTCTTACAAAAATCAAGGATTTTAAGGAGCAGTTTGCCAGTGTTAATGAAGTATATCCTGACAGTTCATTGGTGCCTACTGTCTTGAATGCATTGCTGAACTCGTATCAAAATTTTGCTTCTACCATCAGACTCTCATGATGAAAGGCAATCCAAATGTCCTGGAGTTTGAGGAGTTGGTTTCTGTGATCTTACAAGAAGAGCAATCCAGGCAAACTAGATCCGTCATACATACAAGAGATCATGCTTTTGCTTCCACTCAACAAAGAGGCAAAGGTAAATCTTATCCTCAAGGTAGTTACAAGCCAAAATTAGAGTCATCAAGGAAGTCTATAGATAAGGAAGGCAACAAACCAAAGAAAAGAAAAAATGCAACTACTGTTGCAGGGAAACTTGGTCACTACATTAATGAGTGCATGAAACCGCTGGAGAAGGAGAAAAAGAAAGACTTGGGTATGGCTGTATAACTAATGTGTCAGCATCTAATGTAGAAAACAACAAATCTACAAACTATGCACATGATGATTGGGCTTTCATCGTGAAATTCAGTTTTGACCCTTTCGCATAAGGATGCATCCATGGTTGTTATAGATGTATATGTGTAGTATTTTGATAGTGGTGCTAGTAAGCACCTTACTTCTCATCATAGTTTCTCCTTATCACTTGAATTTTCTCCATAGGGAAACAATGTTACATGTGCAAACAACTTCTCATATCATGTAAAAGGAGTTGATAAAATTATTCTTACTATTGCAAATGCTGGAAAAATCACACTTTCAGATGTATTATATGTACTAGGGATCAAGAAGAACTTGTTATATGTCTCTGTTACTAAGGCTGGCTTAGTTGTGGATGATAAATGTATTGTTCCATGATCATAGTGATGGCAATACAATTGTTTCTTCTAATACTTTGTATCATGGCCTATACAACCTAGATGCATATGAAAGATAAAAACATGGCCTATGTACAGTTTCTACCACAAAGGTAATGGGTGATGCTAGATGTGGCATGCACACTTTGGTCACTTGAACTTTAGCAATTTGCTGCATTTGTATAAGCATGACATGGTGTCTGAGCTGCCACATCTTGAAGCCCCTATCAAACATGTTTGTGAGAGATATATTCTTGAAAAAATGCAGTGGCGCGAGCATTGTTTCCCAAAGATGTTTCAACTAGAGCTATCCAAAAAATTACAACTTATACACAGTGATGTATGTGGTTCTATGAGGAAACCATCTATTAGGGGATACCTCTATTTTCATATTCATTGATGATTATTCTAGGCATACCATTGAAATAGAAATTACAGGCTTTTATGTGCTTTAACACTTTGTTGCTATGGTTGAAAATGTTTTTGCATATAAGATTGGTATTTGGATGCATGTGAATGAGTCAGAGAACAAAGACCACTTACTGCATTGTCAAAAAATAGTGGAAGCTACAACATGCCGAGATTGATAAGCTAAAGAACCTTAAATAAGAAAATGGAGCACTCTCACAAGTCTTGTCAAGATAGATGGTAAAGTCTACATTTTCTCATTCAAAGTTCAATTAGTGATGATCTCGTGCTGCATGCACAATTGCAAGATGTGAAGAACACATTTACTGCAAAAAGTGCCCATTTGTGAAAAAGTTGGTTTAAGTAGAGCATCCTATACACAAATGGATACAGGTTTTCAAGTCTATGTTGCAAAACAAAAGGGTAACTCCACTCCCATGCCCTTTTAGTGTCAGAAAAGCAAGGCAACAATTGAATAACAATGTCCTTGAACTCATTGGTGAGCCTAAACACATAGTTCACTCGCATGTATTCAAGCATCGTGCTAAAGAAGTGACCTTTGATCTAAATCTAAACAACAATTATGCCAACACCATATTAGTGAATTTGGGAATTTCCCAATTCCTATTTTTGAATACTTAAAAAAGGGGACATGGATAACATGTTTGTAAGTTTCTCAAAACCCTATCATATGACCTATCGTTGGAAAGCGCTTGAAAAATGGAATCTAAAGAGCTATAAAGCGCTCATTTTGGATTAGTGGTGTTCAAGTTATGGTTAATCCAAACTTTTGACCACGTGTCCCAAACTTGTGAAAAATTCCCATATTCCCCAATATGGTGTTTGCCTTACAAGCTACAATGGTGAAGTTCTATGATATGTCTATTCAAGAATGTGGTGGCACACTAAAATTTGTACTAAAACTTGATGAGAGAGACATTATGAAGAATCAAAAGATAGAAAGAGTAAGTCTGAGATTGATGATTCACATGGCATTGGATCCTTCCATAAAGCTAGGTGATCCTCAATACTTCATTGTTCAATCTGAAAACAAAATTTGGTAGCGCGCAGCATTTGAGGTTCGAAAAGAGTAGGTCATGAGATCCTAAAGATGTTTTTCAATCTAACAGATACTCCTATTGTGATTCAATATCAAAAATCAGGTGAAATTCTACATGTGGATGGTTTTGGAGACTACTCAGTGGAGTGGCATCTAAAGACACTAAAGTGCATGTTTGGTGTCTCAAATGCAGCAAATGCAGAGTTCACTTCGTTGCATTGCATGCACTCAAGGAAAAAGGGTAAGAATGGAAAAAAGTCATGGAATATAAATACTAGGAAGGATGGTGCACCACTCATGATCAATTCATATGGGATGGCAGAACAATGATTAGGGTAAATCCAAAGTGGGACCCTGTACTCAACATTCCTTTAACACAAGTCCATCCTTGTACACTACATGGCGTCTATAGAATTATGAAAAAAAATGGTTTCTGAATATATATATGTTTTGCATATAAGATGCAACCAACTTCAGAGGCATAAGAAGTGTGTAAGATAGAGGGGTCTACACAAAGGGAAAGTGGAAATCAAGAAAGACGAGAAGAGGTCATGTACAAGTGGAAATGTGGCATGCAAACCAAGTATTGGGATATGGAGTCAAGGCTAGAAAATTTTTGTCACCACCAAAGAACCATGAAGGCCATTTATTAGTTCTTCTACATGATTAAAATACTCATGTTGTGGGAGGAGCCAGCATGCATCAGGGGGAGATTTAACCCAACCCTTTGTTGATGGTGATGCCGTCTAAGTTTTGTTTTCAAGTCTATGGTTTTATCTCATGTTTATTTTTATATCCATGCTTAATACATTTAAATATTTGGACAAGAATCAAAGGAATTAGAGCACTTTTACTACTGGTCTTTTCTAGTTTTACTAGTTTTTCTCAAAATAGAGAAGGGGATTTTATAAATTTGGTATGTACGCACCTTGGTTGGTGTTGATATGCAACATTAAGCTTGTTTAGGTGTCAATGCAAGTTATCCACACTTGATTGAACCACTACATTGCAATTTGAAGCCTTGGAAAGCGTGCCAAAATAGGGTACTTTGGACCATGTATGCCAATTTAATTTGAATGCAATCAGCTTGATTTTCTACATCAACAGTGAAGTTCGTTGAGTACTTTGGAGTATCTGGAACATTATTAGAGTGTAGTTGAGCTGAGGAAGGCTCGTTTACAAATTTGGACATGTGTAGAAGGTGAATTTGCATCATTGAGCAAATATGTCAGACAACCTAGTATAGTTTGTGGGTGAGAAGTTGGATAGGAAGAACTTCGAGGCATGGAAGTACAGGATTAAAAGCTTTCTGAAAGGAAAAGGGTTTTGGAACCTTGTTACAAGTGCGAAGCCAGCTACCCCGACAACCTATACAACAACAGGTTGTAGCTCATAAGAAATGGTCAGAGAGAGCATACAAAGTTTTGCATTAATTGTCTATATGTATCTCGGATGCTATACTCATACATATACATGATGCTGAGAATCCCAAGGATGCATGGGATACATTGGTAAAGCTGTTTGATACAGACACTAGTGCTTGTAAGTCTCAGTTGTTGAGATAACAGATTCATAATGTGAAGTGCAAAGGAAGGAGTATCCATGATTACATACAAGAGATAAAGAAGTATGCAGATGCATTGGCAACTATCAATGCCCCCATGCCTGATGATGATTTGGTAGACATTACCTTGCGTGGTCTTGGTGGCAAGGAGTACAAGTCTTTTGATACATCTATTTTTGTTTGGAGTACAGCTTTACCAGATTTTGATGAGTTGGTTTCTCTCTTGCTTGTTGAGGAAATCAAACTCAGTGACTCGTTTCATGATGCATCTACTAGCCATGATGATAATGGCAGAAATTAGGCTTTCTATTCACAAAGAGGATTTAGAGGCAGGGGGAGATTTGCATCACATGGTCATGGTAATGGTCGTGGATGGCAAAATAGGTCACCACAACAGAATTTTCAGCCTACATATGCTAGAGGTGGTCGTGGATATACAGCTCAGAGAGGCAGAGATAATCCTCGTGGGTGGTAGAGGACGTTGGCAAGAGGATGTTGGCAAGGCCAACAAACATCTATGCAAAATGTGGAATGCCATTACTGTGGGAAATTTGGTCATATGGTAGGTGATTGTTTTCGCAAACAAAATGATTTGAGAAGGGGTAGAGCACAACATGGTGGACATTAAACAACATGGTGGAAATTAAACAACATGGTGGACATTAAACAACATGGTGGAAATTATGCAAATGGTGGAAATTTTGCATCAAGCAATAATGATGGCAGTGCAAATCACTTGTTTGCCATGAAACATGTCGTGGGATCTATGATGACAAATGGTGACAGTGATGATACTTGGTATACGGACTCTGGAGCATCAAACCATATGACTTGTCATGGCAAATGGTTTGAGCATATGAAGCCTATGGATGTGAAAGGCTATGTGGAAACAGGAGATGATACCCAACATGCTATCACACATGTTGGAAGTGTACCATTGGTTATGCACAATGGTGAAACAAAGTTTATGGAAGATGTCTTGTATGTGCCTTCTATTACAAAAAGTTTGGCCTCAGTTGGTCAAATGGTGGAACAGGGTTTACAAGTTCGTTTCAACGAGCATGGTTGCTTCATTGAGGATTTTAAAAATGGATGTAGTCATTGCCAAAGGCAAGAAAGAAGGCAGGTTATTTAAGTTGGATGTTGGGATTCCTGAGTTGAAATCAGCCATGTTCTCTAAAAGCCACAATGTGGTACAGGACATTGACATGTGGCATAAAAGGATTAGACATGTGAACATACAAAGGTTAAAGAACATGCAGGCAAGAGGCATTGTAAGTGGGCTACCTAGATTCAAGTATGATGGGAATATGCATGTCTGTGATGCTTGCCAGTTTGGAAAGCAAGCAAGGTTGCCATTTCCTAAAGAAGGCAACATGAGTAGCAGGCCACTTGAGATAGTTCATAGTGATGTATGCCTGCACAAAACCCATCCATTAAAGGCAGCTTGTATTATGTGACATTCATTGATGATTTCAGCAGAATGACTTGGATTTACTTTCTCAGAGAGAAAAGTGAAGTGTTGGGAAAGTTTATGGACTTCAAAGCTTTTGCAGAGCAGAAATATGGCTCTTGGATAAAATGTTTGAGGACAGATGGAGGTGGTGAATACACCTCACATGCTTTTGAGAATTTCTTGAGAAAGCATGGCATAAGAAGGCAGTTAACTTCTTGCAGGTACACACCTCAGCAAAATGGTGTTGCTGAGAGGAAAAATAGAGTCATTTGTGATGTGGCCATGGCGATGCTCAATGAAAAGAGCATGCCAGACTATTATTAGGCAGAAGCATGTGCCACCGCGGTGTATGTACTTAATAAGACACCCATAGCAGCCATACATGGAAGTATGCTAGAGATGCGGCTTACAGGTTTTAGTCCAGACACCTCAAAGTGTTTGGTTGCATAGCTTATGTGCATGTGCCTGATGAGGGAAGGAGGAAGTTGGATCCTAAAGCACAAAAGTGTTTTTTTGTTGGGTATGCATAGGATCGCAAGGCATATAAATGTTACAATCCGCATACTAGGCAAGTGGTTATCTCACAAGATGTGGTGTTTGATGAACTTGCTAGTTGGTACAAGGCAAAGGATGAGGGTGTCATTGATTCCGTTGATGCTGATGAGTAGCACTATACGTCCATGGTCAAGATGCTTGAGACATGAGAGTGTGAGCACTAGGAGTAGAGCTGTGGATAAAGGGAAAAAGAAGGTTGAAGGAATTGGCATTACAGGTTATGAGTCGTCAGAAAGTTTGGATGAGGAACTTGGCATACCAGTTTTACACACACCGGGTGCAAGACAGGATAGATATGTGCCTCCACATGCTAGAGTGACCGGTGTTCAGAGTGATCCGCATTGCGGAGGTCCCAAAGAGTCAGGTATCCAGTTGACAGGTTGACATATCGTGACTTTGCTATGCATTATGCATATACGACCTCTTTAGTGAAGCATGTGCAACCTACACGTTATACAGAAGCTATTGGGAAGCATGTATGGGAGAAGGCAATGGATGTTGAGATGGATGCATTGGTTCATAAATGAAACTTGGGATTTGGTTGCCTTACCACCACAAGCAAAAATGTCATTGGTTGCAAATGGGTTTATAAGGTGAAATGCAAATCAGATGGTGCCATTGAGCGCCATAAAGCGCGGTTGGTAGTAGCTAAGGGTTATGCACAAACCCAAGGCTTGGACTATGATAAAACATTTAGTCCAGTTGCAAAGATGGGAATAGTGAGAGCAGTCATTGCTATGGCTACAACAAATGGTTGGGAAATGCATCAAATGGATGTGAAAACTGCATTTCTAAATGGTGATTTACAAGAGGAAGTTTATATGGCACAGCCAGAAGGATATGTACACCCGAGGTACCCCACTCATGTATGCAGATTAAAGAAAGCATTATATGGTTTGAAGCAAGCACCTAGTGCTTGGAGTGAATAGATAAGCCGATATCTTATCTCCCTTGGATTTCAGGTTTCTTCAGCAAATTCTTCACTCTATGTGAAGAAAATAGATCATGGGATTGTATTACTTGTCACATAGGAGATCATGCTACAGATGTTATGCATGTCAAGAAGGCATTGAGTGGGCAGTTTGATATGAAAGACTTGGGTGAAATGAGATATTTTCTTGAGATTGAAGTGATCAAAGACCATGCAAGGACATGGTTAGTCCAACGCTAATATGCATTGGATATGTTGGCAAAATATGGGATGATAGGGTGTAAGCCAATGAAGCAGAATGTGAAGCTGCGGGCTGATTTTGGTGAAGAGTTGGATGATCTATCTATGTATAGAAAGATGGCTGGCAGTCTTATTTACATGACTATCACATGCCTGGATCTCAATTATGGTGTGGGGCTAGTAAGCCAATTTATGCAAAGCCTTAGAAGACCTCATTTGGATGCAGTGAGATGCATTATGCGCTATGTAAAGACCACTGCACATTATGGTCTTCCTTATGAGCATGGTAAAGGCTTGGATGTACATGGCTACACAGACGCAGATTGGGTAGGTAGCTTATATACAGGAGGTCTACTAGTGGTTATGCCTTTACATTTGGAAGTGCAGTGGTGAGTTGGAGCAGTAAGAAGCAACCTATGTTACTTTATCTAGTACAAAGGCTGAATATAGGGGTGCATCCATTGCTACATGTGAAGGAGTATGGTTAAAGAGTCTCTTGGTGGTGGCTGATTTGGGTGAGCCTATTGATGGAAAGGTTGTCATTCATTGTGACAACATGAGTAGCATACAATTGGCCAAGAATCCAGTTTTTCATGCGCGGACCAAATATATAGAGGTCCACTATCATTTTGTCAGAGAGAGAAAGTGCTGGATGGTACAGTGGATTTGCATTATGTGAAGACTGAAGAGCAGGTGGCCGACATCTTTACAAAGCCACTTAGCAGGGAGAAGTTTGAGTACTTTCGTACTATATTGGGAGTACATGGGATGAGCTTGAGGGGGAGTGTTGAGAGCTTTGATATCCCAAGCTCATCTACATCTTCATCTATGGTAGTACATCATGAGAGCTTGAGAGGGCTGTTGAGATTCAAGCTCGATGTCAACTTGTGCCAGTTGCACTATGTGCTGGCATGTTAGGTAGTAACATGTGCGAGACATAAATGACCGCATCCAGCTGATCATAGTGTGTGGACATTAGCTAGGGTTAGCAGTGTGTGGACACAACACATGTAGTGTGTTAGCAGTGTGTGGACACAACACATGTACTGTGTTGTAGATTATGGATTATGGCTTTATGCATTGTGTGAGAAGGAAGATGGCATAAAGCCATAATCTAAACCCTAATGTATTATCAAACCCTCTATGGTTAGGGTTTGATAATACATTAGGGTTTGCTCCTCTTTGTGTGTCTCCTCTCCCTCTACCTGTTTTTCATCACAAGAGGGTAACTCTGAAGACGAAGATGGCTATTTTTGATAATACAGTAGGGTTTGCTCCTCTTTGTGTGTCTCCTCTCCCTCTACTTGTTTTTCATCACAAGATGGCTTTCCTCTATGGTTAGGGTTTGATAATACATTAGGGTTTGCTCCTCTTTGTGTGTCTCCTCTCCCTCTACCTGTTTTTCATCACAAGAGGGTAACTCTGAAGATGAAGATCTCTCAAACCCAGAAGGTAAGCCTAAATGTTCACGGGCTAAGTCTAAATCTACAGGGCCTAAGTCCAAACCACATATGTTGTTGAAAATGAAAGGAAAGATTAAGAATGAATCTATCATAGCCTTGGCATGATGACGGGAGCACACACAATTTTATTTCTCAAAAGATGGTAAAGGCATTTAATCTTGAAATCACTCCATCTCGTTATAAAATATAAGGTTAAGTCTGCTTTTTAAAACCAGAAATATAACTGCACCAAAGAAGTAAGGAATTTAACAATATCACTTTCACCTTATGATGAATTTAACAATATCACTTTCACCTTATGATGAGGAAAAACAAACTTTTTTGGTTGCATCACTGCTGCAAGGCGTAGATGTAATACTTGGCATGCCATGGCGACACCAGTACAATCCATATATTGATTACGACACACATTCCTTGTATTTCATTTTCAATGATCAGCATCTGTATCTTAGGGGAATGATGGAAGATAGGATTGTATCTTTCCTTAGCCACACCCAGGCTAAGAGAGCACTGAGGAAAAGGGAGAAGATGTTTCTCCTCTTTATGAATGAGATTACTGCTCATAAACCACCGCCCAAGGACACCTCGCATGATTCCTTCCTTTCTCAGTTTTTCGATTATTTTCTTAATGACCTAGCTAGCTCCAGACCTGAGGATCATAAGATTAACCTTATCCATGTGGTAGTATACCTCCCTGCTCTGCTGCAAGGCACCTTATAGAGTGAACCAAATTGAGCAGAAAGAAATCCAGAGACAGATAGAAGACCTTTTAGAGAGGAAACTGATCAGGCCTAGTAACTCACCCTACGGAGCTCCAGTTCTTCAAGTCAAAAAGAAGAATGGAACCTACAGTCTATGCATTGACTATAGAGCCCTGAATGGAACCTATGCATTGACTATAGAGCCCTGAATAAAATCATAGTCAAAAACAGATATCCTATTCCTCGAGTGGACGATCTTCTTGATAGATTGCGAGGAGCAAAGATATTTAGTAAAATAGACTTGAAATCCGGATACCACCAAGTGAGGATGGTAGAGGAAGATATATACAAGACTACTTTTAGGACACAAACGGGTCATTTTATGAGTTCTTAGTGATGCCCTTTGGACTCACTAATGCTCCGGCTACTTTTAGCCACATGATGAACCGCATCTTCCTCAAATATCGCAACTTTAAGGTAGTTTTCTTTGATGATATTCTTGTATTCAGTGACAGTGTTGTTGAGCATGAGAAACATCTGGAGATAGTGTTTAATCTCTTAAAAGAGAATGAGTTGTATCTCAATCCTAAGAAGAGCTCTCTCTTTCAAGACAACAGAGATTGAATACCTTGGTCACATTGTTGCTGATGGTATTCGTGTGGACTCCAAAAAGATAAAGACTATAGTGACTTGGCCGAGACCCAAAGATATTCATGAACTCCGATCATTTCTTGGTTTGTGCAGTTAATATAGAAGTTTTGTGAAGAATTTTGCTTACATTTCTCATTATCTGACTTTTCTTTTAAAGAAAGCAAACAAGTATGTGTGGACTGATAAACATGAAAAATCTTTTAATGCTTTAAAAAGAAGCACTCACTAAAGCACCAGTTTTGCAATTACCAGACTTTGCTAGACCTTTCTTTATTGTTGTAAAATTGATGCTAGTGGTACAAGCATAGGGGCAGTATTAATGCAAGATGGTCACCCCATAACATTTGAGAGTAAGAACTCAGATCTCCCGAGTGGTGCAAGTACAACACTTATGACAAAGAATTGACTGTTGTAATCCATGCCCTAAAGATTTGGAAACATTATTTGATGGGACCAGAATTCATCGTTAATACAGACCGGCAGAGTATCAGGCACATGCTTACCCAGCCTTTGATATCTGACCAACACATCAAATGGGATGCTTTTATTCAAAGTTTCCAACCTACTATTCTCTATCAGCCTGGAAAAGAGAATATAGTCGCTGATGCCCTTAGTCGGCGGCCTAGTGTTCATTACATCACGGCTTTAGATAGCTCGACTTTCGATGCTATAAAAGACTGTTATGACCAAGACCCAGACTTTTCAGACACTTGGACCAAAATGAGAGATAATTGATGGACTCCCCACTTAGATTACTCTTATCATGATGGGTATCTCTTCTTTCGGAGGAGATTATGCATCACGCGAGACCTTTTAGACAGTATGTTATAGAGGAGTTGCACCAACCCCCATATGCAGGGCATAGAGGAGTGTCCTCTACTTTACAGACCATTGCTCGAGACTTTCATTGGCCATCTATGAAGAAAGATATAGCCAAGTTTGTGGCTGAATACATTACTTGCCAAAGAAGATTAAAAACTATAAGGGGAAAACTCTCAGGGATTACTTATGCCACTCCCAATTCCCAATGAACCACGGGAGCATATTTCAATGGATTTTATCACTGGATTTTTGCTTACTGCTAATCAAAATGACATGATTTGGATAGTAGTTGATTAGATTTAGCAAACAGGCTCATTTCATTGCATGTAAAAAGTAACCGACTTCTCATCAAGCTGCTCATTTATTTTTAAAGCATATATTTGTGCATCATGGTTTGTCTAAAGTCATTGTGCCAAATAGAGATTCTAAATTTTGTAGCGATTTTTGGAGAACATTGTTTGATAATTTAGGCACAAAATTAGATTTCTCTACTGCTTTTCATCCTAAATCCAATGGCCAGACTAAAGTGACCAATAGTAATATACTAGACCTTCTTAGAACCTATGTTTCATCACAGCCTAGGCAATGGGATAAATATTTATATATTCTCCAATATACCTACAATAACACTCCTCACTCTGCCACTAAGAAGGCATCGTTTGCGATAGTGTATGGAAAGGCCCTTCCCACTCCGATGACTCGTCTTTCTCGCACTATAGAAGCTGCTGATGAATTTACCAGAGACTTTAACTCTATTCATGATCAAGTTAAAGAGGCTATTAGGAAAGCTCAGGAAAAGTATGTAAAATAATAATTCCTCTCATGTGTTCTGAGTTTTCTGGATTCATAGGCCACTGCATGACCTTCCTACATTAGAGCACCACCTAAGGCAAATCCACTGGCATCAGTAACTACCTCAAAGGGTTTGGTAAAATCTGGCAATTTAAGAACATGGTTGGTTACTAAGGCTGTCTTTAGCTTGTCAAAGGCACTCTGACACATTGCAGTCCACTGAAAAAGTGTACTTTTCTTGAATGTTCGTCAAAGGGGATGCTATCTGAGCGTACATAGGTAAGATCCTATACCATCTGGTTAACTCTATGCATCCTCTGACTTCCTTTACTGACTTGGGTTCTCGCCATTCAACTACTGCTTGGATCTTTCCGGGGTCAGGAGAAATCCCATCCTTTGGCACTATGAATCCCAAGTATTCCACCTGGTCAACAGAGAAAGAACATTTTCTCTTCTTTGCAAAGACTTGGTGTTTCCTTAGGATTTCCAGGACCTTACACACATGATCTTCATGGTCTGCAGCATTCTTTGAGTATACCAAGATATCATCAAAGAAGACAAGAACAAAATCATCCAAGTATTCTCTAAAAATATCTTGCATAAGACGATTGAATGTCATCGGGGCATTAGTCAATCCAAACGGCATGATTGTGAACTCATAATGCCCATAGCGAGTATTGAATGCTGTTTTTGGGATGTCCTACTCCTTGATTCTGATCTCATAGTACCCGGATTTGAGATCTATCTTTGTGAACATTTGGGTCCCACTTAACCCAAAAGTTCATCAATCCTAGGAATAGGATACTTATTCTTAATTTTTAATTGATTCAATCCTTTGTAGTCAATACAGAGTCTTAACGTTCCATCTTTCTTCTTTTGAAAGAGAACGGGCGCACCCCAAGGTGAGACACTGGGTCTGACGAATCCCTGCTCTAACAGTTGTCTTAATTGTTCCTTAAGTTTTATGGCTTCAGGGAGGACTGGCATTTTGTATGCACGCTGAGCTACTGGGGGCTGAGCTCCAGGGGTTAATTTGATCTCATGATCTACTTCACGAGACAGAGGCATCTCAGTCAGCTCTTCAGGAAATACATCTGCATACTCACTTAACCACTGTGGTTCTTTAGCCTTGCATTTTATGTCTACCGGATTCATTTTAATGACATACACAGCTTGCCTCTTTCTGAGCCCTTTTAATAATTTGGAAACCTTGACTAATTGTGGGGATCCGAAAATTCCAATTCCTTGAACTTTATTCCCGAGAAGGTCAGGGAAAGAGATGGTTCCTTTGTGACAATGAATGTCAGCCTGATTCTTTTGGAGCCAATCCATTCTAAGGATTCCATCATATATTCCCAGGGGTAGGACTCTAAACTGGCACTCTGTTGCGTTTCCATCTAGGCTAAACTAAATAAGTTCAGTCTCAAGGTGAGTGAGAACTCCCGTTGGCTAATTCCACTTGCATAGGTTTCCCTGATTTTTGATTTAGGACTAATTTACATAGACATCTTGGGGAAATAAAAGAATGTGTACTGCCTGAATCAATGAAAAGCTTACCCTGGTACTCTGTTGGAGTCTGGAGGACTGAGAATTGACAGTTATTCCCGTGATGCTCAATTACTGCATAGATCTGTCCTTTCTCTTCCTCCACTTCCTCAGCTATGGTGACTGCTCTGGCTGCTGCAGTCTAAGGTGGAACTCTCTCTCTTTGGTTATTCCAATTCTGGGAGGGAGTTCAGAGACTGCTTTGCATGGAGGCTACAGGCTGAGCTGGCACTCTTCTTAGGTTACCCTAATTTTGGCGCAGGGGACCCTGATTGGATTGATATGAAGGATCTCGGAACTCTAGGACCTTGGCTTCCTTGGCCCACAGAAGGAGATGGGAAATCCTTGAGCTGGTGCCCAAGTCCTTGACATCCAAAGCATCTGTTCTTGCTTCGAATCTCTTCCCTTTGCATTCTGGAGAGAGCCGAAGTTCCTGAGAATGTACTTTGGGGGAAAGGTCTTCCTTCATTTCTAAAGCTTCCCGTCTCCACATTCTGGTTAGGACCTTGGTGTCTCTTTGGAGGCGATAAGTTGGAAGAACTTCCCAGCATCTGAAATCTCTTGAAGGATGAGGGAGCTGGCTTTGGCAGAACTTTTACGATGAAGGCTTTGGCAAAGTCCTTTGCCATTTTGACAGCTTCATCCATGGACACTGGCTTGGCATTTTTGACCAATGTGTCCAAGGGCTCATTCATTCCCCGAATGAATCTGAGTTTCTCTTCATCTAGAGGTGGTGAGTAGAAGAGCGAAGGCATGGTGATATTCCTCGATGGTTTTGCTCCCCTGCTTCAGCTCTAAGAATTCGTTCATTTTGGTTTCCAAAAATCCAAGGGGACAAAATCTCTTCCTTAAATAGGTTTTAAGGTCATTCCAGGACTGAGTATTTCTATCCAGACTGTTGGTGTCACAATGGTTCCTCCATGCCACCTTGGCTGTTTCCACTATCTTCAGCCTGGCAAGAGCCATTTTGCTTCGCTCATTGTAGCCGGTGTGACGGCAAAATATTCTTCCATGGCTTCCACCCATTTCTCCACAGCCTCGCTCCTCGCTCAGGTTCTCCCCGTCTCCTTTAAAGGGTACCGGTTCTATGAAGAGCCTTACGAACGTCAGGGTCAAGCTCATCATCTTTAGAGAGAGGGTCTAGCTGACGGCCACAGTTTTCTCGTCTCATGATTCTGCCAAAAAATGATATATTATTAAATTTTTATTTTTGATATCGTCCACGAGATCCTAAGACTTAAGAGGTTCAGAAAACAATTTCTTAAACTATACAAATGATCTTATTAGAGATCTATGATGTATGTCCGATAACAAATTTTTCTTTATCAGTTCGTCCATAAACAATCACTAATTTTTCTCCAAAAAATATTTTTTTATTTATATAAAGGTTTCAATATGTACATAGAGCAGCTCGGCTCTAGAAATCAAAATCTCCTCGGGAGACGCATAAGACGGCGGTACTGGCATGACCTAATACAAACGTTCACTTACTGTGAGATGCTCAAAGGCGAACGCAGTCATGTCTTGTGACTGGGTGAGGTCGGGAATACCAGATAAGTACAGAACTTCTATCTATAAAAATAATTTCTTTGATTAAAAATTCTTCATTAAAGAAGCTTACGGAATGAAAGTACATTATGAAAATGCTTTTTTCTAAGTTTTTATTATCAATTTCTGATAAGAATTCATTTATCCTTATTAGCTTTCAACAAGGCTCTGATACCAGCTGAGGTTCCCCACCCGCTTCGGGGCTCCTACCAGCAAAGCGGCGTCGGCCTCTCGCACGGGACGGGGTCCACACACTCGAGGCCTCGCCTGCGGATGTCCAAGACGAGAGGCTAGCCCAGGCGGCCCCTCCGAGACCGCGGGCTTGGAAGACTCCCCTTACTCGGAAGGCACGGGCGATTCCGCTAATTGGGAAAAATCTTCTTACGGGGAAATTACTCTAATGAGTCAAGTCTTAACTAGAAAAACTGATCTGACCAAACCTGAAGTCACATGGTCGGATCAAGAAGAGATTTGCACTTGGTCCATAGAATCACTGCTTTTTTCCTCATTTACGAGGCACATCCGAAGATCCCCTCCCACCACAGAACAAGGTCTTCTTAGGATTTAAACTAAATAACGTAACCAATCGTATCTAGTTGTTTCTTAGGAATCCTCTGATCCCTAACCCCATTCGGCCCATGGGTTAGCCAACCACCCGCCGACCACTGAATTGGTGGGATTCCTTTATAAAGATTTGGCTGGGTTTTCGCCCGGGTACCAAGGAAAAGATTTCCCAGGCCCCCTAGCTGGTGATTCATACAAAAATCAAGGTAGGCATACCACGTACACACCCAATATGAACTTGCCATTTATAATAGATTCGACTCGCTTTAAAAACAATCCTTCAATAGAAATCATAATATTTCAGATCATCATTTTTCAAAATTATGAGTCCATTATATTACAAAAATGTATTATCTGAACTCTCTGTTGAAGACCAGCTGGCCAACCAACGAGATCGAGTATCAAAATTTGGTTCCCAAAAATCTTTCCTTTTTGTCCATCCAAAATCTTCCTAGACCTATGCATGGGTGTCCTAGCAACCGCGAGCCCGTGCATCGCCTAGTCAGAACCCTCTAGGATCCTCCTTAGGTGTCCTAGAACTTCACTCAGGGACCGCTTCGTCGGTCCTCACCCATCATACAGGAAGCGCACCATTTTAACCGTACCGAGGTTGGTCAAGACCTCGGCAGGCTTTCCCGCGAGCAACGTCCCTTGACGACTCCCCAACAGCTGTTCCAACAAACCTCCTCTTAGAAAAACATAAGCTAAATGCTTCCCCCAGCATTCTGGCATAAAATAGTCCTTTGAATGAAAAAAAATAGAGGTTCCAATGAAAGTAAAATTCCAGTTTGAGATCGGTTCCAAAAACCCTTTTTCCATAATTCCTAGTTTCAATAATGAGAATCTTTGATCTCTCATGAGGGTAATCTACCCATCATTTTGTCCATTTGTCCAACTAGATTCTTGGTGAGTTTGGTCAAGGAAAAACTAGATTAATTTTCGTAGTCTATTCTTTGGATTTAGTAACTGGAATTGGTCTCACGAAGTTTTTGTCTGATTGAGATCGAGAGAAGGACAATTAGGTTTACTATCCGTCCCTCACATAGTCTAACCAAATTCATTCGGTTTAGTTCTACAAGGATTCCCTTCAGATAAACATCTAGTTTTGGAAAAATATACATTTAGTAATTAAAATATCCAAAGATATTCTTTATGCCACATAATTTCTCAGCCTTAATTCATTAGGTAGAATTATGGTGGAAATTCATCTTTTGACACTAAAATTTAATTCAAATCCATCTTTTCTTAAATTTCATAAAAATTCTTCTTTTAACTAAAATATCAATACCTATTTTTTTGAATAAACTTGAAATCCTTCTTTTTCTCATTTCAATGAGTGCAATCCAATTATCGTGGGAATTCCTCTTTTACCATAAATTAAATCTACTTAAAATTCTTCTTAAAAATTAGATAAAATATCCCTTAATTCCATTAAGCTAAAAATTCCACTTTTCTCATTTAAACATTTGAATTCCAATATGGTGGGAATTCCTCTTTCATCATTTAGACTTATCTATATAAAATGATAAATTTAAGTAAATTTTCTCTTAAAATTTTTACAAAAATCTTCATTAATTCCTTTACACTAGGAATTACACTTTCCTCATTTGAATATTTGAATTCCAATATGGTGGGAGTTTCTCTTTCATCATTTAAATTTATCTATACAAAAAGATAAATTTAACTAAAATCCTTCTTTAATTTTTAAATAAAATATACATTATTTTAGCATCACAATTTTTCTCTTACTTCATTTGAATACATGGAAATTTCCATTGTCATGGGAATTACTCTTTTAACATAAAAATGGATTACTAGAAATTTCTCTTTTTTCTAATTAATTATTTATGCATAAACATAAAAATTAATTTTCCATGATTATAATGAAAATCATTCAATTAATCTAGGATGATTAATCCTAGAATATGGTAGGAAGTCCTCTTTTCACATAATATAAATGAAAATGATTTATGTGTTTATTTTTCAGAAATTTTGCCATAGCTCCGCTGCTATTACTGATTATTCTCAATAAATTTGAAAGAATACAGTTTAGTATTATTCATGTGATTAGAATAACCACTAATTGGATCATTATCTAATTATGGATTGATTCTTAATTTTACCATAAGTTAAATAGCATATACACCATTAAGCTTTTACAAAGGGGGAGGCTTCTATTTATAGGAAAAAGTGAGCCTCTAACCAAGCAAACTGATTCTAGAATTTTCTAGATCAGTTTGGTCAATTTTTGACCATTTTTGGGTCATTTCAGCTTACTTTTTGGATCTACTTTTGAAATAGGAGAGAGGAGAGATGAAAATATCTCGTTTTATTGATTAAAAATTGGGGGTAATGATGAGAAAAAGGCGCCTACTTCATGAGGGAAGATCCCCACATTGAGGTGTCAAAATTCAGTTTTTTAATTCTTTTCTTTGGTCCTTAGTCCACTCTTCATCAAAAGGGGAGGTTCTTACACCTGCACACCTCAAAAGCTGGAGGGAGGAATCTTACATCCTACTCCACTTAAAAAACACAAGATGTCCTCATCTTGCAAAACTAGAGGACAACTCTTTCCCTTAAGATCCAATTGATTTTGGGGTTCCTTATAGTCTGGTGAACCCAACAGAATCCTGGGATAAAGATCCCTTATATAGAACTCATCATCAGATAACAATTCATTTAGATCATATCATTCATATCCTTAACACAATAATGGTCCATTAGACCAAAATTTCCATTTGAACAATCCTCCATGGGAATTTCAATTATACAAATTTTTAATCTGTCATCCCTTAACTTGATCCACTGGGTCAAGTGTTAACAGTAGTAATCTGTCAGCACAATCCAGTGATCTCATAGTGATTTGCTGAAGTCATTATCGTCATTCCAGTTTACGAACATCATCATAGGGACTCGTCCCATTCATCCTCATTGTGGTTTTGCTCAGCTTATTGCTTTTCAACCAAAATTCACGAATCATCATTTTTCAATCAGAATCCAAATCAACTCATCAGTTCTCAACCAGAATTTTAAAATCATATCATCCACATTCAAATTCATCATCTGGATAGCATTTTTGCTTATAATTTCAAGGTCTTAGATTTAATCATATATACTGCCAGTAAAGAGTTGCAGTTATACCCTCGGTATATATGGGTAGTCATGGTCCTTGGAATTATAAGGTAAATACCATCATGTCTAGGCCTCAAGCAAGTCAGGGATTCCATTCAATTGCGGTACTTCCATCTGAAGACCCAATTACTAATTTATGAATCTTCATTCTGAATATCAATTTGTATGAATTTCATCACACAATTACAACCTTTTACTGCTACTTCATAAATTTTTGACATTTTTGGTTTCTAAGTGAATATGTACATGGAGTAATAAGAATATATCTTTTAGATGCAAAAATGGTGGAAATTACTCTTTTGGAATAACATAAAAACAAACTTTCTTTTTCACAAAATTCTGGAAAATTTTACCATAATCTCCTTTGTATGGCTAACCATTTCTCATTTTTATCTTTCTACAATTAACTTAATTAACCCAATTTAGAATTATAGAGCTCTAATATATTCAATTTTCTAAATTCAAGAGAGTAAACAATGATGTAAGATTCCTCCCTAGCCCCTCAAGATGTCCAGTATCTTTCCCTATAATCAATCCCCTTTTCAGAATAATAAAAGATCTTGTTTCTACATGTTTTGGCCTAGAGAGAGAAAATATTCTAGAGAGAGATAACTCAATTTTTAGATATCTTTGGATGGAAAAATATCCTTTCTTATTAAAATAAATTTCCCCGAAACAGAAGTTTAAAAAGAATTTCCTAAGTTGCATTAGAAATAAATTATAATCTGCTAAAAAGACCTTAGCCTAAGGGTCCAAATTTTTTGAAAATTTTAGATTAAGGTTTTGAGGGACCAATCAGATTAATCCAAATCAGTGTAGGGAGGAGATAAATTGAAGAAATAAAGAAAAAACCCCCAAAAAATGAGTAAATACTCACATAAGATGAAGAGTGGGACTAAGGACCAAAGGAAATATAAAAAAAATAAAATTTTGACACCTCAAAATGGGGACTCCCCCTCATGAAGGAGGCACCTTTTTTCTCATCATTGCTTTCCATTTTAAGTCAATAAAATGAGATATTTCATCTCTCCTCTCTCCTAATTCAAGTCTAGTTCCAAAAAGTAAGCTAAACTGACCCAAAAATGGTCAAAAATTAACCAAACTGATATGGAAAATTCTAGAATCAGTTTGCTTGGTTTGAGGCTCACTTTTTCCTATAAATAGAAGCCTCCTCCTTTGTAAAAGCTTAATAGTGTTTAAAATGAACGAGTTCTTGGAATTGAAGCAGGATAGCCAGATAATTGAAGAGTACCATCAGGCATTTGCCCTTCTCCTCAAATATTCTCCACTTTTGGATGAAGAGCAGCTGATGGCCAGATTCATTTGAGGAATGAACGAGCCATTGGATACTTTAGTGAAAAATGCCAAGCCAGTCTCAATGGTGGAAGCTGTCAAAATGGTAAAGGACTTTGCCAAGGCATTTGTTGTCAAGGTCCCGCCAAGGTCTGCACCCTCAAGCTTTAAAATGTTCCAAACCTCGGGAAGTGCTTCAAACTTTCCACCCCCAAAGAGGCATCAACAAGGCCCCAGTCAGAATCAAGATTCTGGTAGATTCAAAAGTGAAGGAAGACCCTTCCCTCATAACACTTTTTTAGGAGCCCCACCTTTTTCAAGGACTCAGAGGGAGGAGCTTAGAAGTGAAAACATATGTTTTGGATGTCAGGGTTTTGGTCACCAGCTGCCCGACTCCTACCACCATGTCAAGAGGACAGGGAAGTCAAGGACCTAGAATACAGAGACCAGCCCCTTCCTATCAGTCAATGTCTTGTCAAAATCAAGGCAATCCTAGGAGGAATCCAGCTCAGCCATCTGCCTCTGTATACAGAGTAATCTCAAAACTCCCTCCCAGAACTGGGGTAACCAAAGAGAAAGAGTTCCGCCGCCCCAGTCTGCCACCAGCAACCAGAGCGGTTATAATAGCAAAAGCAGTTGAAGAGGAAAGAGGCCAGATTTATGCCACAATTGAAAACCAAGTGCCAAATCGCCAATTCTCAGTCATCCATACTCCAGCTGAGTATAAGGGTAAATCATTCAAACTTTTGATTGATTCAGGCAGTACTCATTCATTTATTTCCCCTAGATGCTTGCGTAAGCTAGTCTTAGATCAGAAATCAGGGAAACCTATGCAAGTTGAATTGGCTAGTGGGAAGATCCTTTTCACTCACCATGAGATAGATATCGTATTCAGTTCAATCTAGATGAGAATATAACTGATTGTCAGTTTAGAGTCCTACCTTTAGGAGTTTTCGACGGGACCCTTGGAATGGATTGGCTCCACAAAAAGCAAGCTGACATTCACTATCATAATGGAACCATTTCCTTCCGTGACCTTCACGGAAACAAAGTTCAAGGAACCTGAATTTCAGGATCCCCAAGTCTGGAATTAGTAAAAGCTTCTAAGTTACTGAAAGGACTTAAAGGACTTAGAAAGAATTAGTAAAAGGAACCTGAATTTCAGGATCCCCAAGTCTGGAATTAGTAAAAGCTTCTAAGTTACTGAAAGGACTTAAAGGATCCCCAAGTCTGGAATTAGTAAAAGCTTCTAAGTTACTGAAAGAATTTAGAAAGAATTAGCTCATTTTTGTTGTCAAAATGAATCCAGTAGACACAAAGTTAAAAGCTAAAGAGCTAGAATGGTTAAGTGAATATGATGATTTATTCCCAGCAGAGCTAACTGAGATGCCTCTGATTCGAGAAGTAGATCATGTGATAGAATTGACCCCCGGAGCTCAGCCAGTAGCCCAGCGCACGTACAGAATGCCAGTCCCTGAAGCCATTGAACTCAAGGAATAGCTTAGGCAGCTGTTAGAACAAGGGTTTGTAGGACCCAGTGTTTCACCTTGGGGAGTGCCAGTTCTCTTTCAAAAAAAGAAAGATGGAACGCTAAGACTCTGTGTGGATTACAGAGGTCTCAATCAGCTGATAGTTTAAGAATAATCCCCAGAATTGATGAGCTTCTGGACAGGCTAAGTGGAGCCCAGATCTTCACAAAGATAGATCTCAAATCAGGGTATTACCAAATCAGGATTAATGAGCAAGATATCCCAAAGACAGCCTTATCAATACTCGTTATGGGCACTATGAATTTACAGTCATGCCGTTTGGATTGACAAATGCCCCAGCTACATTCAATCGCCTAATGCAAGACATTCTCAAAGAATACTTAGATGATTTTGTTCTTGTTTTCTTTGATGATATTCTAATTTACTCAAAGAATGTAGCTGGCCATGAAGCTCACGTCCGAAAAGTTCTTGAGATTCTAAGGAGGCACCAACTCTTTGCTAAAAAGAGCAAATGCACTTTCTCTATCGACCATGTTGAATACTTGGGCTTTTTGGTATCCAAAGACGAGATTTCTCCAGATTCCGCAAAAGTCCAAGCAGTCATAGATTGGCTTGAACCAAAGATAGTGAAAGAAGTTAGAGGATTCTTGGGACTAATTGGTTGGTATATAATTTTTATACCTAAGTATGCTCTCATAGCTTCCCCTCTGACTAATCTTCTCAAGAAGAATATCCCGTTTCAATGGTCTGCCAGGTGTCAGAGCGCTTTTGATAAGTTGAAGACCACCTTGGTAACCAAACCCATTTTGAAATTGCCAGATTTCTCTCTACCCTTTGAGGTAGTAACTGATGCCAGTGGTTTTGCCCTGGGAGGTGCACTCACATGAGGAAGGTCATGTAGTGGCCTATGAATCCCGAAAACTCAGAATGCATGAGAGAAATTATGTTGTCCATGACCTGGAGCTACTTTCAGTAGTCTATGCCTTGAAGTTGTGGAGACATTACCTAATGGGTCAAAGATTCAATTTGATACAGATCATCAGAGCTTAAAGTGGATCTTCATCTAGAAGGATCTCAACATGCGCCAAAGAAGGTGGATGTAGATCCTGCAGGAATTTGATTTTGAAATCAACTATCGCCGAGGCAAAGAAAATGTGGTAGCAGATGCCCTCAACAGAAAAGCCTCCTTGCTTGCAATCACAGTGGTGTCCAATCCATTGATTATTGAAGCAAGAGAGAAGATCATGCAGGATAAATTCTTTGGCCCTATTGCTACCCTGCTTATGCAGGAAAGCAAAACTTCTCCAGAGTTGAACCGAGTTCAAGGGTACAGCGTGGATGATGGAATTATGTATTATAATAGCAGGCTATGCATTCCCAATGATGAGGAAACTAATGGTCAAATTCTGAATGAAGCCCATGACAGCCTTATTGCAGGACATCCAGGTTTCATCAAGACCTGTGAAAAGGCTTCCCTCTTCTCTTCATTAAGAATTTCAGCCTTTCTTTATCCTAAAATGTGAAAAAAATAAATTAAGTTAAACTTTTTCTATTGAATACTCTTTAGAGTGAAAATTGATTAGATTAGAGTGCTTTATTCCATCTTGGGATAAATTTTAAAGTAAATTTAGAATGTAAAAATTGAGAAATGGTCAGCCATACAAAGGAGGTTATGGCAAAATTTTCTTGAATTTTGTGGAAATAAGTTTTACCTTTATGTTATTCAAAAAGAATAATCCCTACCGTTTGTGCATTCTAAAAGAAACTCTTTTGATTTTAAAAGTGTTATTCCTATTTTATGCATAAATAGATGCATAAAAGGATTTTCTGTTATATAAAAGTGTTATTTTCATTAGATTTAAATTCTATGCATAAAAAGATGCATATTGGATATTTTTTTATTATAAAAGTGTTATTTTCATTAGATTCAATTTCTATGCATAGAAAGATGCATATTGGATATTTTTTTATTATAAAAGTGTTATTTTCATTAGATTCAATTTCTATGCATAGAAAGATGCATATTCGATATTTTTTTAATTATAAAAGTGTTATTTTCATTAGATTCAATTTCTATGCATAGAAAGATGCATATTGGATATTTTTTTATTATAAAAGTGTTATTTTCATTAGATTTAATTTCTATGCATGGAAAGATGCATAAAAGAATTTTTTTTAAATTTATAAAAGTGTTACTTTCATTAGATTTAAATTCTATGCATGGAAAGATGCATAAAAGAAAAAAAATTTATTATAAAAGTGTTATTTTCATTAGATTTAATTTCTATGCATGGAAAGATGCATAAAAGAATTTTTTTTAATTATAAAAGTGTAACTTTCATTAGATTTTTAAAATTCTATGCATGGAAAGATGCATAAAAGATTTTTTTTATTTTAAAAGTGTTATTCCTATTAAATTATTTTTATGCATAAATAGATGCATAAAAGGATTTTTCTTTTATATAAAAGTGTTATTTCCATTGAAGTTGGATTTTATGCATAAATAGATGCATAATGAATTTTTATCAAAATTAGAGTTCTCTTTAATTCTATGTTTAATTTCTACGAGTATTTGATAAACAAGTAAGTAAATACTCTAAGAGAGAAATTTCTATCATTTTATATTCACTCGGATTGTAATGAGAAAATTCAAAAAATTTATCGAAGTTAAAATTTTAGATAAATGATTAATTTATTCCTCATCAGAATTCGTGATTAGTTTAGAAATCAATTAAGTGAATATTCAATTAATGAAATTCAGTAAGATAGTAATTGAAATATCACCCCTTTTTAGAAAGATAGTTCAGGAAGAACCTTATCATACTCGAAACCTGAATCAGACTATGACCAAGACCAAACTCTTCGTCAGTTTCAAGGAAAGACGATGTAACCAGTTCAGGAAAATTCACTCAAATCTCCCACCAAATCTGAAACTAAGTTGAGACCTTTGAATTGATATGAGGATCAAGGTTGCATAATTTGATGCATTCTGTTTTGGAATTCAAACCTACGATCAAAGCTGGTCTCAATGGAGATTCCAGAGTGATACTATTTTTGTTGAGAAACAAGGATTGGAAGGAAATTTTGAGTTATGACATCTGTAACCAATAATTTTTTGTCAATGGATTGTTTTATAAGTTAAATTTTTAAAGAGAAGTGTGTGCATATCTGTATTCTAAAGCAAAAGTTAAGGAAAGGCATTCAATTATGGGTGGGTGAGTACTTGTCTAGTTCTACCAATTCCAGTGGTTGGGCGGTGGCTAACCCATGGGCCGGATGGGGTTAGGCTGGAATCAGTAGAGTTTTAATAATAAAATTGATTAATAAGAATCAATAAAGTTTTAATAATAAAATTGATTAATAGGAATACGCCTTAGAACTCGAGTAGTTAAATAAAAACCTGAAGACTTCTCAAATGAATAGATCAATGGTTGTGCCTGATTCGATTAGGAAAAAAGCGTTGATTCTTCAAGTTAAGTCTGTAATAGTTTTCCTTCTATCTGGTTTAATCAGATGAAGGTTAGTTTAGTCTCTTGACCCCATTAGAAAATTCATTAAGAAATTTAAAAAGGTGGAATCGTCCCCATTTTTCGAGCAAGGGAAATTTTCCCGGTTCAGTTTTGGAATCGTCCCCATTTTTCAAGCAAGGAAAATTTTTTCGGTTCGGTTTTGGAATGACCACCAGTTTAGTCTCGTGCCCAGACATTTGAGGGCAAGGCCCCCAGTGAGAAACCCTGCCCCACGCAAGAGGAAGCTACTTCCACTGTGCTAGCAATCGGGAATCAGGTGCGCGGAGGGGACAGTGGGATCTCACAAATAAGAAGAGTTTAATTAATCCTTTAGTTAATCTTTATAGGATTAAGAAGGGTTGGAATGGAAAGAAGAGAAGGGGGTGGCCTTTTCATCAAAGGCATAGCATTTGAATTTAATTCAATCATCTGCAATTCATAAAAATCAAGAAAACCATAGATTTTTCATTAAAATTTGTAAACAAAGTAAGAAAATTAGCTTACTTGGAGCTTGTAAGCTCTCCTTTGGCTTGAGGGATTGAGGGTTCTACTATTGTTTGAAGCAATAGTGGCCACCAATTCACTTTGGAGAGGATTAGGCCAAAAACAATTGAATTATTAAAAAATTCAATGTGAATGGCTTGGGACAAGAGTAGAGTAATAGTGCATAAACACCATTAAGCTTTTACAAAGGGGGGAGGCATCTATTTATAGGAAAAAGTGAGCCTCTAACTAAGAAAACTAATTCTAGAATTTTCCAGATCAGTTTGGTCAATTTTTGACCATTTTTGGATCATTTCAGCTTACTTTTTGATCTAGTTTTGAAATAGGAGAGAGGAGAGATAAAAATATCTCGTTTTATTGATTAAAATTTAGGGGTAATGATGAGAAAAAGGCGCCTACTTCATGAGGGAAGATCCCCACACTGAGGTGTCAAAATTTAGTTTTTTAATTCTTTTCTTTGGTCCTTAGTCCACTCTTCATCTTATGTGAGCATTTACTCATTTTTGGGGGGTTTTTCTTTTATTCTTCAATTTATCTCTTCCCTACACTTGGATTGATCCTATTGGCCCATAGGAACCTTAATTGGACCATAATCCAAAAATTTCTAAAAATCTGGACCCTTAGGCTAAGGTCCTTTATACCTATTTTCAATTAATTCCAATTGCACATTGGAAAGTTCTTTTTGAATTTTTGTTTCAGGGGAAACCATTTTAGACACTAGGAGGATTTTTATATCGAAAAATATCTCAATTTTGAATTACCTCCCTCTAGACATTTTCTCTCTCTAGGCCAAAACAGGATCTTTCTTTTATTTCGGAGAGGGGAATAATTATAAGATCAGAAGGGGAGGTTCTTACACCTGCACACCTCAAAACCTGGAGGGAGGAATCTTACATAGTTGTTTTTTCCACCGTCTACTACTCCCTATGTTCTTTGCTATAGCACTCCCCTTTTTTATCTCTTACCCACACCTTCCCTTTGTGGTTCTATGATTTTTGATCATGCCTCTTTCATCTCCACCTTCCCTTTGTGTTTCCATGATTTTTGATCTTGTCAAACTTTGATTATGAGTCCTTGGCCACCATTGCATTTTCGAGATGCATATGTTCAAAAAAATCCAATGCTTCCTCAGCACGTAGGGTTGATACTCTTTTGTCATAACCACTAGTTAATTTTTTTTCCCTGAATTGTCTTTGTAACCAAAAACAAGGCTAAGTTGGCTAAATCTTGTCCCTCAAGATCCCTACACACACACACACCAGTTGATTATTTTCCCATGAATTGGCTTTGTAACAATAACGAGGCTAAGTTGGCTAAATCTTGTCCCTCAAGATTCCCACACACACACACACACACATATGTGTGTGTGTCTTTATAAGGGAATGACCCCATACCGATGCCCATATTAATGTCTTAGACTTAGGATTTGTTTCCCCTTTTACCCCTCTTGCTCTCTCGATAAAAGTGTTGATGCAGGACCATCGATATAAGCAGCGAGATATGCATAAGTGTCCGTAGTACTAATGTTGGTAAAATGAGATATACCAATGCTTATACTGACTATGGTAAATAGATGATGCATATGCATAAGTGTCCATAGTACTAATGTTGGTAAAATGAGATATACCAATGCTTATACTGACTATGGTAAATAGATGATGCATATTCCAACTCTGTTAATTTATCAATGGTATGTATATATCAACTCCGGTTATTTATTAACGCCCATATTGAGGCTATATTGACTCTTATGAAAAGACACAGGGGAGAAGGGAGCTTGAGCTCTTGCAAGCACACACACACTCTCACAACTCTAGAAGAGAACACACACGATGAGAGGCTGAAATTTGTTCTTCTTCTTCTTCAACAAAAAGAGGTCTAAAAAGAGGTCTAAAAAGGAGATAAAGTGACTAACACATATACTAGAGTATATACAAGTGGTCCATAATGTGAACATACTAAAGTGGACTGGGTAGATGTGGACTAGTTGGTGTAGTCCAGCTGTAAAATCTCTGGTAAAGATATGTCGGTGCCAGCTACCAAACACACCAATGATGTAAATGTCAAACAGTCATGCAGGTGCCTCTTGAGTGTCAACTCATGTTAAGCTTGACATCTCAACACTCTCCCTCAAGCTTAAATCCAGCTCGTCAACTCCAAGCATATCTCAAAGTCTACAGAGCTTTCTCAACTCCCAAGGTCTTCATGAAGATGTCAGCAACCTGATCCTGTGTGCTGATGTAGGTCAAGTCGATGTCACCTTCCAAGACTCTCTCCCTAATGAAGTGGTAATGTACCTCAATGTGTTTTGTCCGCGCATGGAAAACTAGGTTCTTGGCCAACTGTATACTGCTAATAATTTCACAATATATGACAACCTTTCTCTCCACATGCAACCCCAAATCAGTAGCTTGCGTAACCAAGCTATCTCACACGCTACCACTGTAGTTCCTATGTACTCTGCCTTTGTACTCTTGCCTTTGTACTCAACAAGGCAACTATGGGGGGCTGCTTCTTACTGCTCCATGTCATAGCAGCACTCCCCAATGAAAACATAAATCCACTAGTAGATCTCTTGTCTAAGATGCTACCTACCCAATCTGCATCTGTGTACCCATATAGCTCCAATGGTACATCTCTTGCACAAAACAATGCCTAGTCAACAATGGCTCTCAAATACTATAGTGTGCATTGCACACGGTCAAGATGTGGTTTGCACAGAACCTGCATAAATTGACTCTCTAAGCCAACAACGTAACTCAAATATGGCCTACTAATCATGTCATAGATCAAACTCCCCATAATCTTCATGTACATAGTGGGGTCCTCCAACACATAACCTGCATCCGCACTGAGCTTGCCATTTTGATCTAATGGCACAAAGATTGTCTTACAACTAGCCATCCCACACTTAAACAACATGTCCAATACATATTGTCTCTATGACAGCCAAATACCACTAGGTGTGTGAATGACCTAAATGTCCAAAAAGTAGCACAGATTTCCTAAATCCTTCATGTCAAACTTTCTTTTGAGAAGACTTTTCACATGCTCAATCTCTTCCAAGTTGTCACCCCCAACAATAAGATCATCCACATAGATGGTAATAATCACAATACCCTTATCTCTCTTGCACACACAAAGAGTGATCTACATCTGCCATATGAAAACCAATAGTGATAAGATACTTAACAATCTTGTCATGCCATCCTCATGGAGCTTGCTTTAGCCCATACAATACCTTACAAAGCTTACATACATACTCTGGGTAACTTATATCCTCATAACCAGGTGGTTGATCCATATACACTTCTTCTTGCAAGACACCATGCAAGAACGCAATTTTTACATCCATCTGATGTAAAAATCAGTCTTTAGCTACAGCCACCGCAATCACAACTCTCATAGTTGCCATCTTTGCAACTGGGGAAAACATCTCCTCATAATCAATCCCATGTATCTATGTATATCCTTTGGCTACCAATCTAGCCTTATACATGCTTGTGCTACCATCACTATTATGTTTCACCTTATACACCCACTTACATCCAATAGCTTCCTTACCTTCAGGCAATGACACCAAATCCCAAGTCTCATTTCCATAAAATTCATCCATCTCCTCATCCATAGCTTTCTCCCAATACACATTTCCAATAGCCTCATCAAACATGTGGGCTCTACAACCTA
Source organism: Cibotium barometz (assembly GCF_041138505.1). NCBI lineage: Eukaryota > Viridiplantae > Streptophyta > Polypodiopsida > Cyatheales > Cibotiaceae > Cibotium > Cibotium barometz. The sequence continues at coordinate 32,432,638 of NC_141057.1, read as the reverse complement.
CACAACTTTTGCCATGTAAGCATAGTGATGTGCCACATAACCATCATAAGTCAGCCTCTGCACAAGTGAGAGTTTGCTCCGCATTGGGTGGCAAGAACTGAGCATAAAATCTATCTTTGAATTCCTTCCAAGTAAAGATGGGATCCTTGGTGATCTTTTCAGTGATCCACCAATGGGCAGCAATCCCTTTCAAAAACATGCTAGCATGGCGCACCTTTGACTTTTCTGTGAAATCCTCATCGCTAAAAGCAATGTCGAACTGTGCCACAAATGCTAAGACCTTAGAAGCATCATGTTCACCATGAAAGACATCAAATTTGACAGATTTATCACCTGCTTTGAATTCCTTGAGCAGGTTTACTCTTCTAGATCTTCATAACTTTGCATTCATGGCCTCCAAAGCCTTCTTTACACCAGGTGTCCTCATTGCTGGAATCCCAAGCTCCTCATCAAGGCTCATCTCTGAGCCACTAGACTCACCATCAACAAAAGAATGCCATGCAAAAATATCAGGCATGCCAAGAGGCTCAACTACTTTCTTTTTTCCTTTATGTAATATACCAACTACATTTCTAATACTGGTATTATGACGCAGCCTACCACTCCATGATCTATCAACAGAACCAATGCATGAGGACTCTCCTGGTCCACTCAGCTACTCATCTCATCAAATACAACATCCCTGCTTACCCTCAATTCACATGTAGAAGAATTATAACATGTATATTCATTTTGCTCAAGGGAATACCTAATAAACACACATTTTTGTGCCTTTGGATCCAGCTTAATATGCAACTCATCTGGCACATGCACATATGTAATACATCCAAAAACTTTCAAGTGAGATGAATTTTAAGATCCCTGACCCCACTGTGCAACGAATTAGGGGTCCTAGCAGCGGAAGTAGCACTTCTTGCATGGGGCAGGGTCCCACACTCGGGGCCTCGCCCACCACGGATATCCAAACAAGAGACTAATCCATCGGTTCTTCCAAAACCAAACTCGAAAAAACTTCCCTTGCCCAAAAATCACAGGCGATTCCTCCAGAATAACTTTTTTCTAACGTAGTCAAAAGCCTGAACTAACTGACTTGATCTGACCGAACCCATAAGTCCCATAATCAGATCAGGAAAAAGATTGTACTTGGATCATAGAGACCAATGCCTTTTTCCTCATTGAGAGGCACAACCATTGATTCTTTTCCATAGAATAATTTTTATCCAGGATTTACCTCATCTATCATACTATACAGAAATTAAGTCTCGATTTACGGATCCATCAGTCCAGCCTAACCCCATCTAGCAGTCCCATGGGTTAGCCAACCGCTGTAGTGATGGGATCCAATTAGGAATTTGGTTAGGTTTTGTCCTAGCTACCAGGGAAAAGAGTTCCCAGGCCCCCTAGCCGGATATTCATGCAAACATAAAACTAGTCACACCACTTACACACCCAATATGAACTTGCCTTTTTCACAGATTCAACAATCTTTAAAACATTTAATGAAACCATAATGTTACTGATCATAATCCTCTAATTATCCAGTTGAATCCTAATTTCCAATTCCTTTCTTCATCGGTGTACCTATGGCAACATTGGCAAACAGAACGCTCACCACCTGTTCACTCAAGGGCCTTTTCAATAGTTCCTAGCTCATAGTACCCGACAATATAATCACATAAAAATATCTAGATGGAATCTCCGTTGAAGATCAGCAAGATCAACCAATAGATCCATATAAAAGAGCCATGGACTCATCCGTTGAGGACCAGCAAGGTCAATCAACCATATCCATGCCCGAATTCAGAAAACAACTCTTACTCCTTGTTCCAATATCTTCCCCGACGTACTCGTAGGTATCTTTGGCGACTCAGAGCCCGACCACCGTATGGTCAGCACCCTCTAGGATCCTTCGCAGGTCACCTAGTGCTTCACTCATAGGCCACTTCCTTGGTCCCTCATCCACTGTACCGGAAGCTCACCATTTAATCAAACCGAGGCAGGTCAAGACCGCGGCCGACCTTGCTATGCAAGACGTCCTCCGATGACTCTCTGTCTTCAGCAGTTGCAACTTTAACAGATGGGTCTCGATGACCTCATTCACAAGACGATCAAAATGCTTCCCCAACATTCTTGACATAAAACAGTCATTTAAAAACAGATTTCACAAACAAATACAGTTCCAACAATATTTCCATCTTTTCTCATCACTCCGCATCCTTTCACATTAGACTCCATCTTTTTTTCATCTTACCACAACTTTATTTTCATCATCGATCCCTATCACATCACATCATTCCTACATCAAATCACATCCAATCGCATCATCCACACATCAATCCACATCATCCATACATCCATCCACATCAATCCACACATCAATCCACATCATTCAAACATCCATGCACATCAATCCACATTATCCACACATCAATCCACCTCATCCATACATCCATCCACATCATCCATATCATCCACATCAATCCACATCATTCACTCATACACACACCAATCCACATCATCCACATCAATCCACATTATCCACACATCCATCCATATCTTCCATACATCCATCCACATCAATCCACATGTCAATCCACATCATCCAAACATCCATGCACATCAATCCACATTATCCACACATCAATCCACCTCATTTCATAAGCATTTCCATTCTCATCCAAGCACATCTTTTTCTATCTCATCACTTATTTCCTCATTTATCCTCATCAGGTCTCATCCACTTGCATCTACCCATATATCTCATCACTTCACATACATTAACATCTATCCAATTTACACCGCATCTTATCACATTCATTTCACATCACATCTCATTCATTCACATCCTGATTCACATGCTAACACATTCATTCATGTCCCTTATCGTTCATTCACATCTCGATTCACATCACATCACATCCATTCACATCCCTTATCATTCGTTCCTATATCATTCATTCACATCCCGATTCACATCACATCACATCCATTCACAACCCTTATCATTCATTCATATCCTATATCATTCATTCACATGCCAATTCACATCACATCACATCCATTCACATCCCTTATCATTCATTCACATCTCGATTCATATGCTATCACATTCATTCACATCCCTTATCATTCATATTTATCCAATTTACATCACATCTCATCGCTTCAATTCTCGTTCATATCCATCACATTTACATCACATATATTCTCCCACATACATCCACATGCATACTTATCACATACACATCCACATCTATCATTTCACATACATCCACATCCATACTTATCACATATGCTATCACATTCATTCACATCCTATATCATTCATTCACATCCTATATCATTCATTCACATCCCTTATCATTCATATTTATCCAATTTACATCACATCTCATCGCTTCAATTCTCGTTCATATACATCACATTTACATCACATATATTCTCCCACATACATCCACATGCATACTTATCACATACACATCCACATCTATCATTTCACATACATCCACATCCATACTTATCACATATGCATCCACATCTATCCTTCCACATACATCCACATCCATATTGATCACATACACATCCACATCTATCCTTTCACATACACACATCCACATCCATTCTATCAGATACATCCACTTCTATTCTTCACATACATCCACATCCATCCTTTCACATACACACATCCACATCCATTCTATCACATACATCCACTTCTACGCTTCACATACATCCACATCCATACTTATCACATACACATCCACATCTATCCTTTCACATACATCCACATCCATACTTATCACATACACATCCACATCTATCCTTTCACATACATCCACATCCATATTTATCACATACACATCCACATCTATCCTTTCACATACACACATCCGCATCCATTCTTTAACATACATCAACTTCTATTCTTCACATACATCCACATCCATCCATCCATTCATTCCCATCTATCAGATTCACATTACTTCTCATCACATCTATTCACCTCACATTCTCGTCACTCCTATTCTCATCACATCCATCCATCCATTCATTCCCATCTATCTGATTCGCATCCCATCTCATCACATCTATTTACCTCTCATTCTCATCACATCTATCCATCCTTTCATTCTCATCTATTTGATTTGCATCACATCTCATCACATCTATTCTTATAATGCAAGAGAATCCTTATTTTTGATATAAAGATTCTTTACACATCTATTTATGCATAATTTTAATTTTAAGGAGAATAACTCTTTTGAAATAAAAATAATTTCTTTATGCATCATCCTATGCATAAAATGAAAATTGATGAGAATAACTCTTTTGAAATAAAAATAAATTTCTTTATGCATCATCCTATGCATAAAATGAAAATTGATGAGAATAACTCTTTTGAAATAAAAATAAATTTCTTTATGCATCTTCCTATGCATGAAATAAAAATTGATGAGAATAACTCTTTTGAAATAAAAATAAATTTCTTTATGCATCTTCCTATGCATGAAATGAAAATTGATGAGAATAACTCTTTTGAAATAAAAATAAATTTCTTTATGCATAAAATAAAAATTACACTTTTAGAATACACAATTGGTGGGGATTACTCTTTTTGGATAATAAAAGATAAAACTTATTTCACCAACTTTTAGAAAATTTTGCCATAACCTCCTTTGTATGGCTGACCATTTTTTAATTTTTTCTAACTTAAAATTACTTCAAAATTATCCCTAATTGGTTTTAAGCACTCTAAACTAATCAAATTTCACTTTTAAAAGAGAAACAATATGAAAAGTTTAATTCCAACAATTAGATTGGGCTGAATTTAAGAATGAGAGAAGGGGGAAGCCTTTCCAGCAAGGCATAGCTTCAGATTATCATTTTAAAGATAACAAAAATTATAAAACCATTAAAAGAATAAAGAAAAAGTAAGTTTTCTAACTTACATAAATTTCTGAGAGCTTTCCTTTGGCTTTATGGTTTGAGAGATCTACTCTTGTTTGCAACAAGAGTAACCACCAAATCTTTAGAAGAGGGAATGGTCAAAAACTAGTGAATTATTAAGAAATTCACAGTTCTTGGCTCTTGGGAGGAGTAGAGTAATAGTGCATAAAATACTATTAAGCTTAAACAAAGGGGGAGGCTTCTATTTATAGGAAAAAGTGAGCCTCTAACCAAGCAAACTGATTCTAGAATTTTTTAGATCAGTTTGGTCAATTTTTGACCATTTTTAGGTCAGTTTAGCTCACTTTTTGGATCTAGTTGAAGCAAGAGAGAGGAGAGATGAAAATATCTCATTATTTGTGAGTTTAAAACTCAACCACACATGTGAAATAGGCATCCTCATCTCGTAATTCAGCCAAAATTCAGAAATCTTCATTTTTCAATCAGAATCCGAATCAATTCATCAGTTCTCAATCAGAATTTAAAATCATATCAACCACATTTGAATCCATCATCTAGATAGTATTAATGCTTACAATTTCAAGTCTTAGATTTACTCGTATATACTGCCAGTAAAGAGCTACAGTTAAACCCTCGGCATATACAGGTAGTCACGTTCCTTAAAACTATAAGGTAAATACCATCATGTCTAGGCCTCAAGCAAGTCAGGAATTCCATACAATTGCGGTACTTCCATCTGAAGACCCAATTACCAATTTATAAATTTTAGTTTGAGTATTAATTTGTATGAATTTTATCACACAATTACAACCTTTTACTGCTTCTTCATAAATTTTTGACATTTTTGGCTTCTCAGTTGATCCTCACTAGCCAGTTTGCTCTGATACCAGCTGTAAGATCCCTGACCCCACTGTGCAATGAATTTGGGGGTGCTAGCAGCGGAAGCACTTCTTGCACGGGGCAGGGTCCCACACTCGGGGCCTCGCCCCCCACAGATATCCAGACAAGAGACTAATCCATCGGTTCTTCCAAAACCGAACTTAGAAAAACTTCCCTTGCCCGAAAAGCACGGGCAATTCCTCCAGGATAACTTTTCTCTAACGTAGTCAAAAGCCTGAACTAACTGACTTGATCTGACCGAACCCATAAGTCCCATAATTAGATCAGGGAAAAGATTGTACTTGGATCATAGAGACCAATGCTTTTTTCCTCATTGAGAGGTACAGTCATTGATTCTTTTCCATAGAACAATTTTTCTCCAGGATTTACCTCATCTATCGTACTATACAGAAATTGAGTCTCGATTTATTAGGAATTTGGTTAGGTTTTGTCTTGGGTACCAGGGAAAAGAGTTCCCAGGCCCCCTAACCGGATATTCATGCAAACATAAAACTAGTCACACCACTTACACACCCAATATGAACTTGCCTTTTTCACACATAGTGTTACTGATCATCATAATCCTCTAATTATCTAGTTGAATCCTAATTTCCAATTCCTTCCTTCATCGGTGTACCTATGGCATCATTGGCAACCAGAACGCTCACCACGTGTTCACTCAGGGGCCTTTTCAATAGTTCCTAGCTCTTAGTACCCGATAATATAATCACATAAAAATATCCATATGGAATCTATGTTGAAGATCAGCAAGATCAACCAACAGATCCATATAAAAGAGCCATGGACTCATCCATTGAGGACCAGCAAGGTCAATCAACCATATCCATGCCCGAATTCAGAGAACAACTCTTACTCCTTGTTCCAATATCTTCCCCGACGTACTCGTGGGTATCTTCGGTGACCCAGAGCCCGAGCACCGTATGGTCATCAGCACCCTCTAGGATCCCTCACAAGTCACCTAGCGCTTCACTCATAGGCCGCTTCCTTGGTCCCTCATCCACTGTACACCGGAATCTCACCATTCAATCAAACCGAGGCTGGTCACAAGACCGCAGCCGACCTTGCTTACGCGAGACGTCCTCCGATGACTTTCTGTCAACAGTTGCAACTTTAACATATAGGTCTCCACGACCTCATTCACAAGACGGTCAAAATGCTTCCCCAGCATTCTTGACATAAAATAGTCATTTAAAAACAGATTTCACAAACAAATATAGTTCCAACAATATTTCCATCTTTTCATCCTTTCACATTACACCCCATCTTTTTTTTCATCTTACCATAATTTTATTTTCATCATCGATCCCTATCACATCACATCATTCCTACATCAAATCACATCAAATCGCATCATTCCTACATCAAATCACATCCAATCGCATCATCCACACATCAATCCACATTTCCATTATGCATCTTTCTATGCATAGAAATTAAATTTAATGAAAATAACACTTTTATAATAAAAAAAATTTCCATTATGCATCTTTCTATGCATAGAAATTAAATTTAATGAAAATAACACTTTTATAATAAAAAATTTTCATTATGCATCTTTCTATGCATAGAAATTAAATTTAATGAAAATAACACTTTGATAATAACAAAATTTTCATTATGCATCTTTCTATGCATAGAATTTAAATTTAATAAAAATAACACTTTTATAATAAAAAAATTTCCATTATGCATCTTTCTATGCATAGAAATTAAATTTAATGAAAATAACATTTTTATAATATTGTTTTTCATTATGCATCGTTCTATGCATAGAAATTAAATTTAATAATTAATGTCAGTGATATCCATGCATATTCATAGGTGAATATAGGTGAATATGTACATGGAGTAATTAGAGTATTTCTTTTAGATGCAAAAAAATGGTGGGAATTACTCTTTTTTGGAATAACATAAAAACAAACTTTCTTTTCCACAAAATTCTGAAAAATTTTGCATTGCAATAGTGTATTTAAGGCGATGGGAGAGGTATTAGCTTACAAGGAATACTGGTGACTATAAAAAGAACAAAGTTCTTGAGCATGAATTAGTGTAGATGAATGAATCAATTGATGACCTTCAAATCTTAATTGTTCACACAAATATACTAGTCATTTGAGGACTAAATGTAGTAGGCATAATGGCAACTCGTGGTGTGATAGAATTACAACAAATGAGTTTGCAATGCTTAAGTGAAATCATGTTAGCCATCACAAAAAAGTTCATGAGAAAAAAAACTTAAAGAGGATGATATGTGTAACTCTGTGTAGGCTAAAAAAAGACAATAAAAATATGAGGCTCACCCAAGAAATGGGGCATCCAATTCTTACTTGGACTTTTGCTGGAATATGTGAATTTGGTTTTCCAACTCAAATGAACATCTTTGGATCTTGTGGATGGCTTCATTGTGTCTTGTACATCAATCTTGCAAGCTTAAGCTTCCAAGATACAATAAGCTTGAAGGTGGCTAGCCATTCTAGACTAGATAAACATAGGAGTAAAATATTCTATTAGGTACCATAATTAGTTCTTCCCATAGATAAAACATATAACAAATTATAAAAGAAGATTTATTGCATAGCCAAGCTTGCATTCTTATTGTTATATAACAATGCACCAATCTTAGTATGGAAAACATTGATTTTTTCCTCTTAGACACTCCATAGACTGTCATTCTTCTAGATTTGAGGGATACATAGCTAGAAAACAAACTACGTTTTAGAGTAAAAATCTAGAAAAGACCAATTCCTAATTTTAAAAAATATACCATAAATTTACTATTTGGCTTGTGCCTTTGAATGTGGTTGTCAAATTGCAATCGGATTTCTTTATACATATACATATGCTGAATAACAACTTCCATTATCGTAGGTTGCACCAATAGTTTGTTGTTCTAAACCCAAAATTACAAATAGTCTCAAAGCCTAAGAACACTAAGATTCATAATCTACACAGAGCAAAGAAAAAAATATTTAGCATTAGCCATATTAAAAATTAATTTAAATCATAATACTAACAACAAAATGAAAAAATAAAATTAATAACTAAATATTTGTAAACTTTGAATAACAAGATAATGAAAATTGTTTATTACCTTTTGCTTTCCCAAAAACTAGTCTCAAAACTAACAAAACACATAGCTTCAAAACCTACAAATATAGAAACACCAAAGATTCAAAAACTAGCAAAATATAAGAAATTAATTTTTTTAAATATATATATATATTTATTTAAAAAGGACAACATAATGAAAAGTTCTTGATAGTTGTGAAGTAAATATCTTCAGATGTTTAAAACAAAAAAAAAACATAAATTGTTATAACTTATAGAAAACTTGCTTCTTACTTCTAGATAGTTTGTGAAGTAAAAATTTTCAGACCTTCAAAACCAAAAAAAACAAACTGTTATAACTTATATAAAACTTGTAGAAAAGAGTAAAATCTAATAAACAAATATTTAAAAATTGAAAGCTTCATAGTAGAATGAACAAAACGTTCTTACCGTTCTCAAGCTTCCCAAATCTGTAAGAGAGTGCTATAGTACTCTATTTATACCCAAAAAACACAAGATAAAGGGTAACTATAAGCAGAATGAGAAATTAGTATTATCTCATTGAGCTTTTGTTTAAATGAAAGAAATTTCTACCAGAATATGAACATACTAGAGATAAAGCTAATTATAATTTTTTTCCCAAAAAACAGAGAAGAATGACTAACTTCATAATAATATCTCACTGAGCTTTTGTCCAAATGAAATGAAATTTTAAGAGAAGATGGACATACTAGAGAGAAAGGTAATTGTAAATTTTCTTCAGAAACTAATCAAGGAAGCATGAGATATGACAAAATTGAATTCCATAGAGAAAAAGGGAAAAGGTGAAAAATGGGAAAAAATCAAAGCATGATAAGTGAAAGAGGGAAAAAAATTTGTAATTCACAATGGACATTAACATTTCTGACATGAAAATATTTTATTGTGGAGGACATTAAGGTACATCTAACATTTCTCAAGTTTTCTACGATTTGGTCTCAATATTATATTCCACTAGCATGATCTTGAAAGATTTAGTGGTAGGAGATTCTAAAAGATCCATGTTACATGGATATTTTAGATCATGGATCTAGAAGCCTAGCTCTCTCATTCACTGGCTTATTCTTTTTTTTTAACACTTTCTTAAAGGGGCCTTTTTAGAGTCCAAATGTCTCCCAATGCACTCTACTCTATTTGCATTTTGATTTCTTTGTCGACCACCTTGGCCTCTCTGGCTCCCCTGCCTCTAGAGTAGCCTCTTTCACCTGTCTGTACATTTGATTCCTGTTGTTGCTTGTCATCCATGATTTCTGTTTCTAAACTAACCTCTAACTTGGCCTCTAGATGATGTTCTACCTTTGCCTCTACATGTATTTGAGTAGAAGGTCTACTTATTTGAATTTCTAGAGGATGAATCTCCCACAATATTCATCTCCTCATGGATGAGAAGAGCAATCAATTCAACTTCTTGAAAACCAAAAAAGTTATCTTAAACTCTAATGGAGATCTCAAACTGGTTGTATTCCTTGCCAAGGCCATTGAAGGTCACCAAAACCATATCATCATCATCATCTACCAGTGATCCAATAGAAACGAGCATCTCTGCAAGCCCTCTACCTTCACTAAATAATTATACTTAGTTTTTCTCTAGTCACATTATGCAGCTCCAAAAATACAGCTCTTGATTTAGCTGCATCGTCCAAGCTTGGGTGTTTGTGCTATACATCTTCACTAAGGTGTCCCAAGCCTCCTAGGCATTTATGCATCCTATATATGTCATAGAATCTATCACACTGAATACAACACCTTTATGTCCCTTTCATGCCATCCTTTATATGCTTACACTTACTGAGGGGTGGGATTTTCTTCACTAATCTCTGACTCCTTTTCATCACATTGTGATGAACTCCCAATATCCTTTTTCTATAAGGAAATTGGTTGTTTGGGACCTCCATGCTTGGAAGTTATTCTTGTCCAGCTTCTTGCGCACAATCTATGATAAGCTATTAAACATCTTTATTTATAGCAACTTATGAAACACTATGCAAGAAAACCGTATGTAGTTGTAGCAAATCTGTAACCTTCAACAATGGTACTATAAACTTGTTATAATGCCACTGTATGTGAACCAATCACATAAATGTACATCCACCAACACGTGCAACACTTAGATTCTCTACATAGACTATCTTGCAACCAACCTAATTTCTACTGTAAATTTGGACCGAACTAGAAATTGAGCATACATTGACAAAATTGACACTTCACAGAGGCTTGTGGAAAAATTACAGAGGTAAAACAAGGTATAAAATGTACATGAATCATGTCAAAACATGTAAAAACTCAATTAACATAGTTATCTACACTTAATATGATCTTCTTTCTTCACCTAGGAGGATGCCTTAATTTGAGACAATGACTTCCATGTCTACTTGTATCTCTCACCAGATACCAAAGGTGTTGCTTCAAAATCAAAGAGGGAAAGAGATGGAAATAACTTTACCCGTGTAACACTTCCTTGCTTGCCTTGTTCTTGCCTCTTTCTCACCTCCTTAGCTCTCATATGAATTGGAGCTCTGATACTATAAAGAGAATGCAGGGGAAAGAGAGAGCTTGAGTTCCTTATAAGCAAAACACACACATAAGAGATAGAGCAAGACATAAGGATGGCTGAATTTTCTTCTATCTTCTTCTCTTCTCTACAACCACTAACATGGAGATTTCAATTCTTAGTGTGTGACTTCATACTAGCTCCATAGGCCCACTAGTGGAAGGTTAGATCCATGGGATTGGAGAGGGCTAAGTTGAGCTTATGGAATTGCTCTAAGGATCAAACACTAGGAAGTTAAAAAGTGGGTGGTAGGGTTGAACCAAGCTCACAAGTACTTTACAAAACAAAACCAAATTGTATCTTGGAATGAGTAACTTAGGGAAAAAATTTTAAATTAAAAGTTATGAAAAGAATAGAGGAATTTCCTTCATATTCCAGTAGTCTAGACATCTTGTTGGGCCTCCGAGAGCTGCTTGATGTGACCTCCTTATGGGAATTATAAAGTCTAGTGGAGAATCATACATATTTTCTCACATAAAAATTATTATACTCAGGTCATGGAGAGCTACTAGGATAGCCAAGCATCTTGTTGGGCCTCTGAGAGCTGCTTGATGTGACCTCCTTATGGGAATTATAAAGTCTAGTGGAGAATCATACATATTTTCTCACATAAAAATTATTATAGTCAGGTCATGGAGAGCTACTAGGATAGCCAAGCATTGGGCCATTGTGATATGAGGCCCTAATTGAGTCATTCTACCCTTACTATAGTTCTCTATGTTAGATTCTTGTATAGATAGAGGGGTACTTGTCTCACAACTAGTATTAGAGTTGAGGTATATTGAGATTTGAGAATACAATCTTAGGATATGATTTCATCGCATGGTTTACAACCCAAAACTGAAACTTATTATATTTTATTGGATTTCTCTTTTAAATGCATCACAACAACAATAGATGATGAGGCCTTACCTATCAAGATTCGTTGGGCTTTTGACCAAACGACACAGCTTGGTGTGCTTCTAAGCGTGTTTTTCATGGCATGACTACTTGTATGTATAGCCACTCCATGAGAGCAAGACTTGAGCACATGGATGTCTTGACAGAAAATATCATTGTACATAAAGAGATGTTATTTTGTTTTCCATGTTTACAATTTTACCTTTTATATTATAAAAAAATGCATGAATAAAAAAACATAATATCTAATCTATAACGAGTACTATTTTGGTCAACTTTACCAGCCCCTGCATATGTGTGGCGACACCACTAGAATGAAGATGAAGAGAAGTTTATTATGAAAACAGTTATAGACTACCTTCCAAATTATGCTTCAAACTTGATTCTAGCCATGATTATGGAAAATCAGTATTTTTTAGAAGATTATAGGATTTGTGGTAGAAGTTTCTTTACCATCTTGGTCTGTATTTTCCACATAGAAACTTTATAATAGTACTATTAACAACTTTTTAAAGAGTTGAGATTTACCTAAGCAATGTAATACACTTTAAAGAAATAGAAGAATTGTTTCCTTGTCTTCAAAGAAATTTTGTTACTTGATCGTTTTGCAAATTTTGACACAAAAAAAAGTTTTCCTTTTAAAGAGAAAACCATGAGACGTGGTGGTTGTCAAAATCAAAACATTGTGCACTTAAAATGGAAACATTGGACAATGATGTTAAAGAAGCACTCCATAGGTCTCAATCAGGTTCATTTTGAGGACAAGGGAATAATAATATAAAGAAGTATACCTTTGGTGGTTTTTCTGGTTTTTCTCAGAACAGAGAAGGGGGTTTGACAAAATTGATATGTACACATGTCGGATGGTGTTGATACTCAACAGCGAGGTTGTTTAGGTATCAATCTAAGTTACCCACACTTGATTTAACCACTACATTGTAATTTGGAGCCTTGGAAGGTGCATCAAAACAGGGTATCTTGGACTGTGTGAGTCAGTTCATTTTGGATGCATACAGGTTGATTTTCTACATCAAAATTGAAGTTTGTTGGCTACTTTGGAGTACCTGAAACATAGTGTGGTTGAGCTGAGGAAGGCTCGTTTACAGATTTGAAATTGTGCGGAAGGTGTATTTGCATTGAGCAAACATGTCGGATAATCCAGTAATACAGATTGTTGGTGAAAAGCTGGATAGGAAGAACTTCCAGGCATGGAAGTACAGGATCAAAAGTTTTTTGAAGGGAAAAGGTTTTTGGAATCTCATTACAGGTGCTGAGCCAGAGCCGAAACTACCCCGACAACCTACACAGCAGCAGCAGGTTATAGCTCATAAGCAATGGTCAGAAAGAGCATTCAAAGTGTTGCATTATAGCTCATAAGCAATGGTCAGGTTATAGCTCATAAGCAATGATCAGAAAGAGCATTCAAAGTGTTGCATTATTTGTCTATATGTATTTCGGATGCTATGCTCATACACATCTATATGTATTTCGGATGCTATGCTCATACACATACATGATGCTGAGAATCCCAAGGATGCATGGGATACATTGGTAAAGTTGTTTGATACAGACACTAGTGCTCGTAAGTCTCAATTGCGACAACAGATACATAATGTGAAGCGGAATAGAAGGAGCATCCTTGATTATGTGCAAGAAATAAAGAAGTTTGCAGATGCATTGGCAACAGTTAATGCCCCCATGCCTGATGATGATTTGGTAGACATTACCTTGCGTGGTCTTGGCAAGGAGTATAAATCTTTTGATACATCTATCTCGGAGTACAGGTTTACCAGACTTTGATGAGTTGGTTTCACTCTTGCTTGTTGAGGAAATCAAACTCAGTGATTCATTTCAGGATGCATCTACTAGCCATGATGATGGCAGAAATCAGGCTTTCTATTCGCAAGAGGTTTTAGAGGCAGGGGGAGATTCGTATCACGTGGCCATGGTAATGGTGGTGGATGGTAGGACAGGTCACCACAATAGAATTTTCAGCCTTCATATGGTGCTAGAGGTGGTCGTGGATATACACCTCAGAGAGGCAGAGGTAATCCTCGTGGTAGAGGACGTTGGCAAGGCCAACAAACATCTATGCAAGATATGGAATGCCATTACTGTGGAAAATTTGGTCATATGGCATGTGATTATTTCCGCAAACAGAATGATTTGAGAGGGGGTAGAGCACAACATGGTGGAAATTATGCACAACATGGTGGTGGAAATTATGCATCAAGCAGTAATGATGGCAGCGCAAATCACTTGTTGCCATGAAATATATTGTGGGATCTATGATGATAAATGCTGAAAATGATGACACTTGGTATATGGACTCTGGAGCATCAAACCATATGACTTGTCATGGATGGTTTGAGCATATGAAGCCTATGGATATGTGAAAGGCTATGTGGAGACAGGAGATGATACTCAGCATGCCATTACGCATGTTGGAAGTGTACCATTGGTTATGCACAATGGTCAAACGAAATCTATGTCAGATGTATTGTATGTGCCTTCTACTATCACAAAAAGCTTGGCCTCAGTTGGTCAAATGGTGGGACAGGGATTACAGGTTCGTTTCAACGAGCATGGTTGCTTCGTTGAGGATTTCAAACATGGATGTAGAGTCATTGCTAAAGGCAAGAAAGAAGGCAGGTTGTTTAAGCTAGATGCTGGGATCCCTGAGTTAAAATCAGCCATGTTCTCTAAAGCAAAAATGTGGTATAGGACATTGATATGTGGCATAAGAGGATTGGACATGTCAATATACAAAGGTTAAAGAACATGCAGGCAAGAGGCATCGTTAGTGGGCTGCCTAGATTTAAGTATGATGGGCATATGCATGTTTGTGAAGCCTGTCAGTTTGGAAAGCAGGCAAGGTTGCAGTTTCCTAGAGAAGGAAATATGAGTAGCAGGCCACTTGAGATAGTACATAGCGATGTATGGGGTCCTGCACAAAACCCATCTATCAAAGGCAGTTTATATTATATGACATTCATTGATTGATGATTTCAGCAGTAGAATGACATGGATATACTTTCTCAGAGAGAAAAGTGAAGTGTTGGAAAAGTTAACACCTACACCTTATGCAAACATAGTAGCTTTTACCTCACACATGCTTAAATCTAAAGTAAACATTCTGCCTACTCTTTTTCCCTTTTTAACCAAATGGCATTTATTATTAAATTCCTCAACATAGTAGCCCTCACGGTTACATCATACCTGCAAACCCTACTCAATCATTTGCCTAACAAAAACCAAACTCTTTGTTATGTTAGAAACATGAAGTACCTCATCTTACCATCCTACATAGCTTATTGCACATTCCTAATGTGAGCAATAGGATGAGTTGTGTACTTATTTGTTATGTAAGGCACATGAAGTACATTAGCCACAAGAACCTCAACTTGCCATCCTACATAGCCAATGGGGCATTCCTAATGATGTGAGCAATAGGATGAGACATGTCATCCCCTATCTCTACATAACCTAGTTTTTCCAGATTTTTGATATCTCTAAACCGCTCACCATAATAAGTCATGTGATTAGTAGAGACTCTCGAATCCACATACCATACATCATCACCATTTGTGGATACATCTACCAACTGAATTCAACATTTTTTGCATAATAAGAAAATGCTCACATCTATCTTCAGCCTATTTGCTTGAAGATGCATAATTGTTTTGCTATAACTTGCCATACTTTTTACATAACTTTGCTTCTTGTTGGCAACATTCTACTCTAAAGTGACATAACTTTGCTTCTTGTTGGCGACATTCTACTCTAAAGTGACATGGTTTTCCATAATAAAAGAAATCCTTTAAATTTGATCCCCATTGCTATCTTTGCCAATTGCCTTGGTCTCTTTGGCTCCCCCTTCCTTGAGATTGGCCTCTTCCACCTGTTTCTCTACGAGAATCATTGGATTGATGCTGTCTATAATTTCTGATTTCTAAAATGGCCCACCACCTTGGCTTTGACCATGTCCTCTAACTCTACCTTTAGAAGGCATTTTTTAAAGTGTTCTTTCTTTGGGAGGAAGAGTCTTCACCCAAATACTTCTCTTTATGATTAATCATAGACACCAAATCCCAAAAGTTGGAAACATTCTCTCTTACAATAATAGAGGTCTTGAATGGCTTGTATTCTTTACCAAGACCATTGTCATCATCTTCCATTGAGATATTAATAGATCCAAGAGATTCAACAATATCCTCGATCTTTAATGTATGAGTTCATTGATGGGTGTGTTCTTCTTCTCCACTATATATACAGCTCTTGTTTTTAGTTGCAACTTCCTTGCTTTTGTGTTTGTCTAGAACATCTTCACTAGGTTTTGCCATGCAACTGCTGGAGTTTTGGCATCATGTATATGCCCTATCATAGTGTCTATTGCACTGATTAAAAAGCCATTACATGACTCTCCTTGTACCCTGCTAGTTCCAGTCTTTTAATCTCTACTAGAGTAGCTTTCTCTTCAGGCAATTTTGGAGGCTCCTCATTGTCTCCTTCAACATAGTCCCAAAATCCTATCCTATAAGGAAATTAGTCATTTTGAACTTCCACGCATGGAAGTTTTTATTTTGTCAAGATTCTCATTTACAATTTGGTTGTTGATGTTTCCAGACATCTTTTCTTACAAACATACAATTTCTATATGCAACCTACAATGTAGCAGTATTTGATGTAACTCTTGTATAGTGATACTTCTGCAAAATTTGTATGTCACAACATGTGACCCAAGTACATGTACATACACCACAATCGGCAATTCATGTGTAATTACTATCTGCACACCCAAAATGTGCTAATGTACTATAATAACTAGAGTTCAGATAGAGACAGTTCCAAACTAAAACTTCCCAGAACTGCCTGAAAACACTTTGTAGTGGACGAACGGAGGAAAAACATGCCTGAAACCCAAATTTGGTTACACAACATCAAAAGTGCTGCAGCAGTATAAAGTCCTACACACAACACAAGTACCTCTGTAGATGAAAAGATAGCTCCTCAATCAAAGACGTGTAGCTCCTAGAGTTACCTAGGGGGTGTCGTATAAAAAATAAGAAGGGAAAGAGATGATGATGCTCTTACCCATGTAGTACCACTTCCTTTGCCTTCCTAGCTTTCTTTTCTTAGTGCTCACCTCCTTAGCCTAAACCAGGCTCTAATACCATGAAAATATTGGGGGAGGAGAGAGAGATTGAGCCCTTGCAAGCACACACACACACACACACACTCACAACAATGGAGAAGACACACACACAGAGATGGAAGCCTGAAATATTCTTCTACTTGTTGCCCTCAAAAGAGGTCTACAAAAGATAAGTGAAAACCAACATAAGTACTAGAGTAATATGTACAAGTGGTCCATAATGTGAACATGATAAGTAGGTGAGCTGGCAAGATAAGTATAGCATAACTTGATTGGACTAGGTAGGTATAGTCCAACTGTAGAATCACTGGGGCAACGATCCGTTGTTAGCTATACTACCAAATGTGTTAGTGGTGTAAAGGTGGAATGGTCACAACACCTAGGCATGTCATGAGTGTTAGCTCATGTTAAGATTGACATCTCAACTATAGCAGCTGCGGAGGTGGTGGGACCAATGTTCATACTCCTCATCATTCTCATGAGATAACTGGCATTGCTTTGGTTGAGGCCACTCTGGGTCCTACTCAAAGAATATGTACTCCTATTACTCCTTGCTCTCTATACGCTCACACTCCTCACTTTAAAACACCTTTTGTCTACTCTTATTGATGCTACGATGATGGATCCATCATCGAGGATGATGTAGGTGCTGCTGTCTTGATGTGTATGCATGAACTCTTATCGGTATAGTTTACCCAATGATATCCTCATGAATGAAAACATCAACCCCCGATGAGAAGAACAATTACATCCTTGACTAACTCTATCGAGAGTTCCCATAGCCCAACAAGACACAAGTTTACTAAGAAAGTGGATGCTCAAGAGGATGCCGACCATAATGAGCTATTGAAGGTCAAAAGAAATTAAAGATGAAAAAAATAATCCCCATATCTTGATGTAGATAATTTGAAAAAGGACAAGGTTGAGATACTTGACACCCTAACAAGTATAAGCAACAACAACGGGAGGCAGCTAGAGTGAATGCATGTCTCAAAGGTTCATGGGCTTCTCATCTTGATAGAAGGTAGTGCCAAAAACACTTATGTGCATACTTCATAAGTGAATCCCTTGCATTTACTCCATGTGTTTATGAATAGCCTTGTACCATATGTGATCTATTGTCTTTTATGAATGTGTGTAGAAGGAAGAAAGTAGGCATGCCTATACGCAAAATATATGTGCTCATTATGAATGTGTGTAAAAGGAAGCAACCAGGCACACTTATACACAAGATGAGTGTAACTATGTATGGAGGTACATAACAATTGCATTGCATGAGAGGTTGGAGCAAGAAGAACATTAAATTGATTGGGCCCACATTATCAACTATGTAAGTATAATGGTTTTATAATTAAGGTTACAAACATGTAACTAATGGTTTGGTAGAATGTAATTAATGCCTTTATGTAGGGAATTCTAGGCTTGCAATTGAGGAGGAAGGAAATGAGGCAATGATTGTGTGATATATAGATTGTTTCTTACTCATGATTTTTGTAAGAGCTTGGCTTGAATTTTTTGTAAGAGTCTTACTCCAATTGTTTCTAATACAACAATGTAGTGGTTGTGCATTAATAGTTTATATTAATAAAAATGATGTTTATGCAAATGTTAATATCAATCTAATCATACTTGTGCATACCAATATGTCAACTATGCTTTCAAACATGTTTCTTTTAAAATATCTCAAATTGGAGTACCTACATAGCAGTTGTGGTATTAATGGTGGTAGAATGGGATAGATTGGGGG
This sequence comes from Cibotium barometz, assembly GCF_041138505.1. Taxonomy (NCBI): domain Eukaryota; kingdom Viridiplantae; phylum Streptophyta; class Polypodiopsida; order Cyatheales; family Cibotiaceae; genus Cibotium; species Cibotium barometz. The sequence goes on along the minus strand of NC_141057.1, from coordinate 32,413,390 downwards.
GGCTACAGGCCTAGTCTATCCCATCCTGCAAAAAAATAAATAATAGAGTTGATGTAGCCATTGTCGATATGGACATCGATAAATAATTAGAGTTGATATAGCCATTGATATGGGTGTCGATAAATAATAAGATGTTGAGATGTCAAGCTCAACATGAGCTAACACTCACAAGGTGCCTGTATGACCATTCAACATTTACATCACTGGTGCGTTTGGTAGTTAGCACCGACATATCTTCGCTGGAGATTCTATAATTGGACTACACTGACTAGCCCACATCTACCCGCTCCACTTTAGCGTGTTCACATTATGGACCACTTGTATATACTCTATGTGTTAGTCACTTTATCTCCTTTGCAGACCTCTTTTTGTTGAAGAAGAAGAACAATTTTCAACCTCTCATCTTGTGTGTTCTCTTCTAGGGTTGAGTTGTCCTGTAATGTTGCGAGATGAGGAGTGGGGTAGGATGTAAGATTCTTCCCTCCGGCTTTTGAAGTGTGCAGGTGTAAGAACCTCCCCTTCTGATCTTATAATTATTCCCCTCTCTAAAATAAAAGAAAGATCATGTTTTACCCTGTTTTGGCCTAGAGAGAGAAAATGTTATAGAGAGAGGTTATTCAATTTTTAGATATTTTTGGATGGAAAAATATCTCTTCTTATTAAAATAAATTCCCCCGAAACAAAAGTTCAAAAAGAATTTCAGAAGGTGCATTAGAAATCAATTATAATCTGTTCAATAGGCCTTATCCAGGGGGTCCAGATCTTCGAAAAAATTTAAATTAAGGTTCTGAGGGGCCAATCACATTCATCCAAATTTATGGAGGAGATAAATGAAGAAATAAATAAAATCCTCCCAAAATTGAGTAAATACTCACATAAGATGAAGAGTTGACTAATGACAAGGATATTAGTTATAAAAGAAGAGATATTTAGTGAAATGATGCAGTTTTGACACCTCAGTGTGGGGGAATTCCCCTCATGAAGGAGGCGCCTATTTCACATGTGTGGTTGAGTTTTAAACTCACAAATAATGAGATATTTTCGTCTCTCCTCTCTCCTGCTTCAACTAGATCCAAAAAGTGAGCTAATTTGACCTAAAAATGGTCAAAAATTGACCAAACTGATCTGGAAAATTCTAGAATCAGTTTGCTTGGTTAGAGGCTCACTTTTTCCTATAAATAGAAGCCTCCCCCTTTGTTAAAGCTTAATAGTGTTTTATGCACTGTTACTCTGCTTCTCCCAAGAGCCAAGAATTGTGAATTTCTTAATAATTCACTAGTTTTTGACCATTCCCTCTTCTAAAGATTTGGTGGCCACTCTTGTTGCAAACAAGAGTAGATCCCTCAAACCATCAAGCCAAGGGAAAGCTCTCAGAAATTTATGTAAGTTAGAATTCTTACTTTTTCTTTATTCTTTTAATGGTTTTCTAATTTTTGTTATCTTTAAAATGATAATCTGAAGCTATGCCTTGCTCGAAAGGCTTCCCCCCTCTCTCATTCTTAAATTCATTCCTTCTTTATCCAAGTTAAGTAATCTAATTGTTGGAATTAAACTTTTCATATTGTTTCTCTTTTAAAAGTGAAATTTGATTAGTTTAGAGTGCTTAAAACCAATTGGGGATAACTTTTAAGTAATTTTAAGTTAGAAAAAATTAAAAAATGGTCAGCCATACAAAGGAGGTTATGGCAAATTTTTTTAAAAATTGGTGAAATAAGTTTTATCTTTTATTATCCAAAAAGAGTAATCCCCACCAATTGTATAGTCTAAAAGTGTAATTTTCATTTTATGCATAGGAATATGCATAAAGAAATTTATTTTTATTTCACAAGAGTTATTCTCATCAATTTTCATTTGATGCATAGGAAGATGCATAAAGAAATTTTTTTTTTCAATTTTATGCATAGGAAGATGCATAAAGAAATTTTTTTTATTTCAAAAGAGTTATTCTCATCAATTTTCATTTTATGCATAGAAAGATGCATAAAGAAATTTATTTTTATTTCAAAAGAGTTATTCTCATCAATTTTCATTTTATGCATCGAAAGATGCAAAAAGAAATTTATTTTTATTTCAAAAGAGTTATTCTCATCAATTTTCATTTTATGCATAGGAAGATGCATAAAGAAATTTATTTTTATTTCAAAAGAGTTATTCTCATCAATTTTGTTTTTATACATAGAAAGATGCATAAAGAAATTATTTTTAATTCAAAAGAGTTATTCTCCTTAAAATTGAAATTATACATAAATAGATGTGTAAAGAATCTTTATATCAAAAATAAGGATTCTCTTGGATTCTAAGAATAGATGTGATGAGATGTGATGCAAATCAAATAGATGAGAATGAATGGATTGATAGATGTGATGAGAATGAGAATGAGAGGTAAATAGATGTGATGAGATGGGATGCGAATCAGATAGATGGGAATGAATGGAAGATGTGCTTAGAATAGGAGTGACAAGAATGTGAGGTGAATAGATGTGATGAGAAGTAATGTGAATCTGATAGATGCGAATGAATGGATGGATGGATGTGGATGTATGTGAAGAATAGAAGTGGATGTATGTTAAAGAATGGATGTGGATGTGTGGATGTGAAAGGATAGATGTGGATGTGTATGTGATAAATATGGATGCGGATGTATGAAAGGATAGATGTGGATGTGTATGTGATAAATATGGATGCGGATGTATGAAAGGATAGATGTGGATGTGTATGTGATAAGTATGGATGTGGAAGTATGTGAAAGGATAGATGTGGATGTGTATGTGGTAAGTATGGATGTGGATGTATGTGAAGCATAGAAGTGGATGTATGTGATAGAATGGATGTGGATGTGTGTATGTGAAAGGATGGATGTGGATGTATGTGAAGAATAGAAGTGGATGTATGTGATAGAATGGATGTGGATGTGTGTATGTGAAAGGATAGATGTGGATGTGTATGTGATAAATATTGATGTGGATGTATGTGGAAGGATAGATGTGGATGTGTATGTGATAAGTATGGATGTGGATGTATGTGAAAGGATAGATGTGGATGTGTATGTGATAAGTATGGATGTGGATGTATGTGAAAGGATAGATGTGGATGTGCATGTGATAAGTATGGATGTGGATGTATGTGGGAGAATATATGTGGATGTAAATGTGATGGATATGAACGAGAATTGAAGCGATGAGATGTGATGTAAATTGGATAGATATGAATGATAAGGGATGTGAATGAATGTGATAGCATATGAATCAGGATGTGAATGAATGGTAAGGGATGTGAATGAATGTGATAGCATATGAATCGAGATGTGAATGAATGATATAGGATGTTAATGAATAATAAGGGATGTGAACGGATGTGATGTGATGTGAATTGGGATGTGAATGAATGATATAGGATGTGAATGAATGATAAGGGATGTGAATGGATGTGATGTGATGTGAATTGGGATGTGAATGAATGATATAGGATGTGACTGAATGATAAGGGATGTGATGTGATGTGAATCAGGATGTGAATGAACAATAAGGGACATGAATGAATGTGTTAGCATGTGAATCATGATGTGAATGAATGAGATGTGATGTGAAATGAATGTGATAAGATGCGTAGTAAATTGGATAGATGTTAATGTATGTGAAGTGATGAGATATATGGGTAGATGCAAGTGGATGAGACCTGATGAGGATAAATGAGGAAATAAGTGATGAGATAGAAAAAGATGTGATTAGATGAGAATGGGAATGCTTATGAAATGAGGTGGATTGATGTGTGGATAATGTGGATTGATGTGCATGGATATTTGGATGATGTGGATTGATGTGGATGGATTTATGGAAGACATGGATGGATGTGTGGATAATGTGGATTGATGTGGATAATGTCGATTGGTGTGTGTATGATGAGTGAATGATGTGAATTGATGTGGATGATGTGGATAGATGTATGGATGAGGTGGATTGATGTGTGGATAATGTGGATTGATGTGCATGGATGTTTGAATGATGTGGATTGACGTGTGGATTGATGTGGATGGAGCCATAAAGAGTGTACAGATATTCGATGATAATATTGAGAAGAAACGCACGGCCAAGACACCTTGGGTTGAAGCATCCAACTTCCTTAGTTCTAAGGGGAACAAATGGAAGGGGGCCAAACAAGGTAGTGACACAGTTAAGAGGGCTAAGGAGCCAAAGGGTCCCTTGTCTCTGCAAGATTATGAGCAAGCTATATAATAATAATTATGTTTTATTTACATGGCTCTTGATCATAATAATAATAATTATGTTTTATTTACATGGCTGTTAATCACAATAAATAGAATTGTCCAAAGAACCATGGTAAGGATGTCCATAAGGGCGGTAGTAAGGCAGTTCACACGGTGCAAGTCTTGCCACTTGGCACTTCTCAAAAGTTTTCTAAAGTTCAAGTATGCCATACCAATGCCACAAACGAGTGTTGTGTAACATCTACGATGTCGATACCCTCTTTTGGGCCTTCTTGTAAGGTCCCCCCTTCCTAAATAGGGAAAACCATAAGGTAGTCTACTAACTCTACCTCGAGAAAAGTTTCCTACTCGTCAACACCACCTTGACCATTCAAAGATACAAGGATACAATTAATAGGTAAGACCTAGTTCTATCCCGTAGGGGGATCATGGTCTTCTAAATGACTCTTAAGATCAAACCACTCATAGAGTGACTGACCTTAAATTGGGCAACCTCTATTCTTGATTCCTAGAAATAACGCTTTTTTTCCCATCTATGCAAGACATAGCCACTGGCCTAGTCCTCTAGAGTAGATTTGCCCACAAACCTACTTAATCTGTTGGAAAGCTACCCGACTAATCAGGTCCACCTATCCATATGATGGTGCCGTGAGATGGGATGCAAATCAGATAGATGGGAATGAATGGATGGATGGATGTGATGAGAATAGAAGTGATGAGAATAAGAGGTAAATAGATGTGATGAGATGGGATGCGAATCAGATAGATGGGAATGAATGGATGGATGGATGTGATGAGAAGAGAAGTGATGAGAATGAGAGGTAAATAGATGTGATGAGATGGGATGCGAATCAGATAGATGCGAAAGGATGGATGGATGGATGTGATGAGAATGAGAGGTAAATAGATGTGATGATATGTGATGCGAATCAGATAGATGGGAATTAATAGATGGATGGATGCGATGAGAATAGGAGTGACAAGAATGTGATGTGAATAGATGTGATGAGATGTAATGCGAATCAGATAGATGGGAAAGAATGGATGGATGGATATGATGAGAATAGAAGTGATGATATGTGATGCGAATCAAATAAATGTGAATGAATAGATGAGATGTGATGTCATGTGAATCAGGATGTAAATCAATGATATAGGATGTGAATGAATGTGATAACATGTGAATCAGGATGTAAATGAATGATATAGGATGTGAATGAATGTGATAACATGTGAATCAGGATGTGAATGAACGATAAGAGACGTGAATGAATGTGTTAGTATGTGAATCAGGATGTGAATGAATGAGATGTGATGTGAAATGGATGTGATAAGATGCGATGTAAACTGGATAGATGTTAATGTATGTGACGTGATGAGATGTATGGGTAGATGCAAGTAGATGTGATCTGATGAGGATAAATAAGGAAATAATTGATGAGTTAGAAAAAGATGTGATTAGATGAGAATGTAAATACTTATGAAATGAATGTGGATTGATGTGGATTGATGTGTGGTTAATGTTGATTGATGTGGATGGATGAGTGGATAATGTGGATTGATATATGGATGATGTGGATGGATGTATGGATGATATGGATTGATGTGTGGGTAATGTGGGTTGACATGAATGGATGTATGGATGATGTGGATTGATGTGTGGATAATGTGGATTGATGTGGATAATGTGGATGGATGTATGGATGAATGTGGATTGATGTATGGATGATATGGATTGGTGTGGATAATGTGGATGGATGTATGGATGAATGTGGATTGATGTGTGGATGATGAGATTGGATGTGATTTGATGTGGGAATGATATGATGTGATAGGGATCGATGAAGAAAAAAAATGTGGAAAGATGAGAAAAGATGGGGACTAATGTGAAAGGATGTGGAGTGATGAAAAAAAATGGAAATATTGTTAGAACTGTATTTGTATGTGAAATCTATTTTCAAATGACTATTTTATGTCAAGAATGTTGGGGAGGCATTTCTACTGTCTTGTGAATGAGGTCTTGGAGACCTATCTGTTAAAGTTGCAACTGCTGACAGAGAGTCAATGGAGGATGTCTCGCGTAGCAAGGTCGGCTGAGGTCTTGACCAGCCTCGATTTGATTTAAATGGTGAGCTCGAGTACAGTGGATAAGGGACCAAGGAAGCGGCCTATGAGTGAAGCGCTAGGTGACCTACGAAGGATCCTAGAGGGTGCTGACCATACGGTGCTCAGGCTTTGGGTCGCTGAAGATACCCACACATACATCGGGGAAGATATTGGAACAAGGAGTAAGAGTTGTTTTTTAAATTCGGGCATGGATCTGGTTGGTTGACCTTGATGGTCTCAGCGGATGAGTCCATGGCTCTTTTATATGGATCCGTTGGTTGATCTTGTTGATCTTCAACAGAGATTCTATTTTGATATGTGAATATATTGCCGGTTACTATGAGCTAGGAACTATCGAAAAGGCCCCTGAGTGAACAGGTGGTGAGCGTTTTGGTTGCCAATGATGCCATAGGTACACCGATGAAGGAATGATTAGAAATAAGGATTCAATCGGAGATTTTGAGGATTGTGATCAGTGACACAATGGTTTCATTAAATGATTGTTTTAAAGAGAGATGATGCTGAGAAAAAGGCAATTTCATATTGGGTGTGTAAGTGGTGTGACTAGTTTTAAGTTTGCATGAATATCCGGCTAGGGGGCCTGGGAACTCTTTTCCCTGGTACCTGGGACAAACCTAACCAAATTCTTAATTGGATCCCATCACTACAGTGGTGGCTGGGTGGTTGGCTTACCCACGGGACTAGATGGGGCTAGGCTAGACTGATGGATCCTTAAATTGAGACTCAATTCTGTTATGGTACGATAGATGAAGTAAATCCCGGATAAAAGATTTTCTATGTAAAAGAATCAACGGCTGTGCCTTTCAATGAGGAAAAAAGCATTGGTCTCTATGATCCAAGTTCAATATTTTCCCTGATCTGACTTGGGACTTACGGGTTTGGTCAGATCAGTTCAGTTAGTTAAGGCTTTTGACTATGTTAGAGAAAAGTTATCCTGGAGGAATCGCCCTTGCTTTCCGGGCAAGGGATGTTTTTCCGGGATTGGTTTTGGAAGAACCGATGGATTAGTCTCTTGTCCGGATATCCGTGGGGGTGAGGCCCTGAGTGTGAGACCCTGCCTCGTGAAAGAAGTGTCACTTCCGCTACTAGAACCCCTGAATTCGTTGCGCGGTGGGGATAGGGACCTCACCAGCGAATGATTGTATTTTTATATTTGTGTGAGCCCTTTTTCTTTTCTTTTTTTTGTTTTTTTCCCCCTCTTTTTTGGCTCACTTTGTTTTTGGCAATCATCGGCAAGGTTATATGTGATTTTTGTTAGTGGGGACACTAAGAGATGTTAATAATGGGAGAGAAGAGAGAGAAGGATCCAGAGGAATGTAGACTTAATCATCATAATGAGATGATGATTCTCAGTTCCTCATTTGATTCATTGAAGCGACATTCATAATTTGAGGTAATTGGCTTGTGATGATGTCCCTTTGTGTGGCAGAATATTGTCAAATGTTATTGAGTAGGACTTGATTCTGTCTTCTTCTGTCTATGTGTTTTTTATGTTTTTATGCATATTTAAATGCTCTTATGAAGCAGATTTACATGAAGTACAAGAATTGAGTCATATAGATGCTTATTGAACTACTCTGTGTTGAAGTAGCCACTTGTTGGTGAGGATTGAAATAATTACGTCGATTTACGAGGTTAATATAGGTATCTTCACTAAGGATTGAAGATCATTGACTTGTGAAACTGGTGGCATCATTTGGAAAGGTTTGTAATTTGAAGGAAAATCCCAAGTGATGGCTTATACCATTGACTAGGCTTTCACCCACCATGGCCCCCCCATCTCCAAAGATGTACTAGAAGTTGTTGATGGTGAGGCTTTGGTGCAGATGTTCTCCAATGCATGAGTATGGATATATACTCATGGAGCAGCTGCTACATTAATTTAGCCAAAAGAATAGTGAGCAATAAGCTTAACAAATATATAGTGGCTATTGCATGATATGGCTTAATCCGTGATGGGACTTAAATCGTGAAAGTGTAGGTTCTTAAGCTGTGAGATGGAACTCCTTGAATCGTAATTCCGTGAGATGGAATTCCATGAATAGTGAGCAATAAGCTTAACAAATATATAGTGGCTATTGCATGATATGGCTTAATCCGTGATGGGACTTAAATCGTGAAAGTGTAGATTCTTAAGCTGTGAGATGGAACTCCTTGAATCGTAATTCCGTGAGATAGAATTCCATGAATTTACAGATTTTGACCCTTTTTTAATTTATTTTATGGGTCATCTATGTCATGATTTTTAGGCAACAACTTCTTATATGCTCATTTCTTACTTCCAGAGAGGTGATAAGAGCATTGTTATTCTATTATTGATGTGCTCCTAAGTCTCTGTATTACTTCTTGAATTTGCTGAAATGATGTCGAGGCAATAGGGAAGACTGCTGATTGTTTGCTTGAACTAACAAGCTCTTGTGTTGGTGCTAAATGCACGAGAGTGGTTGATGGATTTTCTTGCTATTGCTTGGGCCTCCATCACATTGTTTGATTTTGGCAACCATATGATGGAATTACCATCATAGTATGCTTGTTGTTGAAGTACATGCACATGCACCCATCTTTGATGAATACTGTAATTTGGTTGCCGATGTGCTTGGTGTTGAGGCTTTCTTCTTTGTGCAAGCTTAGGGGACTTTGTGATGCGCTTGGGGACCCAAGCTTTGGTATTTCTTTGGTAGTAGTACCCTTGTGCTTGCAGCAGTGTTTTTGGTACCCAAACTTGTTGCATTGGTGGAGTTCTTTGAGGAACTCGCATAGGCTTTTGTGGACGGTGTTGTGGAGTACTCTTCTTCTTCCTTGGCTTTTGAGTGCTTTGTTGAGGAAGAGGTTTTGACTGTCGAGGCACCCTAATTTGATTGGCACCTTCATAGTAGCCTTGAGCTACAAGTAGCTGCTTCTCCACCCACATTTTGATACTATTAAGATACCTTGATTGTAGTTGTTGTGTGGTAGAGTTTTCTTTTGGGTTAATGTGGAAGGTTTGGGGCTCTCCTTGACTTTGGTTGCTACTGAGGCTGCGGGCTCGAGACTCATGGGCATTGTTAATGACGATGAGGCTAGAGTCTCTTGTGGAGTGGCTGTCAATGACGAGGCCTTTGAGCATGTGGTCATCTCCTTTGATGAGGTTTGTCGATGAAGATGCATAGGATCCAGGGCCTTTCCTTTGAGTTTCCTATTAGAGATAGATGGTTTGGCTCTGGGAACTTCTTCAAGAATAGCTGCTGATTGCGAGGTTTTGGCATTGATCTTTGTAGGTGAGGATGGGGTTGAGAGAGTAGAGGCTTTATCGGTTGTTGACGCGCAGATGGTAGGTCATTGTGTAGAGGGGCTTTTGTGGAAGAGACTTGTATCCTTTGGTGTTCAGCATCATGGAAATCCATTAAAGTTGGATTCTTTTCCTAGCAATATGGTATTGCCGACTTTTTGTTTGTTGACCATCATGATGACTCTATCACTAGCAAAGCACAGTGGTGCTTGGGTAACAATCCATTTATGCCCTAAGATTAAATCTGCTTCCAACACATAAAAAACTTGCAAAAGTAAGGGGGTTAGTTTCAATATACATTGTATGTTCAAAGTACCCAAAACATGGCATGTTCAAGTCTTGTGTAAAGTTTATTCTTTCAAGATGGGCGGCCGTTGGTTGACCTAATAAATCCCATAGCTCTAGGGTCATGAGATTGTGTTCTCGTGTTGGATAGATTTGTGCTTGAGCATGATTCTATTTGAAATTTCCAATCCAACAAAAATCCTAGGGATCTTTTTAGTAAGATATATTGGAAGTTCTAGCTCCTGCAAGGTTTCTTCCTCCCATAATAGCAATTGTACATTGCCTGCAGGAGCGTTCAAGGTGACTGTCTGCATGGATTCATCTAGTGAATATAACGATTCACTTATCCAAGGTCCACCAAATACGACATCATACTCAAGGGAATCTAGGGTAACATGAAATGTAAATTTCATATCGCCACATCAATTGTTTGAGTAGTGTATCTAAAGTAACCTGGAACTTCAATGTTTTGTTCATTGGTTCCTTTTGCAAGACTATTGCTTGTAGGGATGAGTTTAGGTTGTCCCAATGACACCCAAGTGTCTATTGTCATGATGTTGTGACTTGCTCGAGGGCTAATCAATGCGCGTTTGTGCTGAACATCATTGCCTTTAGGGAAATCCAGCCATACCATGATAGAATCTACTAAAGGAACCATGGGTGTTTCGGTTATCATTTCAACTTCAGATCCTATGTTTGTTTTATATTCCCATTCACTTTCATCCTCTATTTGGGTCTCTGTTTTTTCAAGAGTACCCAATGCGTACAATGGCACACTTGGCCCTCTAACAATTCTTAATGAGGTTTGTTTGGAAAGTTGTGAATCCTCACAGTCCTGTTTTATGGAGTTCTTTATGTCTTGGTATAACTCATGGGCCCTTAAAGGTGTAAGTGCTGATGTGATGCTGGCTTTATCATGAGAGAAGAGCCTTCCTCCAAATGAGGTTTTGAGAGACTATTTTAATCTTGTAAGGAAATTATCGAATTCCTCACGTGCTTCCTCAAGTGTATAGTTCGTACAATCTATTTCAAATGACTCTTCTGTAAAAAGTATGTCCTCCTCTTGAAAGGGAAAGCAGTACTCCTCTAGGCTTTGTATCCTGATTGCTCTTTTAGGATTGGCATTATGAGGCTCAATCACAACCGGTGACCCTGTAAGACATTCAACCAAGCTAAGCATGCTCTCTTGAGCTTGCTTTTTGCGTTCCGTATATGTCATGTGATCATTATTATCCATTTGGGTGGGCTCTAGTTTCTTGATTGGTCTATGTGGTGCACTGAGCGAAGAGTAAGAACTTGTTTCATCCTCACTTAGTGATGAACTAGAACTTGTTTCATTCAATGACTTTCTTTGGTTTGTCAGTCCTTCACTATGTTTACCCATGCGACGAGATTGAATTTTCTTTTGGGTTTTTGTATCATGTGTCACACTTATGGGTGTCGAGGTTTGTGTGGTGGCCTTTAAGGTGGATGCTTCTGCATCATGTATGGCTTTTGGCTCTTTCGTGTTTATGTCCCCTTTTGGGTTTGTGATTTCTATAGACTCCTTTTCCCTGTCTTTTAATTCGACCTTGATTTTGACAGTTTGTTGTCCTTTGTTTTTCTTGGGTTTAGAAGGTTTTGTTTTCTCTTTCGGGTTCTGTTTTAAGGCATGTTCTTCTACCCATGTTAAGGTATTGTCTTTTACATTCTTTTTTACTATTTATCGTGCCTTGGCTTGTAAACGCGTGTAAGCACATTCAATGGCACTGTGGACAATTGCTCATTTTGTACACTACTTAAGATGTTAAGAGTTGTATTTTGTGAGACAAGCTGTATTGATGCAACTCGTCTTGGGCAATCTTGGAACATGTGATCAATGCCACATCGTTCACACATTGGTCGGTGATTATGGGCATGGAAGCATTCCAAACTATGCAATCTGCCACACCTTGTGAGGTCCACGACAATAAAAACACGAAAGTGTTCGATTAACTGCTTCCTAAGCAGTTTCTACCCTTTGGACTGTTTTTGTTTGGTGCACGGGAGATGGAGGTTTTGAGTCCATTATGGATGAAGTGGGACACTTTTTAGTATCATGGTCAAAGGTTTTACAATATATGCAGTATAGAAGAACAAGTGCCTTGTATGCACAATGAGGATTGGGATGGTTGTAGTAGTGATTGCATTCAACACAAGGCATCTCGCTCCTCACTTTTAGAGGCATTAAGGATGTCTGGTTTTGAAGGTTTTCATCCTCTCTTAGAGATGTTTGCTGTAAGGTTTTAAGCAAGACTGTATAAAATTCAGGGAATGTTAATTCCGAGATCGATCTTTCTTTTGCCATTGCTTCACTTGGTTTAGATGAGGAATACCTCGTAGCATGATCATCTTCTAGCATATTGTCATCTAAATGTATTGCTTTGCTACAACATTAATCGAATGTTTTCGAATTGGATATAATGATCAAGTTGTGTCAGCTGTTATTCTTCAAGCCCATCATGAAACATCTCTTCAATTGAACATCGTTTAATTTTTCCCATGACTCACAACGTGAGTCCAAGAGTTTTATCCTAAGGATAAAATCTCTAATAGATTAATTGGGTTGACGCTCAATTGAATAGAGTTATATTGTTGCACTCCACCGATCACCTTGTCTAGAAAAGCCATGTATAAAGGCTGATTTCAAGGTTTTGAAGTTGGTCTTGATTGCCGGCATCAATGTGATGAACCATTGACTAGCTTTTCCCTCTAAGCATAAGTTCAACGCATGTACCTTAGTGGGATAGTTGGTATTTCCAAAGGCTTCACATCTCTGTTCAAACATTTGAATGAATTGAACAGGGTCTGTTGTTCCATCATATTTGCCCATAATTTTGAAAATTTATACAGCCATATTTTTGTATAAATCATTGAGGCCGTATGTGAGTGCTCTTGTTGAAAGAGACTCAGTGAGTCCTTGTGCCACTCCCCTTCCTAGACTAGTAAGTATGTCCAAGGTGTGAGCATCTAGGAAAGAGTTGGTACTTATAGGATTTGCGAGAATGTTAGGCAAGGGACCAAAGCCCGGTGGGATCAAAGTACTAGGGAGTGTAAAACCCAATGACATGCTTGTTATAGGCATGGCCAATGGCATTAGGAGGTGAATTTGCGGCATAGCTCTCAATGGCTCGAAGATGTCAGCCATTGGATTCAGTCCTTGTGTGATCCCTAGCAATCCCTCTATTGTGGCCATGTCAAAGTGCCTAAACGCTCCTTAATGAGCAATCACATAGTCTTTTTTCTTTTCTTCTTTTTCTTTGTGCTTTTTATTTTCTCCCACAACCCGTTATTACAGCCTCAAGAGGCTTGGCGTACTCTTTGTTAGGTCAAACAGATGTCCGTTCACTCCAATTAGCTTAGGTGCTATACGCACGTGAATGACCTCAAAGTGCATGCTAGGAACTTCCCAGATGGAAGAGGAGGTATTTTTCGAGAATTTTTTCCCAAAATTTTTTCAAGACGAAATATTTTTTCAGATAATTTTTTTCCCTATTTCACAGCACATTTTTGGGGGTGTTCCAAAAAGAATTTTGAAAAACTCTATATGAGGAAGTTGTAATATTTTTGGCGTACTACAACTTTGTTTTCCTAAGTCATCCGTGATTTTGTCGTTTTGACTCTCAAAAAGTAGCCCGAATATGACTCGTCGTCGTTTTCGTGTTGTTTTTTTACGACTTTTTGTGGTTTTCGGGCTATTTTTTGCCTCGATTTCTAGGTCGAATTTTGAGGCTGCTAGTCGAAGGCCAAAATGGTCGACTTTGACTTCTTTGGACGATGAGGTCCAAAGTCGAAGAGCTCGATGTCAACTTTCCAATGAGCCCTAGAGCGCCTTCATTGGATATACGGTTTAGTAGATATACGGGCCTCCAAACAAGGGTGTTTTTTTTTTGCTTTCACGGCCTGCAAATTGCACAGCCGTCATGGCCTGCACTTTCACGACCGGGGGGGGGGTTTTCACAGCAGCAGACCGTTTCATGACCTGCACTTTCACGATGGACCTTTTCACGGCCTGCACTCACGGCGGACCGTTTCATAGCTTACACTTTCACGGACGGACTTTTTTCCGTTCACGATCGGATTTTCGTTTCACGGACGGACTTTTTTCCATTCATGGTTGGACTTTTTTCCATTCACGAGATCGGATTTACGTTCACGGCTAGAATTTTTCCGTTCACAGTCAGATTTTTTTATTTTTTGTTTTTTTTTGGTTTTGTTTGAAGTCTAATGGAAAATACAAATTTTTCTTTTTTTGGTAGGGGCATATTTTTTGAATTTAAAATAAAAGAGATATAGGCATTTTCCCAAAAAGATAAGTGGGAATCAAAAAAGTTGACCTTTTAATGACACCCCTTACACCCTTCATAAATGACTCCCAAAATGGACAAATTGACAACTCATGAGCATCTACTCGAACGCTCATTAGCCTTAATGAGTTACGTAAAAAAGTGATTAATCCTTTCACTAATCTTTCTCTCTTTTGCACTAATCAAGGATCCTAATTAATTCATACAATTGAGCACGTCATTGGATAGAGCAAGGAAAAACTAATCTTTGTGTATCAATAATTGTGTAAATTAATCTAAATTAGGAGATTAATTAGACTCTTAATTATAATCTCCTCTTTAAGGTAAAATTAAGCAGAGAGTCAAATTTCTCCAATTGATCAAAAAATTGATGTGATTAGGTGTTTTGATGCAGCTAGATGCTCTCAAAACACTCAAAAACCTAATTTCGACTAGTCATATGATCAATTTAGGCCCCAATTAACACATTTTCTATTTTTTGGCCTCTTGAATAAGATTAATCACTCTTAATGACAAAAACCAATCCATTAAGAGAAATTAGTCAAATTCAAGGGTTTGTTTTTGGTTTTAAGAAATTTTTTGAAAGATTAAGCTACTCCTAATACTTACTAACACTTTAATCCAAACAATTTCAACAAAAAACACACAATTAAACTCAAAATAATGATCTTAGATCTATGCTTAAGCTAAAGAGAGCTAACATTCACTATTGCATTCTCTTGCATTGTTTGATGCAATGGATGCAAACTAAGTCTAATACAAACTATGTGCAAGCCCTAGGAACATGAAAAACCACAAAAACAACAAATTAATCTAAAAATTAAGCAAAAAGCATTCTTTTCAAAAACACAAAAGAGAGCTATTCTACACTAAATCTCACACAAATCACCATCAAATTCACATCTTTTTCATGGAGAACCATTAATCAAGGTAATGGGCAATGGGTTATGCATAGATTAGAGGCAAAACGATGGAAAAAGCCAAGGATGGCTCCTCGACAATGGCGCCAAAAATGTTATGGCTCACCCTAACCCTCCTTGAAACACATCCAAAAAGAGATTATCTGGTGAACCGCAACTATCGTGAGGATCTTTCCAATGGCCGAGCTCGTAACCCTTGAGGTCTCCAAGCTCTACAACTCCTTGAAAAGTGATTCCACCACATCTCCCGAGCGTTGTCACACCGTCGCGTTGCACTACGGGTCCTCGTCCCTCCTCTCACCTCACTTTGCTCACACACACTCACTAGCATGCATTAGGGAGAGAGATTAACAAAAAAGGATTAGCAAGAGCAAGACTCAATTGCACAATGGGAGAGTATATTGTATTATGAGAGAAATTCACTTATATACATGGCCATAAGTGTTCACACTCACTTAAACTGTGGCTCGCCGGGCACCTTAGGCTCATAAGAGGCCTAATGCTATTACAATGACTACTCTCATAATATATCCACATGAAGTACATCACTTAGGACTTCATCCTAGCCTTCTACCACATGCTCTTGAAGCGAGAATCGCCATAAATACTCTATCATACCATTAAGTTGTGGCTTTGGACACTATTACTTCATTTCATGAATGTATGACCCTTTGGTGTATCTACCGTGACTCCTTGATGTAAGATAATGGTGGTAGCTCTTGTTAATCCTAGAATTGGATTAACAATTGTGTCCAACCTTTTGAGCACTGCTCACTAGAAGTGACTATTAAGCTTCTAATCTCAATCACTAACTATATTGGCTGGGAGCCCATAAAGTTGATAGATATTCTCAATGAAAAGACGGGCTGACTCTAGCATTTTTATGGTGGTTTTAGTCGAAATAAATCGAGACATCTTAGTCAACCTATCCACTACAACCCCAAATGACATCATGGCCTCTGTTAGTTATAGGTAGACCTACAATAAAAACCATTGAAATGCTTTCACACTTACCATCAGGGATATCTAAGGGTTGTAACATCCCACTTATCTTAAAACGCTTAGCCTTATTGACCTGGCATTTTTGACAATGCAAAACATATTCTTGAACGTCCCTGTGAAGTCTAGGCCAATAGAATTGCCTTCTCACTAAGGCATATGTCCTCCTAATTCCAGGATCACCTGCACTTAGATTATCATGACACTCATAAAGTATTTGGCGCCTACTAGTTTCTGAGTCCAAAGATGTAAGATTCCTCCCTCCAGCTTTTGAGGTGTGCAGGTGTAAGAACCTTTCCTTCTAATCTTATAATTATTCCCCTCTCTAGATAAAATAAAAGAAAGATCTTGTTTTACCCTATTTTGGCCTAGAGAGAGAAAATATCTAGAGAGAGGTAATTCAAAAATGAGATATTTTTGGATATAAAAATCTTCCTAGTGTCTAAAGTGGTTTCTCCTGAAACAAAAATTTAAAAAGAACTTTCCAATGTGCAATTGGAATTAATTGAAAATAGGTATAAAGGACCTTAGCCTAAGGGTCCAGATTTTTCAAAAAAATTTGAATTATGGTCCAATTAAGGTTCCTATGGACCAATAAGATTAATCCAAATGTAGGGAGGAGATAAATTAAAGAATAAAAGAAAAAACCCCCAAAAATGAGTAAATGTTCACATAAGATGAAGAGTGGACTAAGGACCAAAGAAAACAATTAAAAAACTGAATTTTGACACCTCAGTGTGGGGATCTCCCCTCATGAAGTACGCACCTTTTTCTCATCATTACCCCCAATTCTTAATCAATAAAATGAGATATTTTTATCTCTCCTCTCTCCTGTTTCAAAACTAGATCCAAAAAGTAAGCTGAACGGACCCAAAAATGGTCAAAAATTGACCAAACTGATCTGGAAAATTCTAAAATCAGTTTGTTTGGTTAGAGGCTCACTTTTTCCTATAAATAGAAGCCTCCCCCTTTGTAAAAGCTTAATAGTGTTTATGCACTATTACTCTACTCCTGTCGTCCTGAGCCATCTACATTGAATTTTTTAATAATTCAATTATTTTTTGCCTAATCCTCCCCAAAGTGAATTGGTGGCCACTCTTGCTTCAAACAAGAGTAGAACCCTCAATCCCTCAAGCCAAAGGAGAGCTTACAAGCTCCATGTGTAAGCTAATTTTCTTACTTATTTACGAATTTTAAATCTATGGTTTTCTTGATTTTTATGTTTTGGAGTTGATTGAATTAAATTCAAATGCTATGCCTTGATGAAAAGGCCACTCCCCTTCTCTTCTTTACATTCCAGCCTTTCTTAATCCTAGAAAGATTAACTAAGAAATTAATTAAACTCTTCTTATTGTTTACTCTCTTGAATTTAGAAAATTGTGTAGATTAGAGTTCTATAAATCTAATTTGGGTTAATTTAAGTTAAATAAAGAATGATAAAAATGAGAAATGGTCAGCCATACAAAGGAGGTTGTGGTATAATTTTCCAGAATTTTGTGGAAAAGAAAGTTTGTTTTTATGTTATTCCAAAAGAGTTATTCCCACCATTTTTTTGCATCTAAAAGAAATATTCTAATTACTCCATGTACATATTCACCTATGAATATGCATGGATATCACTGATATTAATTATTAAATTTGATTTCTATGCATAGAAAGATGCATAAAAGAAATTTTTCTATTACAAAAGTGTTATTCTTATTAAATTTGATTTCTATGCAAAGAAAGATGCATAATAGAATTTTTTTATTATAAAAG
The DNA here is from genome assembly GCF_041138505.1 of Cibotium barometz. NCBI lineage: Eukaryota > Viridiplantae > Streptophyta > Polypodiopsida > Cyatheales > Cibotiaceae > Cibotium > Cibotium barometz. The sequence continues at coordinate 32,395,483 of NC_141057.1, read as the reverse complement.
TGTTATTCTTATTAAATTTTATTTTTATGCATTGGAAAGATGCATAAAGGATTTTTTTTTACAAAAGTGTTATTCTTATTAAATTTTATTTTTATGCATAGAAAGATGCATAAAGGAATTTTTTTAATTACAAAAGTTTTATTCTTATTAAATTTGATTTCTATTCCTAGAAAGATGCATAATGGAATTTTTTTATTATAAAAGTGTTATTCTTACTAAATTCGATTTTTATGCATAGAAAGATGCATAATGAAAATTTTTTAATTATAAAAGTGTCATTCTTATTAAATTTAATTTTTATGCATAGAAAGATGCATAAAGGAATTTTTTTTATTACAAAAGTGTTATTCTTATTAAATTTGATTTCTATGCATAGAAAGATGCATAATGGAATTTTTTTATTATAGAAGTGTTATTCTTATTAAAATTGATTTCTATGCATAGAAAGATGCATAAAGGAATTTTTTTAATTACAAAAGTGTTACTCTTATTAAATTTGATTTCTATGCATAGAAAGATGCTTAAAGGAATTTTTTTAATTACAAAAGAGTTATTCTTATTAAATTTGATTTTTATGCATATAGAGAGATGCATAAAGGAATTTTTTTTATTATAAAAGCGTTATTCTTATAAAATTTGATTTTTATACATAAATAGATGCATAAAGAAATTCTTTTTTATTTTAAAAGTGTTATTCCTATTAAATTTGATTTTATGCATAAATAGATGCATAAAAGGATAAATGATGCATAAAGCTCACACTCATGCGCAGAATAATTCTGCTGAGCTATATCCAACTTCTTGCTCTCTGAAAAGCTACCGATCTTCCTCCTTGAGAAACCACAACACCAATTGCATGGTCACTAGCATCTGTTTCAACCAAAAACGGTTGATTAAGATCTACTATTGCCAACATACGTGCGATAGCTATGGAAACCTTAGGACAATCGAAACTTTGTTGTTTGTCATCAGTACCCCCCAAGAAAAGTTGTGACCCTTAGAAGTGGTATGTCATTGGAACCACAAATTAGCATAACCCCAGATGAATTTACGATAGAACCCTGCCAACCCAATTGTCGGAGGAGAGAGCAAGTGTGAGTTTTTCTTATTAAATTTGATTTTTATGCATAGAAAGATGCATAAAGGAATTTTTTTCATTACAAAAGTGTTATTCTTATTAAATTTGATTTCTATGCATAGAAAGATGCATAATGGAATTTTTTTATTATAGAAGTATTATTCTTATTAAAATTGATTTCTATGCATAGAAAGATGCATAAAGGAATTTTTTTAATTACAAAAGTGTTACTCTTATTAAATTTGATTTCTATGCATAGAAAGATGCTTAAGACCCTAGTATGGTCCCAATCAGATCATATGGTTGGTTGGTCATTTTGGACCAAGTCATGTGTTGGCCTGCATAAAGGAATTTTTTTTATTACAAAAGTGTTATTCTTATTAAATTTGATTTCTACGCATAGAAAGATGCATAATGGAATTTTTTTATTATAGAAGTGTTATTCTTATTAAAATTGATTTCTATGCATAGAAAGATGCATAAAAGAATTTTTTTAATTACAAAAGTTTTACTTTTATTAAATTTGATTTCTATGTATAGAAAGATGCTTAAAGAAATTTTTTTAATTACAAAAGAGTTATTCTTATTAAATTTGATTTTTATGCATATAGAAAGATGCATAAAGGAATTTTTTTTATTATAAAAGCGTTATTCTTATAAAATTTGATTTTTATACATAAATAGATGCATAAAGAAATTCTTTTTATTTTAAAAGTGTTATTCCTATTAAATTTGATTTTATGCATAAATAGATGCATAAAAGGATAAATGATGCATAAAGCTCACACTCATACGCAGAATAATTCTACTGAGCTATATCCAACTTCTTGCTCTCTGAAAAGCTACCGATCTTCCTCCTTGAGGAACCACAACACCAATTGCATGGTCACTAGCATCTGTTTCAACCAAAAACGGTTGATTAAGATCTACTATTGCCAACACACGTGCGATAGCTATGGAAACCTTAGGACAACCGAAACTTTGTTGTTTGTCATCAGTACCCCCAAGAAAAGTTGTGACCCTTAGAAGTGGTATGTCATTGGAACCACAAATTAGCATAATCCCGGATGAATTTACGATAGAACCCTGCCAGCCCAATTATCGGAGGAGAGAGCAAGTGTGAGTTTTTTACCTCGGAGATCCATTATTTGGGTCACATAATCTCGGTAGAAGAAATTCACTCTGCGAAAGTAGAGGCGATCCTTAAGTGGCCTCATCCAACCAATCTGGAGGAATTACAAATGTTCCTTGGGTTGGTAGGGTTCTATCGTAAATTCATCCGGGATTATGCTAAGTTAGTGGTTCCAATGACGAACCAATTAAAATCTAAGGTTCGCAACTTTGCTTGGGGTGCTGACCAACAACAAAGTTTCAATTGTCTTAAGGTTACCATAGCTACTGCACCTGTGTTGGCAATAGTAGATTCTAATCAACCGTTTGTGGTTAAAACGGATGCTAATGACCATGCAGTTGGTGATGTGCTTCTTCAAGGAGGAAGACCGATAGCTTTTGAGAGAAAGAAGTTGGATAGAGCTCAACAGAATTATTATGCGTATGAGTGTGAGCTTTATGCCATCATTTATGCTCTAGGGAAGTGGAGACATTATCTCTACAGTGCTAAGTTTGATATTGTCTTTGATCACATGAGAGTATCAAATGGTTTACAAATCAAATTGATTTGAAAGGCCATAAAGCTCGGTGGGCAAAAATCCTCCAAGAATTCAACTTTCAATAAAGGTATCGCAAGGGCCAATACAATGTCATGGTTGATGCCTTAAGTCACATGCTTCAAGTCAACTCGTTGAGTTTCACGGAGTCGAAAAGTAAATTTTTAGATTCACTCAAAGGTAAGTGCGAACATGATCACTCATATGCAAAGGTGTGAAAATTTGTTAAACGCAAGGATCCTTCCCACTCCGCAGTAGCGAGTGCAGATGATAGTTCCACATCCAGCCCTTCTCTTTCTAGAGATGAGCTTAATCATTGGAAACATTTTTCCATCAATAATGGATACTTGTTACAAAAAGGAAGAGTATTTGTACCCTCAGACTCAGACACTAGATGCCAAATACTTTATGAGTGTCATGATAGTCCAAGTGCAAGTCATTAGGAAGACTTATGCCTTAGTGAGAAGGCAATTCTATTGGCCTGGACTTCACAGCAACGTCCAAGAGTATGTTTTGCATTGTTAAAAAATCCAAGTCAATAAGGCTGAGCATCTTAAAATAAACAGGCTGTTACAACCCTCAGAGATCCTTGATGGTAAGTGGGAAAGAATCTCTATGGATTTTATTGTAGTTCTACCTACAATAAGCAGAGACCATGATGCCATTTGGGTTTTAGTGGTGGACAAGTTGACCAAGATGTCTTGGTTTATTCCGACTAAAATCATCGTGAAAATTCCAGAGTTAGCTCAGTTTTTCATTGAGAATATCTATTGACTCTATAGGCTATCAGCTAATATAGTCAGTGATCGAGATCAGAAGTTAATAGTCACTTCTGGTGAGCACTGTTCAAAAGGTTGGACACAATGCTCAGTATGAGCATTACTGAACCACCCCCAAAGTGATGGTTAGATAGAAAGGATCAACCAAGTACTTGAGAATATGCTACGGATATATGTGAGGAGTAAACGGCAAATGGATTGGAAATATTACTTACCAATTTTAGAAGTTGCCTATAATAGTGCGAAGCATGTCCCTACGGCGAGCTTTAGTCCTTTCATGCTTATGTATGGCTTTCAACCCCAATCCCCAGTAGCTATGGGGTTAGCTTTAGTCCTTTCATGCTTATGTATGGCTTTCAACTCCAATCCCCAGTAGCTATGGGGTTAGCTACTAAAAGAATTCAAAAGGTTAAATACCGCAAAATGGTGATCACGTTTGAAAAAGGTGACTAAGTATTTCTCAAGGTCCCCCCGAGTTCGGAAACTTTGAGGATGGACAAAGTGCCAAAGTTGTCGCCTAGGTATTAAGGACCTTTCACAATACTTAATCATGTAGGTAAAGTTACCTACATGATTAAGGACCTTTCACAATACTTAATCATGTAGGTAAAGTTACCTACAAGTTAGATCCATTAGAACATTCCAAGGTTCGCCCAATTTTTTTCATGTTAGTCGTCTGTGAAAAAAACTAGGTGAAGATGCCAATGTGGTGGATACAAGTGTTCTTGTAGATTTAATTGAGATGCCAGTTTTATCACACGAGCCAGAGCACACCTTGGATTTTCAAGAGAAACGAACTTGTCACAAAGCTAGACAATAATATCTAGTTAAGTGGAAGGCTAGACCGAAAGAAGGTTCAACTTGGGAGGACATTGGTACTCTCAAGAACCGATACCCTACCTTTGTTTTCTAGGACAAAAACTCTTCCAAAATGGGGGAGTAATGTCAAGACAATGGTAAGGCTAGGGGGAGTTGGGTGGTTCAAGGGAGTCCGGACAAGTGTGGAAGGCCACGATCATTTTTTCCTAACCTTAATCTTCCCATCATTCTTGATATAAGTCACCTTAATGTAAGAGAGTGAGAATTTTAAATTTTTATGTGAGAAAGAGAGAAGCATTCGGTTCATTAAGAGTGTGTGTGAGTTTCCATTGAGCTCAATTTTGTGAGAGAGAGGTGTTGAATAAGATGGAAAGAGTGTGTGTGAGTTTCCATTGAGCTCACATTGAACTCAATTTTGTGAGAGAGAGGTGTTGAATAAGATGGAAAGAGAAGATGCTAGAAATTTTATGTGTGAAGTGACACTCACTCTCAATGATTGACTATGTGTGGACCTAATCTCAGCCCCTTTCTAGTGGCAATGAAATTGAGCTTCCACATCTCTATTTTCAGCACTGAATGTGGCCGAATCTTTGTGGCATAGAGCTTATACATGAGCTCATAATCAGCCTGCAAAACTAGCTCAATCTTGAGCTTAACTTGTACCAAGGTAAGTTATTGTTCCTCTAGTGCCCTTCTCACTAGGTGCCATCACAAGTTTTCTTCTCTGGCACATCAGAACTAGCACATCAGACATGTTCTTTGCAATAAAGAGCATCTATGAGTTGAGGTGTAAACCTTCAAACTTCTTGTTAACTTCTGTTTAACTCAGAGGTGGTCTCAACAATAGCAGAGTAGAAGCAATCATATGTAGCACCATGGTCTTTGTGAAGTCAAACCAATGTAAAGAGCCTGGTGTGAAGAAGCTTCTATATCGACATACCCCTTGGATCTACCTACACAGTAAGCACATGACACACCTCTCGAATCTTACTCCAGCATGCACATGGAGCATCTCGTTCATTGGCGTCCAGCACACACTCGCTCGCTAGCAAGAGCTGGTGATATTACTAATTTGAGTAATACCTCACTTAAAAAGGTCACCACACCAAGAAGAATTGCATAATCCTCCTTATATTGCATAATTACTACTTTAAAGGAAATAATAGAAGATTTTCATTGTCCTTAATATAAAGAATGATGTTTCCAACTTTGTTTCTGAATGTCTTGTTTGTCAAACAAATCAAGCAGCATCATGGAAAATGCTGTGGCTTACTAATGCCATTGCCTATGGATTTCATTATTGATTTTCTTATTATTTTCGCAAGAAATGATATGCTTTGACTATTTTTTATAGATTTAGTAAACAAGCATATTATATTGCATGCAAAAGGACATTTTTTGCTTCACAAGATGCACATCTTTTCACTAAACGTCTTTACACATTATGGTCTACCTAAAGTTATTGTATCTGATCGTGACTCTATATTTTCTAATTATTTTTGGATTGCTTTATTTTCAAATCTCGGATCTAAAATTTATTGAAAGTAATGGCTAAACCAAAGCAACTAATAGTACCACTATAGATTTATTTAGGTCCTACACTATCTCTACACTAGCTTAGGACCAACATCTTTATTTGCTATAATAACACACCACACTTTGCTATAGGGAAAGCTTCTTTTGAAGTTGTATAGGGTAAGAGATTTCTCACCTGCTTCTCTCGACTTTCACATACAGTTCCTACACAGCTAATGATTTCACTAGATACCATACCCATATACTTCAATAAGTACATGAGGCTATAGCTAAATCCCAAACACAATATACCAACCAAGCAAATAAGAAATGTAAGGCAATCACTTTTCAATAAGGTGATTATGTTTCGCTTCGTGTAGAAAAAAGAAGACTCAAAAGTGTAGACACACATTCCACGGTTAAATTAGCTCCTAGATTTTATTGCCCATTCAAGAGTCTAATAAAAATTAATGACAATGTTTATCGTCTAGATATTCCATCACATTGGCATATTTATAATTTGTTTCCCATTAGTCTACTGAAACCATTTAGAGGTCCTCTTCTAGCCTGTGATGACCCTCCATTATTAGATGAATATCTTCAGATCATCAAACTAGAAATTATTCTAGACCATGATCACACAACAACAAGAAAAGATAATATTTACCACAGATATTTAGTCAAGCATAAAGACCACCCCATCAAATATTCTCAATGGCTACTTGATCATGCCCTTATTGTCTATCCATCCTTAATTACATCTTATGTTCATACTAGCCCATGATTTTGTGACAACTCAAGACATCTCTTTATCATTTCTGGGGCATGTTATGAGGAGTTTATTCATGGAATATATATTCCCAAATTTTTTATTATTTATGAATTAGAGTTAATGTTAGAATATGTATTCCCACGTTTTTCATTTTTATGAATTCTCCTAGATGGATTTAGATTGGGACGCCTTTTTAAATCTGGGTGAGATCATAGCCTACTTTATGCATACGCGGGAGCTTCCACCACCCATGGATGAAAAAGGGGAGATCATATATGAGCTAAAGACAATTATTGGGAGGAGGTGGTCATGTATATTTTGAGATAATCGATTTTGAGTGTCGACAAATATTATTTGATTTTATGATAACAAGTGCCATCAATTTATTTTGGACACACCATCCATATTTATTGATAATGTATATATTATTTGGGATATATGAAAGCTCCCTTGTGCATATTTAACTTTTTAAGATATGTATGCATTTATATCGTTTTAGGTTCACATAAATTTTTGAAGTAGATTAGCTTGCATGCCCAATAAAGTAAACTATTTTTTAAGAAGTCAACATATTTTAAAAGGACACTATTTTTGAAGTAGATTAGCTTGCATTCCCAATAAAGTAAGCTATTTTTTAAGAAAACATATTTGTAAAAGGACACTATTTTAAGCCCCACAAGCTATTTCAAGAAATATATTTAAGTACACTAAGAGGAAGCATGGGCTCTTGTGTGGGGACGAATTGGATCCAATCTTGTGTCTTGAGAAAAAGTTTATTCTATGTTATGCTTTGTATTTAATATTTTATAATTAATCCATTGGGTTCATGTCAACCTCCCACAATAGTGGTACCAAGCATAAAATAGAATAAACAATTGCTCAAGACACAAGATTGGGTCTAATTGCCCCCACACAAGAGTGAGTCTATGCTTCCTCTTGGTGTACTTAAATATATTTCTTGAAATAAATTGTGGGGCTCAAAATAGTGTTCTTTTACAAATATGTCGACTTCTTCAAAAATAGCTTGCTTTATTGGACGTGCAAGCTAATTTACTTCAAAAATAAATGTGAACCTAGATCGATATAAATATGTACATATCTTGAAAAAACAAATATCTACAAGGGAGCTTTCACATGTCCCAAATAATATATACATCGTCAATAAATATGTCACCCAAAATAGTGCTTATTATCACAAAATCAAATAATATTCCTGACCACCACTAGCTCGCCTCCATTGTCCAATCCAATGATCTGTACTTACATCAACTATTCTAATCAATTAATAAATTAATTGATTAATAACCATACGAAACTCATAATATCAAGATGATGTAACCAATACTTCCACACATGTACGGATTCACACGCGTATGCGTAAAGTAAGCTACGATCAGATTTAGAAAAGCGTCCCAATATAAACCCGTCTAAGAGATTTCATAAAAATAAAAAATGTGGGAATATATATTCCATGAATAAACTCCAATTCATAAATAATGGAAAACATGAGAATATATATTCTATAAATTAACTCCTCATAACAATCTAACTCTGGGACGATCCCACTTTCTAGATGATTCAATATTTTTAATCGTCGATCTCACTTCTACGATCGTAATTCGACATCACCAATCTCACATCTTTGATCGTAGATCCTACTTCTCAAATTATGCTTTCACTCCACTGATTCCACATCTTTGATTGTCAATCCTACTTCTCAAATCGTGAATTAACTCCACTGATTCCACATTTCATCGAATTGTTGATCCGACTTTTTTACAAATCGATTCTACCCTCCGATCACTACCTTCGAACGATTGATTTGACTTTACAAATCAACAGATCACTCAAATCATTTCGATCTAACCCATGTCAATCCAACTTTAGACTAATGATCGAGTGATTAAACTTTTGAGATTGCCAATTCGACTCAAGTTCCATGTTAGCACATGCAAATGTGTGTGCAAATTTGTGTACATCGGTACATGCAAATGTGTCTACAAATGTGTGTTTGTTTGTTTTTTTACAATTCTTGATATGTTTTTGGATTATTTTTTTTATCATTCCCATAAAGGTAGTGACTATAAACTTGAGTGGGGAGGGTTATGTTACGTATGTATATGTGGGTTAAGATTCAAGGCTTGCCATGTGCGCACTCTCAGTGTGCCAAGAGCAGACAATACATGAGCAAGGATTCGAGGTTCCCATGTGCGCACTCAGCAGTGAGGGCGGAGGTGTGATATGTGTGTGTGTGTGTGTGTGTGTACCCACACACACACACACACAT